>NC_058097.1:29101100-29412200 GCF_020171115.1 Neogale vison | reverse complement strand
TCTCAAATAGATAGATAAATCTCTAAAAAAAAAAAAAAAAAGGTAAGCTGTTTATTCAGTTATTAAATCCAGAAACCTGAGAGTTATCCGGAACTCCTTTCCTTTCTTTGCCTTCACGTTGAGTGAAGCACTCAAGTTAAGCAGTTAAGCACTGCCTGTGCTCTGCCTATAAAATACGTATTTCACTTTTCCATTTATCTCTGTCTCAGATTTGGACCATTGTCGCTTTTCTCCTCAGAGATTCTAATAGCACCTGACAGGATTTCTGCTTTCACGTTTGGCTCTTTCCAGTCTGTGCCCGATATTGTAACTTAAGAGTGATTTTTATAAAATGTAAATCGAATTACTCTTCTCCCCTTGGTTCCTGTAGCACACTTCAAGTCAAATCCCGATTCCCTGCTTTGACCTGCCAGGCTCTGTGTGGTCCAGCCTCTGCCTTCCCTTCAACCTCACTACGTGTCACTCTGCCTTTGGCTCTTTTGCTCTAGTAAAACAGGCCTTCTTTATGTTTCTAGAACAGTCTGGTCTCCCTCCTCAGCACCTTTGTGATTTTTGGTCCCTTCCCCAGGAAACTTTCTCCCCAGCTTGTCACATGGCTAGCACCTCCTTTTCCTGAAGATCCCAGCTTAAATGCCAAGTCCTTAGAGAGTCTTCCCTCATCTGTGACATATTTCCCGCTGGTTTGTTTCTGTCCTACTACTTAATTGCAATTTTCCTTATTTATTACCTGATCTGGTAGAAGGCTCTGTGAGGGCAGGAACCTTATCTCTGTCTCATGTTTGGTGGGTACTCTGGAGACATACATTGAATGGAAAAAAAATGTATGGAGGAATAAAAGTCTTGCCTTGTTTATCATATAAACGGTAATCATTGAATGAAGATATAGAAGGAACGAGTCTTAAAAATGGTGGGCTGTACAGGACTGTGGAGGTACCGATCAGATTAAACTTTACAAGGGTAAAAGGTAAAATCCTGTGCTTTGGTTAAAAAAAAGTCCATTTCATTGTGCAGAATCAGGAAACTCTGGCTTGTCACCCGTTCTTAAGTCCTACGAGCCAGAAGTGGTGGCTGAACAGGTAATGAAGAATTTATTGCCACTTTGGCAAGAAATCTGTGTTTCCATATTAGAGGAGGGATCATCTGACAGTATTCTCCTCTAGTGACACCAATAGAATGATCACAGCGGACCACCTCCTTTATGCACTCATTCATTCAACACTTACTGAACACATTCTGGGCACTCGTATTATCGTTGTAAGCAAAATTCTCCACGCTCTAGTGTTCATGGGACTTGGTAACTAATTCCCAATGAGAAGTGACTTCTCCTTCAGGGAAAGTATCAGAGGAGATAGAAGTTCATTGTTGATTGGGAGGCAGGGCGATCTTGTGGTTCAGAACTCCCGCCCTGGAACCAGACTCAAGCCCAGAGGCTTCAAAGCCCAGTTCCACTGGGTACCAACACTTGACTTCGGGCAAGTGTTTACAATGTCTCCGTGCTTCCAGATTCCTCTGTTGCAACCGGCGATAGTAACAGTACCACCACATAATGCTGTGAGTGGCAAATGAGTCCATGTGTCTAAATCATTTAGAATAATACCCGGCCCTTAGTAAGCACTTAATAAATAGGCAGTAAGCCATTAATTAGTAAAATTGGGGTGTCTGGAGGGCCAGCGTTTGGAAGACAGATTGATGGCAGGGAGAAGTGGCTGTAGAGGGAGCCGGGCAGATCAGAGCACACATGATTATTATTTTGTTTATAGTAAAGATGAATCCCTTGAGCTGGCACTTGAAAATCTTGACCGCATGGTCAATGGCCTTTGTTTCACGTGACCTTCCATGTGAGGCTGGAGAGATACGGGTCCTGTTCAGAAATGTTACCTGCCGGTTGTTTGTTTGTTTGTTAGTTTTTCTCCCCTCCGAAATGCTGACAGAGCATCACAGTTCTGGAAATGATAAACTCCCAGCGCTCCACAAGCCCCTCTTTTTTTTTTCTTAAGATTTTATTTATTTATTTGACCGACAGAGATCACAATTAGGCAGAGAGGCAGGCAGAGAGTGGGGGAAGCAGGCTTCCCCCAAGCAGAGAGCCCGATGCGGGGCTCGATCCCAGAACCCTGAGATCATGACCTGAGCTGAAGGCAGAGGTTTTCACCCACTCAGCCACCCAGGCGCCCCTGAACCCCTCTTCTTGCTTCGGTTTTGTTTCAGTGGCAGCTGAAATACCCGAAACTCATTCTCCGCGAGGCGGGCAGTGTCCCCGAGGAGCTCCACAAGGAGGTGCAGGAAGCCTTCCTCACGCTGCACAAGCACGGCTGCTTCTTTCGGGACCTAGTCAGGATCCAGGGCAAAGACCTGCTCACACCCGTGTCGCGCATCCTCATCGGCAACCCTGGCTACACCTACAAGTACCTCAACACCAGGCTGTTCACGGTGCCCTGGCCGGTGAAGGGCACGAGCCCCAAGTACGACGAGCCGGGCATTGGGGCCGCCTGTCAGACCTTCCTCAAGCTCAACGACTACCTGCAGACAGAGACGGTCCAGGCTTTGGAAGAACTCGCGTGCAAGGAGAAAGCCAACATCGATGCCGTGCCCGTGTGCATAGGTCCAGACTTCCCCAGGGTCGGGATGGGGTCCTTTGACGGGCAGGATGAGCTGGACATGAAGAACAGAGCCGCCTACAACGTCACTCTGTTGAATTTCATGGATCCCCAGAAAATGCCCTACCTGAAGGAGGAGCCTTACTTCGGCATGGGGAAGATGGCCGTGAGCTGGCACCACGACGAGAATCTGGTGGAACGCTCGGCGGTGGCCGTGTACAGCTATAGCTGCGAAGAAGGTACAGTGCGCTCCGGGGACATGCAGCCCTGGAGGCTCCGGAGGCATATGTGTGTGTGTGTGTGTGCATGGGTGTGTGTGCACGTGTGTGTGCGTGTGTGAGAGTGTATACACGTGCAAGGGTGTTGCGTGCTCTTTCTCAGTGTGCTAACCCCAGGTATCTGCAGAGTGCACATCTTTCTCACCTAGCGCTCTTATCTCGCTCATTGCCACACTGGGCTCCCATCGAATATTTCCGAGCGTAAGCACTGCTGTCACTTCGTCTTTCTCATTGCCCGGGAGAGCCACGTCTTGGTTTCACACAGCCAACTGCCTCTCCGTACAGTTCAGCGTACACTGTACAGTTGCTATAATTAACTTGCTGATAAAGGGCTGGGAAAACAAAAAATCTGTCAAATCTTTCCAGGTTCCCACAGGTGCACATTTCCAGCCTTGCCAAAATGCTCTATTGTGGTTGACATCACTGTCTTGATGGGAGTGATTTGTCAAATACGGACTTGTTCTTGGCTTCACAGAGATTTGACTACTGTCCTTCCTTGCCAGAAACAGTCGAAGTGGGTTCTGTAAGCAGACAGTCGCCTGTTTTTAGGAAACGCTTCAGCCTTCCCTATCCCCCCCTTCCCCCCAAATCAGCTCTGCAGTTTTAGACCTAAAAGAGGGGCTGTGGGTGAACTTGTTCTTAAAGTTTCTGAAATTTGTCCCCCTTGGAACAGAGATCAGAGGCTACCTTTTTTGTGGCGTCCTGGAACTTTTTTCCATCTTTTGTTCCATTCTGTGTGTTTAGGGTCTCCATTGTTTTTCAGCCCCGGGGTATAAAGAGACAGTTGAGCAAATCCAGGGTGTGCATGACCATTGCTGACTTTGTTCTTTGCCTGATCATTTGACAAAGAAATACAAGACACCAGTATTAGCTTTGTTGTCTCTTTTTCTACCTGTTTATTGAAAGACGCTTGGAAAACCAGAGTTCTAGACATCCCATCAGGGAACGAACTGGAGCTTTGGAGGGTCTGTGCCTTCCGGAAACGGTTTTCTAATTGGAGGTCATTATCGCTTTGTATGCTTTTTGTTTATGAAAATGACTGCTTTATGAAAGGGGTTTTAAAAAGAAGTTTTCATGATTCTCTTTACATTTTTTCCCATTTCCCCATCTCCGACATTTCCTCAGGACAGCTAAAATATCTTCCAGCTTTACCTCACGTCTTCAGCCCGGAACAAGGAACTAGTTTAGCAGTTGGAAATTTCGCCATTTTCCCTGGCACCTCAAATAATGATGCTGACCTGAGAAAATTGCTTGAAGGGGATTTGATGCTGTCCTAATGGAAAGAACTGAGATCCTCTGATCTTTACTAAGGCGTTGCCAGGGATTTAAGAACGATCACATCCAAGAACTCTGGTGGGAAGGAACAATGGATCCCGTTTGTTAGTTTCCTTCTGAAGGAGGCAGCTCTCTGAAGCCAAGGCCGTTGAGGCCATGGTATGTGATAGCTCAAACCATGACAAAGATGTCTTTGTGCTCCCACCTCCTCTCAGCCCTACAGTTTAATAGTCCTTTTGTACTCCCAGAGCGTGGGTGATCGAGTCTTTTTTGAAACCTAGAATATCGTTCAGAAAGGAATTTAAATTTTGAATGAATGCTTTCTGTGGTTGGGAGTAGTTAAGACTGATAAAGTATACAAGTATACATAAACACATAAAAGTTTATCCTTGCAACTGTCATCTGGAGGAGGAACTGAGGAATTAGAATCCCTAAGAGCAGCGGGATTTCCTTTGTTCTCTTAGAACAAATCCCAGAGAATCCCAGAACTCTATCTAATAATAATAACTGCAGCGCTGGGGGTCTCATTTATTGAGCACCTACTCTGTGTGGGGTATTGATATAAGCATTCACACGTATTAACCTGCTTTCTTTTTATAACAACCCTGTCCATCAATACTGCTATTTCCTCATTTTACCGATGAGAACACTGAGGCACAAAGGGATGATTAACTTTTCCATGGGTATGTAGCTAGTAATCAGCAGAGGTGGGATTCGAACCCAGACATTCTGGCTTCAGAGTTCTAACAGTTAAGGCAAACTATTTTATGAGCAGATTTTCCTATTCTTGCACTATGGCTCCCTCTGGCATTTGGGTTTTTAAAATACCCACTTCTGGAAGGTTGAAGGGAATGTTCTCCTTGCTCTCGCTATAGCAGGTCGAATATTCTCTGCCCTCTGACTGCCACCTCTCTTCTCTCCCCCTGCAACATCTGCTTGTAGCTTCCTACACATGCTCTCGGGGTTGGAATGCATTAGATAAGCTTATTCTGTGAAATGGAACCTCTTTCTGGGTCTCCAGTTGTGTGCGTGCGTGACATTGAGTCAGATGATTTCCAAAGCAAGTGCCTTGAAACTTCTTGACAAGTGATAGGTTTACCTCTCTAGCCTCCTTGTAATCCTGCCAGAGGTATGGTAAAGGTAGCCTCGAAGAGAGCCATATGGATTAAAAATTATGGTCAGGCTTAGGAACGGCTTAAAGTTGGCAAAGAGAATGGGAATTTCAGACCACGGTACTGTTTTCTGAGTCTCTGAACATGTTTGCCAAGCAATTGCTGAGGGAAGTTCAGTTGGCTGTTCTAGACAGTAGGGAGGCTCCAGAGGTAAACCGAATGCCCTTCTTGCCTTGAAAGGACAGGTAAAGTAAAGTGTGCTCCTGTGATTGTAATTGAGCCATCAGGAAATGTGAGACCTGGAAGGAGACTTTTTTGAAATCACCTTGTTCAAGCATTTCATTTTATAGATGAAGACACTCAGGCAGGAAGAACGGCAGTGACGTGTCCAAGGTCACGGAGTTCCCTAGGGACAAGGAAGTGTGACATGCCACAGGAGTTCACATAAAATGCATTGGGAGTTCAGAACAGAGGAGATTACTTCCTGCTGAAATTAAATTCAGGTGAAGCTTAAGATCCTTCAGGACTTTGCTCTCAATACCTTTTCCCATGAAATCTTTCTGTAGATTTATAATGAGCCAGTCATCCCTTTTTAGTTTATTTCTGTGAGTAGAGGTCATTGAGAAGTAATTTGTATAGGATACGTGTAATTATATACTAAATTCATTGGCTTCACAAGCAAAGCTAGTTAATAGATATCCCCAGTAAGAAGATTGAAATGGTACAACATTTCATCAGGAATGGCTTCAGGGAATCGTGTGTAAATTGGCAGAGTATTTGATTTTCCAGTGCTGGCTTTGCTGGCAATGCTTGTTACTCTCAGATCTTAAAAACCAAAAAACCCCAAACATATATACACACATATGCACAAATTCTATCAGAGAAGACACGAACAACTCCTTGTTTAATGTAGTTCTACACCTTATTCTCTGACTTGAATACCTTCAAAAGGACCAGGTAAATAATGATTGGTTACTGTTTTTTGTACATTTGGAAGGAAATGCTTTCTGCAACATTGTCTTTCTAGGAAAAGCAATTCTTAAGAATTTTCACTAGGGCCACGTATTGCAGATTCTTCGTATCGTTTCCCAGATTTCCCAAGGAGGGTGAAAGGAGGAAAAGGGAGAGAGGCCAATCCATGGTTGTGAGTATGCGATTCTCTGATTCTGCTGAAAGCAGGGACTTCGTAATAATTTTCTTGGATTCTAGGACTCCCATTTCATGTCTTTGACTCAGGAAAAGTCGAATTGACTTAAGGCGAGAAATTCGTTACCATACTTTACGTTGAAATGAGTAGCTTCATCTTCCTTAGCTCATCTTTGACAGCATGAAAGGTTAGACAGTAACTGCAGCTAGGAGTTTGGGAGCATTCATAATTTAAAAAAAAAAAAATGCTGTGATATTTAATGTTTTCCCATGATTCCCGGCATCCTCGTCTGAGGTCTCAAAGCTCGTTTGATTTTGCTTCATTGTATCATGCCATGTGCTGTTATTTTTTTTTGTTTTTTTGTTTTTTAAGATTTATTTATTTATTTTAGAAAGCAAAGTCGGGAGGGGCCGAGGGAGAGGGATAGAGAGAGAAAATCTCAAGCCGAGTTTCCACTACAATGTGGAGCCTGACTGACTCGGGGCTCATAACTCCGAGATCATGACCTGAACTGAAATCAGCAGTTGGATGCCCAACCGACTGAGCCACCCAGGCGTCCCTGTTCGTTATTTGTGAAGTCACTTACATTGTTCAAAACTCATTTGGTGGTCTAAGTCACATTTAATCCCTGTGGAAGTATTTATGCATTGAAGAGTAAGCATCTGCTGTTTGGCAAGCACTCTTCTAGATGCTGAGCTTATAGCCACCAGCAAAAATCCCTGCCCTCACAGAGCTTATGTTTTAGCAAGGAGAGAGAACACAAATGAACAAGAAGGTTGTAAACAAGGGGGAGGCACAGGTGTACAGTTTTAAGTAGGAGAGTAAGCTTCCTTATGAAGGTCACGTTTGAGCTAAGCCTGGAAGGAGAGAGTGAGCGGGAGGAGACTAGCCTGGGTAGAGGGAATATGGAAGGCCCAGAGATGGAACGGGATGTTGAGATATTTCAGAAGCAGCAAGCAGGGATAAAATTGAGTGAGAAGAGGGGGAGTAACAGCAGTGAAGACGGAGAGGAACGACTAAGGGTGCAGAGTGGGTGGAAGCTATTACAGAAGTAGTACTGTAACACAAGGTACTGGGCTTGTCTGTGGCATGGCATGAAGTAGGAGCCATTGTGGTTTTGAGTGGAAGGAGGAAGGTAGCGCTGGAAGTAGGAGAAAGAGGCGATTGCCATAATCCAGAGAAGGGGGGCCAGATTAGAAGAGGCAGAGGTGATGAGGAATGTTTGTGTGATGTTACCCATCTTTTCACTGCTGAAGAGTGGCAGTGTTCGGTGCTGGTGAGAAAAGAAGACCTCCAGTGCCATCTCCCAGTTGTCAAGGGAAGGCCAGCCAACAAGGGGATGGCTGATTTCCTCCCCGCTCCCTCAATAGTTTTATTGTGGTATAACTTACATACAGCAAACGGTACATATTTAAAGTTTAGTTTCCTGAGTTTTAACACACCTGTGAAACCATGACCACGATCAAGACAGTGAACGTATATCAATTATCCCCTGTAGTTTCATCCTGCCCCTTGGTTGATCCCTAATGATTAATGATGTTGAGCTTTGTTTCATGTGCTCATTGGCCATTCATGTATCTTCTTTGGAGAAATGTCTCTTCAAGTTTTGTTTGTTTCTTTATTTTTAAAGATGTATTTATTTATTTATTTATTCATTTTAGGGGGAGGAAGGTGAAGGGAGAGAGAGTCCCAAGCAGACTCTGTGCTGAGCGTGGAGCCCGATGGGGCTCGATCCCACGATCACAACCTGAGCGGAAACCAAGAGTCAGACACTGAACCAACTGCACCACCTAGGCGCCCTTGTCTCTTCAAGTTTTTTGCCCATTTTTGAATTGTGTTGTTTTTTCAGTTGTTGAACTTTTGGAGTTCTTTGTATATTGTAGGTATTCAATCTCTGAACAGATGTGTGATTTGAAAATATTTTACCCAAGAATGGCCGAATTTTTAACGATGTATTTGTGTGATGAGTAGGAGATTAGGACAGACTGGAGTGGAATAAGCTTTATTATCTAAGACATTAATTGGGCAATTGAATCCTGTATTACTGAATGACATCATTTATGTTAGCACCCCAGAAATGCTCCTTTCCAGTGTATTTTTTCCCCCAGCAGTAACTACTATCCTGGCTTCTGAGGCCAAACATTAGTTTTGTCCATATTTAAATTATGAATTAGAATTGTAAGCTCCTTGAAGGTGTGGTTTGTATACTTCTTTGTATGTGCATATAATGGTAGAAGAGTATTTTTTGCCTAAAGTCAGTATTTTTAGTTTTGAGTGGCATATGCTATTTATCTATATTCTTGCCACTGTCCAATAACTGATTTCTGCAACTATGATACCTGTTTAGAATTAGGATTCTTTTGATTGCAAATAGCAGACACCTGGGCTAAACAGGCTTAATTTAAAAAGATAAAGAATTGGCTCATTTAATAGGAAGCCCAGAGGTCTCACTGGCTTCCGAAAGTGGACCTCATTTCAACAGTTAATAGTGTGGTCAGTTTCAAGTTTCTTTCCCTTCATAGCCCTTCTTGAGCTATTGCTTTCCTCCCTTGGGGCAAGCAAATTTCTCGTGGCCCCTAAATGCCTACCCCCAGCTGTTGTGGCCACTCCTTTTCTTTTTTATGACCTTTGAGAAGGACAAAAGCTGGGTGTTGGACAGGTGCCTTGAACTCTGGGTAAAGCTTTGCCTGAAGCTAGATGAACAAATAATTATCCTTTTTTGATTAATCTAGTTTGGTTCTACCCTTTTACGTTATTTACAATGTGATGTTTTCTTGTAAATCTCTACCACCCTGTCCTTTTCTGAGGCTGCCCAAAGAGTTACAAGCTCTATTATTAGAAGATCTGGTTTGGAGAATGTATTGTTTGACAAGTATCTTTGCTCCTTTTTTTCATTTCATGTTTTACTTCAGATAATGTAATGGTTTTGAAGCTTTAGCCAAGAGCCCCCAGAACAATTTTTCTCTCCTTTTATCACTTTTGCTTTTTCCTCCCAAGTCCATGAAACGTGATATAATAAGGTTCTCCTATGTATGCGAATATATCTTTTTTTTTTTTCCTAATGCTTAATCTGAAAGCTGAAAGAGCCAGACATCGTGTTGAAAGGCTTTAGACTTTTTGGGAAAGAGTTTGCAACATTTCTCTTGAAATCCCAGAACATTTATGATTAATTTTATTATCTCTCTGTGTCAAGGGACTATGTTTGACCTGAATTGCTTGTTTTGAGACATCTGAGAGCAGCATCCAGCTTCTTCTTATAGACTATGAACTGCAATTGATTAGATAGCCCCCCCCACCAACTTCAAACATCTCTGGATTCATTTCTTGAGACCATTCATTCATACCTTAATGGCTGGGAGGGAATTTGCTCTAAGTCTGCAACAGGCCTTGACTACTTGTTCTTCCCAACCAATCAAGGAAGGTGTGGTGAAGTTGTAGAAATCTCCCAGGACAGCTTCTCCTTGGAGAACCCTTCTTTTCTTAGGGACATGCCCTTCAGGAGTCTTTCCTAAATGTTCTCTGGCTTACGCCATTCGCCATTACTTTGGAAAACTGTCCAGAAAAATTATGCAAGGTCTGCACACAGAAGTGTCTGCCTTCCAGAGGGATCACTGTGAAAAACTGGATCATAGGATCTGACCTATGAAAACGTCTTTCATGTCTGTCATTGCCCTCAGTCTAAATTCCTGACTGTGGTTCGCAAAGTGTCCAGGCTTCTGCCTCCCCACCCCTCCAGCCTCTTCTTTTGCATGACATGTATGTCATGTATGACATAGTATGTCATTCACATGATACACTTGCAACTCTAAAGAATTAATTGTGTTCTTGTATACCCATTAGGCCACCCCCCACCACCACCACCGAAGGTATCTTCCCAACCTTACACCTTCTCCTTTTCCCTTCTGACTCTTTACCTTTTTTCAAAACAGATTCTCTGTCCCAGATCCTGGAATATCACAGACTAGCATAGCACCCAGAGAAAGCATCATGAGGTTTTGTATACCAGCTGACTAGCTGCAACTTCTGGGTTTCTCCTGCCTCAAGATCTGGGATGTAGATAGGAAGGGACCTGCTACTGAAGCCATTCTGGGTATGGGGTTCAGGAAACAGAATAGAATTGCCGAGGCCAGAGTCTTAGAAATCTTAGCATTTGGCCTAGGGAATAGGGAATAGGAAACTGGGCTATTAATGTGTAGTGACGATGAACATATATTTACACATCAGGGGAATTATTGACATACAGTATTAATGGGATATGTTATTAAACTGGGGACAAAATTTTAAGCACTATATTTTATTTGACTGGAACTGTCATCTCTTCTTTCATGCTCAGGTTTCTGTCTTTGTTTCCTATATGACAGTGGTTGCATACAGCTTGAAAAATACAAACAAAATACTGGATGGCATTCATTTTTTCCCAAATGGGAATTAATTGTTCTTCAAAAACTAACATAAAGAAATCGGGGTGGGGGGAGTTGGTGTTTTAAACTGGGTATTTAAATTCAGCATTCTTTTGTATTTTGTCACATCTTTCACTTCTTTAACAGTTTAGTTAGTGGGAACTAGAAATGCATCAGACACACCTGAGACACTCACAGTCCTTTCAGTGTTACTGAGGTTTAAAGGCAAGTAGGGGCCTCTTGCCTCTGCTTGTTTCCAGAATAACATGAGGCAAGAGTAATCAACTGCAGTTGCTACAGATAATTACAAGTTGATTTTATTGAGAAAGTGAGCAACACTATACTTATGCAATAAAAAATTTATCAGATGTACAGCTTCCTCCCTTCTCCGTACCCAGCCCAAGAGGGAAACAAACCCTCAAGAAAACTTTATTTTAATGAGCACATTTCAAAGGTGCTGGATTTATGGGAGACATCAGGAAACACTGATTGCAACTACCGTCTCTGTCGTTCCAGACTTTACTGGTGCCATAATGGGCCGAGGGGGTGGGTGGGAGGTAGAGGGGAAAGTTGTCAACCAGCGCACCAGCCATACTCGCTGGAAACCACAACAGCTTCCTTGCCATTGTCATTTAGAAACTGTTTTTAAAGTTCATAGTTGGTTTCACCAGAGAGAAAGAGAGAGACATATGAAAAACCTTCTTAAAATATTTCTATTCTTCTTCCTGGTGCTATTTGCTACCTCCATTGTCAGTAGGAATCTCCAGAAGGAACCCACCGAAAGCCCTAGGGTATCACAAATATAAACACATGATTTGGCAGAGCTGTATTCTTTCGCTAAGTTGATCTGCTTATCAAATAACTTAGCATTAATTACTTTATTATGTTGTATGCTAGTATTAGTCGCCTGACATCATTATTATTTTATTCAGCCTGGCTTCCTTGCTGATACGTACAGTAGACATTTCTATCAAATGGCAATATCGGGATTCTAGAGCAGAGCTGGGCAAAGGTTTTCTGAGTAAGGGGCTGGCCAGATGATGAATATTTTCAACCTTGTGGGCTCTATGGTCTGTGTCTTAGCTGCTCGGTCTTGGACAGTGTGTAAATGAATGGGCCTGACTGTCTTCCAGGTACTTTGTGTAAGCAGGTGAAGAGGCCCAGTTTCGCTGTGGGCTGGAACAAAGTTCATAGATGTAAATGCCTGTAGGGGCCAGGAGGTACGGCCAATGCGGGGAAATGGCTGACGGGGACAGCTGCTCTCAGAGAGCACTTGCCTCATCTACAAGGGACAGCTGTTTATTAGCTCGGCACTGGCTCAGGGATACCAGATCTTGTAATTCAAGAATAGCTTGTCCTTTGTATTTTTATGCAAAGAGCTTCTCTCAGTTGGCAGCTAACTTAGTTTTGTTATGAAAACGTAGAGCAGGTCAAGTTGTACACCTTTTGCCGGCTCTTTTCTGGTCATTAAGATCTAGTTTTGCAAATTCCAGAATTTTCAGGCATAAGTGTATTATAAGTAAGATATGACTAGAGAATGTCATCAGATGCGAATGGCAAATATTCAGTTTTGCTGGTGCTAACTCCCCCTTCTAGAGCCAATGACAGATATCAGTAATTGATTATACCACTCTCTCTTTTGAGCTTAGAGAATTCAGGATAATTCTGTACCAGGGCTCACAAAAGCCATGACCAGTGAGTTAGTTGTGTCCTCTGATATGTAAGGTGTTTATCATTCCTGTTCTAGAGGGTTCTCCTTTAAATGTTTTTGGGATTAGTGGAGAAAAGTGGCTTTAGACTTTTTACTGTAGGACTTTATTCTTAAAGAAAGCTTGCTAAAAGTTGTTCCTAACTAAAGAATGCTTGAGAAAACGGATCAGAAATAACGAACAGGAAAAAAAAAGGGTAAGATTCTTTTAAAATGGCAGTATCAGATTTGAAAGGTTATATATTATTGTAGAGAGAGAGAAAGCAGAGTTGAGGGTGGTAGGGGCAGAGGGAGAGGGAGAGAGAAACTCAGGCAGACTCCCTTCTGAGTGTGGAGCCCGATGTAGGGCTCGATCCCGTGATCTGGAGATCATGACCTGAGCCGAAACCGGGAGTTGGACGCTTAACTCATTGTGCCACCCAGGCGCCCTGTGGCAATATCCGATTTCAGATTCTATCTTAAGGAACTGAAGAATATGCAAAGTTGGATGTGTCCTTAAAGGTCATTTAGTAGTGTTCCTTCCCGGAATTTCCCAGAACACTGGTCTGTTGTGTTTTTCTTTTTTCCACCGTACCTGTGCAAAGTAATGTGAATTAATAATTATAAAGGGGCTTTCTTCCTCTCCCCCCTTCTTTTACTGCCTTTGACCCTTATGCATAGTTATTGTAGAGTAACATGTTCTGGATTTAGGAATTCCATATATGGAGATGGACCATCTGGGGTGCTTGTACTTTTGGTTTGTGTGGATGACCTGAATATTATACACCCTGGGTGAAACATGCTTCCTTGCCCACGTGTTACAGGGAGCTTTACATCTTCTTGGCTTCCTTCAGCATTCCTTACTCTACCCTTTGGGAATCTAGACCGTACTTGGCTTTCAAATTTGATCTTCTCAAAGAATTCTGTTCGACCCATTTGGAACTTCACTAAACATGTCTCTCCTCTAAACTTCTTTACTTAAGATTTTTTTTTTTTTTTAAATTTATTTGACAGAGAGAGAGAGAGAGAGAGCGAGGGAGAATGAGAGAGAGAGCATGAGAGGAGAGAGGTCAGTGGGAGAAGCAGACTCCCTGCTGAGTAGGGAGCCTGATGTGGGACCTGATCCCGGGCCTCCAGGATCATGACCTGAGCCGAAGGCAGTTGCTTAACCAACTGAGCCACCCAGGCTTCCTAAACTTCTTTACTGTAGAGACCTATGCTAAATGAACAGTGTCATGCTTTATTATGTTATTTGACTTAATTTGCAGGGTTGTTTTTTTTTTTAAATTCCCCTTCAATTAACAGTTTTCTTTTCCTGCCATCTGTCTCAGAAAGGACTGTGAATGGGTGTCAACAGAGCATTTTGTTTTTAAGTAAGCAGTTAAGTACAACTGGATGCCTTCTGTGTGCCAGTTAACAGGGCCCTAAATGTGGATGAAATGGAAAAATGGACCCACCCCTTAAAGACCGGGTCTAGCATCTAATGGAATTTAAACTCTCCTTTTTCTAGTCATCAGAGATGAACATTTATAACTTCACTAGAAAGAAAGCTTCCCAGGGGCAAAGCTCTTTGATTCATTCATTGATGGAGCCCAAGTGCCCAGGTCAGTGCCTCATATGTAGTAAGTACTTAATAAATATTTCGTAAACGAACTTTTACAAGTTTTTATATAGGGCAATCCCTGTAGGACTGCTCCTGTAGGCAGAGCACACTTTCCAATTTGTTCATGTGTCTCTGCCGTCCTGTACTTCAGACACATTGTCCTCCTCCCAGAAAGGTCAGTTGCGAGTATCCTTCTAGAGTAGAATATCCTTGTAGAATATTACCTGTACATATATAAACACCTTTGTGTATATGTTTGTATTTTTTACACAGATTATAGCCTGTCAGTTTCTTTCTCTTAAAAATGTTTCAGGTAGTTCTGTATCAGTGCTTATTACTTTTAGTGGCTACATAGTATTTTATTGCCTGGACATTTCATAATTTATTTAACCAGAAACTTATTGATGGATATTTAGATTGCTTCCTTCCTTCCTTCCCCCCTTCCTCCTCCCCTTTCTTTCCTCTTTCTCCCTCCCTATCTTTCTTTCTCTCTTTTAAGAGAGAGAGTGCGTGGGCATGGATGCATGCACGCGAGCGGGGGTAGGGAGGGCAAAGGGAGAGGGAGTGAGAGAGAAAATCCCAAGCAGGCTGCATGCTCAACATAGAGACTGGCTGGCTTGGGGCTTGATCCCATGACCCTGAGGTCATGATCTGACCCGGAATCAAGAGTCAGATGCTTAACTGACTAAGCCACCCAGGTGCCCCTATTTAGGTCATTTCTGATCTTTTGCTTTTATAAACAGCGGTACACTAAACAGCCTTGCTCAAAAGTCATTTTGCAGCCTCTGCAAATAAGAATTTAAGAATACATTGCTAAAAGTGGAAATGTGGAATTCCTTTAAGTTCAAACTGTTTGTGCATTTATAATTTTGTAAAGTATCATCATATTGTCCTTTACAGAGAATGTGAGTATGCTCTTGTGCTGTACTCTTACTGACCCTGTGTTTATCAAAATGTTTGTTCTTTTCTGATACGGTAAATTAGAAATATCCGTTGCGGCTTTAATTTGAATTTTTCTTATATGACTAAGTTTGAACATCTTTTAAATGTTTGTATATTTATCTTTTTTCCTTTTATGTGTTCTGTCTTCATAACTTTTGCCCATTTTTCTGTTTGAGTATTGATCTTTATCTTATTGATGTGCTGTAGTAGCTCTTTATATATGAAAAAGTATTTCTCTGACTATGGACAAATTTATAAATGAATTTAGGAAGAACTGACGTTCCCATGGTGTTCAGTTTTACATCCCAAGAGCATAATATGTCTTTACATTCATTTAAATTTTATTTTATGTCCTTCAATAAATTTTAAAGTTTTTTTCTTACAGACAATACTCTGTTGCTTGGGATATATTTGTCCTGGTTGATTGGCAGTAAATAATAATATTGTTTGCAAAAAAGCACTTTTTCTTATGAAAAAAACCTTTTTCTTTGCCTCATTAGGGCTCATTTCTTATGCCTCTCCAGAGAGCACACTTGTGTTGGTCATTCCTTCCAGAATAATGATGAATCATTGTGATGATAAAGGATACTATTTCCTAATTCTTGACTTTGGGAAGATTTCTAATGTTTCCCTGTTAAAATATGATGCTGGCTTTGTGGTTGAGAGAGCTCTGTATTTTATTGTGTTAAGGAACCTGGCCACTTGTTTTTTTATTGATGTTTTGATTATAGAAGGATGTATTTTATTGAATATGTTGTGTATTTCTGGTGACTCTTTGTTTTCATCTAAGAATGTGATTTTTTTTGTGTGTGTAAGTATAAGTGTATAAGCCTTTGCATATTGAACTATCTTTGTATTCCTGTGATAAGTTCTACTTGGTCATGGAATGTTATTCTTTTAATATGCTGTTAGATTTGGGTTCTCTTTCCCCATATTTAAGAATTTTGCTTTGATTCTCAGATACGAGGGGTGTGTACGCGTGTGTGTGTGTGTGTGTGTGTTTGGATTTTGATACATATTATACTATCTTCAGGAAAAGAATTTGGAAAATTTTCTTTTTCTATGCTCTTAAACAATTTAAAGTATATGGAAATAACCCACTCCCTAATTGTTTGGTAGAATTCTTCTTTGAAACTCTTGATACCTATGTTATCCTGAGAGAGTTCTTTGACAACTTCCTCTTTACCTTTTATGGTTTCACTAGCTTTTCTCCCCTTCTGGGGATGATTTTGGTAGTTAAAAAGTTCCTTAAAAACTGTTTATTTAATCCATATTATTTAATTTATTTGTGTGGAATTGAATAAATCATCTTTCATTGTTCTTGGTATCTCTGTGGTTATTTCCTCATCATTTAAAGATTTGTTTGATTAAAGAATAAAGGATGTGTTAAAAATAATTGAAAGAATGTGTTTTTTCACAAAATATGATAGAAAAGGATATAGTTTATTTCCTGTCCATTTTTTATTAAAACTTAATATTTTCTGAACTAATGATTATAAGACCCAGAACCTGAGACGAGACATTACCTTTCTGATCTGGCTCTTCTGTTTCTGACAGGCTCAGAAGAGGAAAGTGAGGACGACCCTCAGCTCGAAGGCAGAGATCCGGATATTTGGCATGTCGGTTTTAAGATCTCGTGGGACATCGAGACTCCTGGCTTGGCAATACCCCTTCACCAAGGAGACTGCTACTTCATGCTTGGTAATTAGGAGGGTCAAAGCTGCATCAGTGCTCTTGTGTCTAAGTTTTAGATTACTGGCTACATATTTGGAATGTGTCTTTTTTTTTTTTTTTTTTTTTTAAGATTTATTTATTTATTGTAGAGAGAGTGTGTGTGGAAGTGAGTTGGGAGAGGCAGAGAGACTCTCCAAGCTGACTCCCCATCAAGTGGGGTGCCCACTGTGGGGCTCTGATCTCACGACCCAGAAGATCATAACCTGAGCCTTAACCGACTGAGCCACTGAGGTGCCCTTCGAATGTGTCTTTTGAAACAAGCTCTTTAGGTATTTTATAGTGATTATGAATCTTCTGCATGGAACCAGTTTTTTTGTTTGTTCGTTTTAAATCCCTCATTTTTCTATGTATTGCTCATTTGTAAAAGTTGCTTTTATTTTCTCCCCCACACGGAGTTCCCCACATGTGCTACAGAGTTTTCAGGACGTCTTGTCAGTTACTCAGTCATCCGAATGAGCTTATCAGTGTGAAGTATTCGGATGGTTTCCCCGTCTATGTCAGTTCTTAGTGAAAGTTTTTTCCGTTGGAATTGAGTTTCTTCTCAGGCGCAGCTGACCTGACTGCAGGGCCTTTCTTTCCACTCGTGGTGGAGTTCTCTGGAGAGCAGGATTTCCGCTGTGCTTGGGCTGACCGAAGCGGTGGTGTTCGTGCGGCTTTTGCTATTGGCTCTTCGCTCTAAGCGTTTTGTTTGGGTTTTGCACTTTCTGCTTGTTTTCCAGTGCGCAGCACAGAGACGGTATCCTTTCTTACTCACAAAGCCTCTCTGGGTTTATTCTGTCATTGGCTTTAACTCCTGATTATCCAGTGTTTATCTCACGCTTACTGGCCTGGAGGAATCTAATCACTATTGGCTTTAGAACTGGGGAGCCCCAAGGCTCAAAGTGGATATGTATGAGAAGAGTTATTTCTCAATTAATTGAGCATATATAGAGGGTCTGCTGTGTCCTCCATGCTGTGTAAGGTTCTGGAGGATGGATAAAACTAGGTCCTTGCCTTCTAGAAAATCACAGTGTGGATTAGCTCTTTAGATCATTACTGCATTAAGCATTTTCCAAATCTCAGTCATTTACACGTCAGCCTCAAGGTTTTCGCCATATCCCTGTGCTTCCTGTGCTGTTAATTTATGTATTATTTTTCTCTAAATAAATTCACTTTATATTTTTGTGAATAAATATAAATAAAATAAAATTAATAAAACTAAAAATAAAGTGATTAAAATAATAAATAATAAAATAAAAATAAAGTGAATAAAATTCACTTTATATTTTTCTCTAAATAAGTTCACTCTAAATAAAATCACTGAAGTGGATTTACTTTAATTTTTTTTTTAAGATTTTATTTATTTATTTGAGAGAGAATGAGTGAGAGAGCATGAGCGAGGAGAAGGTCAGAGGGAAAAGCAGACTCCCCAGGGAGCTGGGAGCCTGATGCGAGACTCGATCCTGGAAGTCCGGGATATGACCTGAGTCGAAGGCAGTCGCTCAACCAACTGAGCCACCCAGGCGCCCGTGGATTTACTTTAGAAGGAGATTTTATAACAGTATCTTAAACAGAAGATCAGTATCACTTGGATTATGAAACAGTATTAAGGACCTGCTACTTTGGTTTGCTGAATATCCTGAGTCCTGTTCTGTCTTTGTTAAAAGAGACACGTGTCACTGTTAGAGAGGTGTTAACTGTATAATGTTACCAGTCGGAGACTTTCTCCTTGTCAGTTACTTTGTTCAGGACTTTCTATTAGCAGTTTGTAACTTCGAAAGAAGTGAAAGTCATTTGGTGCCATTCTAAATAGCCATATTAATTTTCTGCATGCAGAAGTAGTAACTGTACATAGTAGAAGCTCACCTGCCATCTGTTTATTTAAGAATATTTTGTATGTTCTTTTCTGATTAT
The DNA here is from genome assembly GCF_020171115.1 of Neogale vison. Lineage (NCBI taxonomy): Eukaryota > Metazoa > Chordata > Mammalia > Carnivora > Mustelidae > Neogale > Neogale vison. The sequence goes on along the minus strand of NC_058097.1, from coordinate 29,393,532 downwards.
GAAAGTAAAATACATGTTCATTGTACAGAAAAGAAACGCTGAAAAGTATGAAACGAAAGAAGAATATGAAAATCAGGTTCAGACCTGTTTTGGTCTTTTTTTCTGTGCATATATGTATCCGGAATAATAGTAGTATGTGAATAACAACCACATTGACTGGGGACTAACAACAACCAAGCATTCTTTTAATCATCTCCATAACCCTAAGAAGTAGACGATAGTTACCTTGCACAAGAATCAGTTCAGGTTAAATTGATGTAGTGACACAGCCACGGTTACACACTTAGTAGGGTGCGTGGATTGGAACTTGTTCTTTAATCCCATCTGGGCTCTGACACCCAGGGCAAACCACCCCTTCCTCCTCCTACTTGGGTGCTAACCCCCGCCCTGGGCTCCGGGGCCCTCCTCTCTCTCTCACCATGATGTCTCTGCTTCACCTAAAGGCTTTGGGACCAGATTGTTCAGGAAGGAAAGAGAAGAGCATGACAAGAGTGTTCTGTGTGCTTTTTTCTTTGCCCTTTGTTTTTAAAGTTATGTTTCCTTTGCCTCAGAAATAGATTAGTAATGAAAATATTAAATAATTACCTTGTCCTTTTTACCATATTTTATAATGAATATGCATTTTTATTAAATGATTTTTTTATAGATTATTTATTTTGATAGAGAGAGATCACAAGTAGGCAGATAGGCAGGCAGAGAGAGAGAAGGGGGAAGCAGGCTCCCTGCTGAGCAGAGAGCCCGACGTGGGGCTCGATCCCAGGACCCTGAGATCATGACCTGAGCTGAAGGCAGAGGCTTAAACCACTGAGCCACCCAGGCGCCCCTGAATATGCATTTTTAAATATACATTTGTCCTTTTATCTACTGTAGGTGCTAAACCAAAGTAAGTGCTGTTATTTTCTGGGAGCTGATGTCCAGGACCTAATATCCATTCCTGATTTCCCAGCTCCTGCATTCAGATATCGGGGAAATGGCTGGTACCTTCCTGATCGGGGCCAGGCACAGCACAGTGTACCCAAAGTGTGCTTTTAGAATGTCTCCATTTAGAATATATTTTCTTTATTCTTTATTATAATTAAAGAAAATTACTCTTTTCTTGCTAAAGTTGTCACAGTCAGTTTCTGAAAAGAACTTTTTTCCATCTCCTCTTAAACAAACTCAGACAAAAATAAAAGCAACCATAGTGTCTTGCTGCCTTTTCCTCTTTACTTTCTCGAATCCCAATCCTACAAGGAGCCCTGTGGAGGGACCTCGGCCGTGTGCTGATATCTGAAATCTGAACTTCATAGCACTTATGAAAAGGAAACAGTTTAGCTCAATTTATAATAATATATTGGTCTGCAGAGGAAGTGCAGGCTGAACCCTGCTGTCTCAAGTAAATACTCCAGGGGTGTCTGATGGGGAACGTGTCGGGTGCTTGTAATAAATCCGCTGCCTGTGGACGTGAGTGAAGGCCCTGCTGGCACTGCCCGAGGACACGCTTAACTGGGGTTGTCACGGTTTTACTTTTAAATTGGAATCTTTGCCCTAATCTCAAAGTTAGACATGACCGGATTTGCAAACAGATTTACAATTTTCACTAATTTTCCAACCAGGACTTCAAAAACACACTTAGAGGGGGGAAAAAAAATACACCCTGGTCTTTCTCTGAGTAGGATGATTTACTTTGCCACAGATGTTTTCCATAGACTGAATGTAACCAGGGAGTTAGGGACTTAAAAAGTGGCTTGGAGACAAACTGTGGGTTTGTTTTTTGTGGAACAGATTATACAGTTCAGGAGACATCAACCAAATTATGTTCATTAACCAGGAGCCGGGTGTGGAGATGGGCTGTGTCAGGACAAAGGTGAGGGCTAGGCAAACATTTGGGGCAAACCTCCTTGTTATCTGCTCCCCCCGCTTCATTTATTACTTTTTCCTTGTCACTTTTCATGACTCTGTTCTCTCTGGCCTCTCTATTTTTGTTTCCCTCAATCCAAATTAAATCTCATTTTCAAATAGTTAATCTCAAAGCTTCAGTTGCCAAGTAAAATTTCCATGGCCAAAAAAAAAAAAAAAAAGAAAGAAAAAGAAAAAAGGCAGTGTAAATTGAAATGCATGCTGCTGCTGCTGCTTTTTTGGTTTTGCTTTCCTTCACCCACAGTCTGGGGCCAAATGCTGAAAGGCCATTTCCTATCAGGTGACCAGGTTCCAGACTCACGGCCTTGTCTATCGGCCATGCGCTGTTCATCTCGCTCCCCAGTCTCTGCCTCCCCCGGACAACCGCTGTTCTGCCTGACACTCCCTTCCCAGGGTTACTGGGAGGCCAAACAAGAAAGTGCTTTGCATGGGGAGGGGGCGGCCATGAACACGGGGGAGCTGGGCCATGGCACTATGGGAGAGCTAGTGAGGTGAGTGGGTGACAAAAGGGCACTGAGTATTGTGTTCTTATCCTGCTTCGGGCCCCCAGTTCTGCCAGGTTGGCACGTCCCTGTGCCATACTCTATTTCCATGACCACATAAAGGCACCCCAAGAAAAGGCCATCTCACCAACTGCTTCTGGAGGGGGAGAAGGGTCGAATCAGAGCTCTGGGGTAGCCATGCTCTGACCTTGGCCGAGGGCTGAGTTTACCAGCAGAGCCTGGTCAGCCGCGTTTTACGGATTAGTTTCACCTTCTTTGAAATAACTGTGGCTCCAAGCAGCTAGACCCGGAGCAGGGTGAGCGTTTGATGTGGTAGAACCTGAAAATACGTCCTGCTTCTATTTTTGGCATCAACACGAGCACTCTGGTCGGAGTCTGTTGCCCTGTGAGCAGGAAGAACAGAGGCTTCTAGGAGTTTAAAGTCTCTTAACAGGGGTCCTCTGGGACTTCACTTGGAGACTGTGGTATCTTTGTATCTTTGTAAATCATCCAGGTGTCTCTCAATCCTGCCCCAGTTCAGACATTTTATTCGAAGGAAAAGGCTTTTGTTACTTCTTCCTCTGACCCCGTTCCCTTCCTCCCCCAAGTCCTGACTGACCAGCTGAAGTAAAAAGTACCTATAATTTATGGCTTAATCATAAATTCTCAATAATTATACTTTATTACCTCTCATGGGTCTTGAAACGTAGGTGCTATGTTCTGCTTTCTGCCGAGGCAAGGGAATAATAGAGAAACAGCAATAAATTATAACTTCAGGCTGCAGTCGGTAGGCTCCAGGAATTACCATTTCGGTGGAAAGTGCTCGAACAGCCAAATGAGCACCTGTCATGTTTATTTTCACTTTGAAAAGCAGAAACGTGACAGCATAGTTTCAACTGCTCGTCCAATACGACCTCGTGACGCTCTTCTTACCTTCTCAGCAACTACGGTGTTTGCTTCTCACTTCTTGTGTTTTTGCAGGGTTGAGGATGTATCTGTCCTCCTGAACCTTTTACTCTGAAGGTAGGCTCCCCAAATGCTGACAGTTTCAGACTTGTGCTTATTGTCTCGATACCTGGTTCTTTAGTATTCACTAGCATTGGGGAGAGGACATTTCTTGTGGAATTTGCTCAGAGGAGAGGATTCCCAGGTACTTGGAGGGGTTTCCCTATCTCCTAGACTTTCCTTGCGTATCCAGTCTTTGTGCGTATTTCTCTGTCACTGACGTCTTGAATTTTACTTGAGGCGCACAAGTACCTGCTGAGGGCCACTGTGATGGAGGCTCTGATATGTGTTCTTTCTTCTAGTAAGTCCATCAGGCAAGTAACCTGTTCTCTCTCTAGGATCCCTGTATTTTTGCCAGAAAAGAAAATTGATGGGGGTTGCTTGCTAATGGGTGTGTGGATTTTTTTTTTCAGGGCTCTAAAAAGGCTCTATAATTCATTTGTGGTGATGGTCCCACAATCCTGTGAACGTGCTCAAATACGCGGAATCGTACGTTTTCAATGAGTGAATTGATTGGTATGTGAATTCTATCTCAAAAAAACTTTCACAAAACGAAAAGGAGGCTTACGGGGCGCCTGGGTGGCTCAGTGGGTTAAAGCCTCTGCCTTTGACTCAGGTCATGATTCCGGGGTCCTGGGATCGAGCCCCACATCAGGCTCTCTGCTCCATAGGGAGCCTGCTTCCTCCTGTCTCTCTGCCTGCCTCTCTGCCTACTTGTGATCTCTGTCTGTCAAATAAATAAATAAAATCTTAAAAAAAAAAAAGAAAAAGAAAAAGAAAAAGAAAAGGAGGCTTAGAGAGGTAAATTAAGTAGTTCAGGGTGATGGACCTAGTGAAGCCTGAGTTAGAATGCAGGTTTTTCTGAGACCAGAGCTGTTCTTTTTTCTGTCAAATTGTGCAGCTCTACTAATTGCATAGTCATGGGATCTTTCTGCTTTCAAAGTGTGGAAAAAATAGCTGAAAAATATTAAAAATAGCTGAAGAAGTAATAAATAAAATAAATAAATAAATAAATAGCTGAACAAGTAATACATCATACACATGTATTCTCATTGTAAAGCATTTGGATAGTATGGAATTATAATATAATGTAGAATAGTATAGAATAAAATTTGGAAGTTCTCCTTTACTTTCCTATCTTGACCTTTTGTGAACATTAGCAGAAATATAGTTATGCCAATATGGTTTACATATATATTGCTGCTACTTTACAAAATAGCACACAAATGGGACCCTATATATATTCTATCTATTAATCTACTACTTGCTTCCCCCTCCACCCTTAATGATAGGTTCTGGAGATCATTTCCTGTCAGTATCTCATTCATATTGGTATCGTTCTTATAAAAACAACACGGTGCATTTGCCTTTTATTCTTTAAGTGATTACCTCCTTAACTCATAAACATATGCTTAATACTGCTCTCTCCATCCAGCAGCTTGAAGCGCTATCTGTTCCTCCATTAAGAAAAATGTGAAGAAAAGTGAAAAATGGGGATATGGCTCTTACACTCTCTCACTCTTACTATTTTTTTTTTTTTTTAAGATTTTAGTTATTTATTTGAGAGAGAGAAAAAGAGAGAGAGTGAGAGCAAGCAGGAATAGGGGGAAGGGCAGAGGGACGAGCAGACTCCGAGCTGAGTGATGAACCCAGTTCTGCGCTGTATCGCAGGACCCTGAGATCCTGACCTGAGTTGAACTTAGATGCTTAACCCACTGAGCCACCCAGTCGCCCCTCACTCTTGCCAAGTTTTATTAGTTAACATTTACTTTTAGTTTTTTTAGTTTAGTTTTATTGTAATTTATTTTCTTACAACCGATATTTAGATAGACTCTTCCTTGACTTTTAGGATGGAACCTGGGGGATGAAAGTTCCCTTCAGCCATATCATTACTTTTACATCATTGAGGATTATAATGTCTACTACACATGGATGTATAATTTTGACAAAACTGCCGTGCTTCCTTTGTACGTGGAATCTGAAATTTGAAATCCAGTACCTAACATGTCCTTTATTGAGGAACTAAATAAAGTGACTGGGTCCATAAATAGAAGATAGGAGTCCACAATAACCATTAACCTTGTCCCATTGAAAGGGAATGTTACAAATGTCGGGTCAAGATTTTATACCAAATCAGAGGCCCAGAATCATGCCCCATTTTAGCTTGCTTTGTATTTGAACCAAGACTTTCCTGTGTGGCTGTCCCTCTCCCCCTGGAAGTGCAATTGCCTTTCTTTATTCTTAGTGAAAAAATAATGCCATAGTGCTGTCCCTTCGTCACATGATGTTCATGATGTTTTGTCTTACTACTTCTTCAAACCCACCAGTTAGAGTTATCATAGTAAGATTTCTTCCCCTTGTGGTCCTTGACTATTCTGTTTTTTATCTGGATCTCATGTCCTTCTTTCTCGTTCTTGGAATTTTCTAAAAAGGTTTTCTATCTACCCTATTTTAGGTTTCTAAAGATGTGTAACCTCTATAGCACCTAACACAGTACTTTGAACATGGTTGGTACTTTAATAATAATTTTTGAATTAATGAGTGGATGACTAAACCAAAGATTGGTACACTGCCCCTCCCCATATCATGGCAATAAACGTATAGGTAAGGGGCACGTGGGTGGCTCAGTGGGTTAAGCCTCTGCCTTTGGCTCAGGTCATGATCTCAGGGTCCTGGGATTGAGCCCCACATCTGGCTCTCTGATCAGCGGGGAGCCTGCTTCCCTCTCTTAGCCTGCCTCTCTGCTTACTTGTGATTTCTCTTTCTCTCTCTGTCAAGTAAATAAATAAAATCTTAAAAAATATATAAATAAACATATAGTCAAAAGAAATACTTATTCTGTCCTTGAAAGCTCCTAGCTGGAAAGGTTTATGAAGTCCCCCCTCAAACAGGGGCGCATTCATTTAATACTCGGGGATCTCCAGAGACAGCTTTAAGAATTTTCCATGGCAATCCATTCCTTCAGTGACCCATGCTTTGCTTGCTAATATCTAGTCCAAATGACCATGCGACATCACAGAATTTCCTAAATCGATATAGTGTCCAAATCAATCTGTACATTTATTCTCCAATAAATGATTCTCCAAATCATTTATTTATTTATTTATTTATTTATTTTTAAAGATTTATTTATTTATTTATTTGACAGACAGAGATCACAAATAGGCAGAGAGGCAGGCAGAGAGGGAGGAGGAAGCAGGCTCCCCGCTGAGCAGAGAGCCCTATGCGGGGCTCGATCCCAGGACCCTGGGACCATGACCTGAGCCGAAGGCAGAGGCCTCAACCCACTGAGCCACCCAGGCGACCCTGTTCTCTTCCAAATCATTTATTAAAAAAACTACTAAAGGTAACAAAAATGTGTTGGTTTCTTTTAAGCTGAGAATGCATGAGTTACTATGAATTTTAGATCCTTTTATTCTCTCATATTTTCTCTAGTCAGAATCATGCTGTATTAGGATAAATCTGCATCAGGGTTGGTTGGGTGGAAGTTCTCCCTTTGGCTGGCAGTCTTAATTAATATGCCTTCTTTGGCTCGTAATCTATATAACATAACTCCTAAAAGCATGAATGTGGAAAAGAAGTTTTTCAGACTTTTAATTTGATGGCATATCCTGTGTGTGTTTTTTGCCACTTCCGCAAAGATAGGAAGAATGGCCATAAAGGAAGTTATTTTTTTGTTTTGTTTTAATTGATCTTGTTGCAGGTGTCAGTTCAGGATGAGAGTAGGAATGAGTTCTCCCTTCTTGACACAGTCCCTGCAGCTCATTTCAAGGCCAGGTATTATAACCCATGATGGAAGATTCCTCAAATTCTTCCTGTGGAATAATTCTTCTAGGCCCTATAAGCATTGAAAAATTTTTAAAAAGGCCTAAATTACAGCCCAATCATTTTCCTTCTCTTTTGTTGACACTGTTCCTTCCACCTTTTCAGCTATTTTTTCTCTATCTCGGTATATTTCTTTGAGATGACATTAAAAAATTAAATAGCCACAATGGCAGGGTCGCCAACCAGTCATTGTGGCTGCAATAGTTCTTTTTTCCCTCTGGACTGTGGTGACTGGTACAGAAGTCTTATCTATTAGAATTACATTTTTTTGAGAGCCACTACTGTATTCTGTAAGTTCTTGCACTATACACAGCACTTAATGCCTTGTACATAACAGGAGCTTAGCACGTATTTGGAAGGAACATCCTTTTTTCCTCCTCAGGCATTAGCCAGAAACCACAACCATCAGCCTCAAGTACCAATGGAAAATTAGATATGAGATAGGAGTAAATTAAGAGGGAAGGCCAAAAGGCATAGGGAGGACCAGAACCAAGAGGTTTAAGTGGCTGCTTGTGTTTTGTTCATTCACTTTATTAGGGCACTTCCGGTCCCCACTGAAGCAGTGGGCGGAAATGATGGTCCTGTGTCTTCCATGGGGGGAGAGGGAAGAAGACTGCTCATTTAGGTTTACTCATTCAAGCAAGCTCTGTCCCTTCTCATCTTTCTGTTTCCCCAAACTTCTCTGCCCTCCTCTTTCTTGAAAGGAGTTACAGTCTGGAAGATTAAAGGCAACCCATGCCAAAGTGGGATTAAAGTTCATTTTGCATATTTGGAAAAGGAAAAAGAATGATTAACCTCAAGAATCTAGTCTCTTTACAACCCAACGACAAACTAAGCATTCCATAAAAGTTAATTTAGAAACAAGAGGGGGAAAGTCGTGTATCCTGAGGCCATCTTCACCTCTGTACTTGGTTTTGTAGGAGAGTTTTCCCTCCTGTGGAGTCCTGTATTGGGGGAAGGTTTACAGAACCATCCAGAGCTCATAGTACCTTCACTGATGCTTAGGTGCCATCATTTTCATTTGGGGAACGAATGCTTCTTTTCTGAGGATCTCCTCATTGAACATTATCCTTTGGATCCATCTAAAATAATGATACTTACTGTTTTATTTTTTTATTGCTCCATACAAAAGTAGTAATATATGCCATCCAGTCAAAGATGCCATCAATCTGAAGATGTAGTCCAATTTCAGAGATACTAAATATGAAGAAGAAATATGTCCCTTGGAATTGATGAAATATGGGACATGTTCGCTTTAAAGAATTTACAGACAATAGGAAAGTATAAATACAAATACATCATATTATCACCTTGTAGAGATAATATTCTTCGTAACTATGTGGTTTAATTCCATCTAGTCTCTCTATGCTTGGAAATATATAGGGATTTTTTTTCTTTTTAGAAAATACCGTATTAGATACAATGTTTAATATCATTTTTTTAATACTTTCATATCTTGAGCATTTTTCCTTATTAAATATCCTTGAGATGTGGTTTTTAAAAATGGCTTAAATGTTATTCCCCTGCTTTCGGTGCTTTAATGCATTTCTGGTGTTTTGAGATCAGGTATAGTGCTCTGGTGAACATCTTTTTTTTTTTTTTTTAAGATTTTATTTATTTATTTGACAGAGAGAGATCACAAGTAGACAGGCAGGCAGGCAGAGAGAGAGGAAGGGAAGCAAGCTCCCTGCTGAGCAGAGAGCCCGATGCGGGACTCTATCCCAGGACCCTGAGATCATGACCTGAGGTGAAGGCAGCGGCTTAACCCACTGAGCCACCCAGGCACCCTGGTGAACATCTTGATACATACATATATATCTTTACAACTGGATTATTTCTTTAGGAAAAATTACTAGAAGTGGAATGCTTAGGTGAGAGGAGGGTATAGCTATTTTAAAACTATACATATTATATTGTCACATTGTCGTAAGGTTGTTTTCAGTGCATATTCCCACCATGGTGTATGAAATGCAGGTTATCAGTTACTATCACTAACCTCTGTTTCCTCACCTTAGATAATACTTGGCATTACAATTTCAAAGTATTTTGCCACTTCAGTGAATAAACATAACATGCTGCTGTTTTAAATCTCTATTTATTTATTTATAGATTTTATTTATTTATTTGTCAGAGAGGGAGAGAGAGACAGCACAAGCAGGGGGAGTGGCAGGCCGAGCGAGATGGAGGCTCTCTGCTGAGCAAGGAGCCCCGTTTGAGACTTGATCCCTGGAGCCCTGGGATCATGACCTGAGCTGAAGACAGAGCTTAACCTTAACTGAGCCACCTGGCATCTCTTAAATTGCATTTTTTTTTAAAGATTTTATTTATTTATTTGACAGACAGAGATCACAAGTAGGCAGAGAGAGGAAGGGAAGCAGGTTCCCTGCTGAGCAGAGAGCCTGATGTGGGGCTTGATCCCATGACCCTGGAATCATGACCTGAGCCAAAGGCAGACACTTAATCAACTGAGCCACCCAGGTGTCCCAATGATGATGATTTTTTATACTTGCATTAAATAACCATATTTGAAATTATTTAATTACTTTTATGTTCACTGGTAATTTATATAATGTGGAGTTTTTCTGTCTTTTAAAGATTTATTTTTTAAATTGAGGTATAGTTGATACGTAACATGATATTAGTTTCAGGTGTACAACATAATTATTCAATGTTTGTATACATTGTGAAATGATCTCCACAGAAAGTCTAGATAACATCCTTCACCTTATATAATGTGAAACTGAATAAAGAAAACCTCATATATAATAGAGTTGGGGGGGGCAGAAAGGGGAGCTGTCATGCCCTACCAACTCATCATCAAGTTAGAGGCCAGTAGGAAGATGCTACTTTACTGCTCCAGCAACAGGGAGGGAGACTTTTCCCTGGCCCTGCAACAAACAGCCCAGCCAATGAGAAACTGCCACAACTCAGCCAATGAGAAATTACCACCACCCTGAACTCTCACTTTCTTCCAATGAACTTTTGTTCAGGCAGCCCCTCCCACCTCCTCCTCTTCCTCTATAAAATAGTGTTCCTCTTCTTTGTTGTCTGAAACTGCCTGTGGGTTTGGCATAGTTCATGCGTCCCCTGCCATTGTTGGTATAAACGCATTTTGCCAGTTAAACTGTTTTATTTTCAGGGTCAACGGTAGTTACAAGAAGTATGTGTTTTTGTGTGTGTGTGTGATAAGAAATTTTAAGATCTACTTTCTTAGCATTTTTTCATTACATTATATCCCTGTGACTTGTTTATTTTATGATCAGTTATTTTATAACTATACCTCTTGACTCCCTTTACTCATTTCTCCCACTCCTCATACCCCATCTCAGGCAATCATCAGTCTGTTCTTTGTATTTTTGAGCTTATTTTTTTTTGTTTGTTTGTGTTTTTGTTTTAGATTCCACATATAAATGAGATCATATGGTATTTGTATTTTCTGCTAAAATATTTCACTTTAGCATAATGCCCTCAAGGTCCATGCATGTTGATGTAAACGGCAACATTTCATACTTTTTTTTTAATGGCTAGATAGTGTTCTATTGTATCTGTATACCATAATTTCTTTATTCATTCATCCATCAATGGACAGTTAGATTGTTTCCATATCTTGGCTGTTGTAAATGATGCTGCAGGGAATATGGAGATGTGTGTGTCTTTTTGAGTAAGTGTTTTCATTTTCTTTGGGTAGTACCAAGAGGTGGAATTGCTGGATCATAGAGTAAGTCTATTTTTAATTTTTTTGAGGAACCTCCACACTGTTTTCCATAGTGGCTGTACTAATTTATACATTACCAAGAACAGTGCAAAAGTTTTTCTCCACAACCTTGCCAATGTTATTTCTTTGATGGTAGCCATTCTGATGGGTGTGAGGTGATATCTCATTGTGGTTTTAATTAACATTTCCTTGATGATTAGTGATTTTGAGCATCTTTTCATGTACCTTTCTTAGAGAAATGTCTATTCAAATCTTCTGCCTATCTTGAATTGGATTGCTTGTTTTTTGCCTTTAAGTTGTATGGGTTCTTAATGTATTTTGGATGTTAACCTCTTACCAGATATATGATTTGCAAATGTTTTCACTATCCCATAGGTTGCCTTTTCATTTTGATGATGGTTTCCTTTGTGGTGCAATGTTATGTATGTATGTATATATGTATGTATTTGAAGGAGGGAGTGGCAGAGAGAGAGAGAGAGTCTCAAGCAGACTCTGCACTGAGCATGGAGCCCAACATGGGGCTCAGTCTCCCAACTCTGAGATCATGACCTGAGCCGAAATCAAGAGTCCAATGCTTAACCAACTGAGCCACCCAGGTGCCCTTGTGCAGAGCTTTTTAAAAAAGTTTGATGTAGTCCCACTTGTTTATTTCTGCTGTCATTGCTTTTGCTTTTGGTGTCGTATTTAAAAAGTCATTGCTAAGACCTATGTCAGGGAGCTCACTGCTCCGTTTTCTTCTTACACCATGGTTTTAATGATTTAAATAAAGTGTAGTCTCTAACAAGTTTTTCATGAAGGCTAATGGCAAGAGAATGGCAGTAGCTTATAGTCTCTGAGTTTTTATATTATCTGAGAGTGACTTTCTATACCTTAACAGGCTGCTTCCTCATTAAATAGCTATAGGATTCTTGCATGACAGACTTCCTACCTGGAAACTGTAGATACTGCCCCCTTGAGTTCTGATATTTGGTATTAGAGAGGGTCTGAGGTCATCTTCATTTTTATTCTACCACAGTAAATTGTTTCTTTCTTTGAACATTTGTCATATTTTGTGTTCAGTATTTGAGCAGAATATGTTTATGTACTTCAACCACCATTTTGTAGTCCAGAGTCCTTTCACAACATTGGGAAATACTCTTGTGTTAGTTCTTTGTGGTTCTTTCATCTGTCCTTTTTCTGTTGGCTTTCTAAGATTCTGCCTGTATATAAATTTCGGCTTCCAAAATCTGTCCCTCATTTCTTATCTCTTCTGTCACTAATTTTCATTTTTCCCTGCAAGTTCTAGGTGAATGTTTTGAGTTCCCTCATCCATTTCAGTAATCTGAGTTTTTTGTAGGCTGTGTTCTGCTGTCCACTCCATCTTCCATCATTTTAAATGAAGCGACACTATTAAAAAAACAATCCACTCCAGGCGATCTTTCCTGATTGCAGACTGTTCCATCTTCGTGTCTACTTTCTCCGTTTCCAGAGGCAGTACCTTCCTGAAGCAAGTGTCTTCTTAAAATACTGAGAATTTTATTCTCAATAAATTCTCAATAACTTCTCTTATTGAGAATTTTATAAAAAATTTGTCCTGTCAGTTTGAGTAAAACCTTTTGAGCAGAGATAGTTTCAAAGTGCTTCCTTTCCTGTGAACTGCCGTGTTTTCCCATGAGTCTGGTGATTTCTCCCTCTGTTTCCCCTTACAGAAGGAGGACTAGTACTCATTTATAGGCAAACTGGTGTTGAGATGGTTTCTTTTGAAAACTTGGCATACGTTGCTGGCCAAAACCTTCAGTCGAAAGGAGAAAGGACAAAAATGTATCTATTCTTCCATGGCCAGATAATAGAGTTCATGAACGGGCGTGTCCTATGTGGTGTAGGTGCTTGCTGTGTGGGCAAAACATGGCCGCTTTGACCATCCTCGGCATACCTGCTTGCTCCGGTTTCTCACCTCAGCAAGGCCAGGCTGTCTTCTCAAAGTGGTGCTTGTACCAGCAGCACGTCCTGGGGTCTCTTGCCTGAATTTAAGGTCACCCCGCAGAGGCAAGAGGTCCGTTCTTCTTTTCAGTTCAGGGGAGAGCGCCGTTCCTGGGATCAGCTCACTGTGTTTACCAGAAAGCTACTTTTTCAGAGTAGACATGAGGCAGCCCTCGTAGCCCCTTCTTTAATCTCATCGCGCCTAACTGTATCCAGAACAACCCCTTGCAATTTCTAGCATATTAAGCACCTTTCTCTAATATTCAGTGCTGACAATAGCTTTGGCCTAATCGAATAGCCCCCTGACCATGTCTTTAGGGAAGGGGGCATGTCGGGAGGCCTGAGTCTGTACTGACATCTTGCCAGGAAGCTTCCCCTCCCCCCTCTCGTTGGCTATTAAATTCTGAATATGTTCTCAGTCATGGGTGTCCCCATGTCTAGGAAAAATAAGGTCATAAATATTAAGATTGAGCGATGAGAATGGACAGGTGAGTAAGAATGAAAAGCTTCAGTGACTGCGTGAAGCCAGGAAGATTGGATTTCAGTATTGGGCCTATTTAGCTCAGAAGTGGGCCTTTAGTGAAGCTCCTGATTGTTACTTTAAGAAATTTGGGATGAAATAGGTCTGGTAACACACCGGACAACAAAACCAAGGAAGTAAGGGGCTGGGTTAAATGTGGGATGGCCAGCTCTGTTGGTCTGTGCGGGAGGGGGGTCTCAGCAGGTGGGATTGCAGGAGAGTCGTGGGCATGAATCCATCACCCTAGCAGAAATTATGCCTTTGCATCTATGGTCTTTTATATATGAGATGAGATTTCATGCTACAGTGGATGTCCACAGCTCCCTTCATCCACCAGCAGAGCACACGGCATTTAGCAAGCAAAGAGTGAGAGCTTCTTATGTATTTGTTTTCTTTTTTATATATTTTTTTCTTTTTAAAAGATTTTATTTATCTATTTGACAGACAGAGATCACAAGTAGGTGGTGTGGGGGGGGGTTGGCCAGAAAGCAGGCTCCCTGCTAAGCAGAGAGCCCAAAGCGGGGCTTGATCCTAGGACCCTGGGATTATGACCTGAGCCGAAGGCAGAGGCTTTAACTGAGCCACCCAGGCGCCCCTATATTTGTTTTCTTGAACAAATTCTACTAACTCGGATTCCCCTTGAATATAGAATCACTCGTTAGCTATATTCTGAAATAGCTCTGGCAGATAGACATTCTTTCACATTTTCCTCCAAAAAATGATGAGGTGGCATCTTTTGTGAAGCTGGGAATGTCTTCAGCATTATTGCTTCCAATGTACAGTCCGTGAAGTCGGGACCACTTGTACAGCATTTATCTGCAGAGTTTTAGATAAATTACAGGCTCGTGGGTGAAAATTACAAGGTTCTTTCTAGAAGCCATAAAGGATTAGGGACAGTTGGGAGCAATTTCAAAGTTATTTGATTTGAAGGTTGCCAGGGATTTGAGTAAAGGTACAGGCCTCATTGTCTCACTTCAAATGTTGAGTTTGCCACCTGGCCTGCACGAGGCTAGTTGGCCCTCAGTGGAACGAAAGTACTTAAGCAGTGTTCATTAAGAGGTTTTCTCTGGGGCACCTGGGTGGCTCAGTCCATTAAGCTTCTACCTTCGGCTCAGGTCATGATCCCAGGGTCCTGGGATCAAGCCTCATGTCGGGCTCCCTGCTCCCCTAGATTCTGCTTCTCGCTCTCCCCTTGCTCTTTTCCCTTTCTTGTGCTCTTTCTCAAATTAATAAAATCTTTAAAAACATGTTTTTTCTTTCTGATGTCCTTGGATCCTGGTATTAATAGCGTGGGAGCAGTAAGACTTCTATTTGGGTAGGTGAGAAGGGCATTTATGTACTTCTTAGAAATTGATTTCGACCCTTTATGGGAATCTGGCCAAGGGAACCTTCTCCAACCTCTGCTTTTTGTTTTGTTTTGTTCTTTTGATTCTTAAACTCCCTTTAGGTAAAATAGTCCAGGTTAATCAGAAATTCTTAGGTGTGTCCTTAACCAGAGGCCGCAGAGTGGGGCAACCTGTGAAGGGGAAACTGGTCATTCAGCCTTCTTCGTCAGACTTGAAGCCACACTTCTGAGCCTGTCCGCCCAGACTGGACCACCTTCGATGCTCCATTCCTTTCTTGTCCTTTTCTTCGCATTTAAAATTCCACGTTTGGGGTGCCTGGCTGGCTCAGTGGGTTAAGCCACTGCCTTCGGCTCAGGTCATGATCTCAGGGTCCTGGGATCGAGCCCCACATCAGGCTCGCTCTTCAGCAGGGAGCCTGCTTCCCTTCCTCTTTCTCTGCCTGCCTTTCTGCCTACTTGTGATCTCTGTCTGTCAAATAAATAAGTAAAAAATCTTAAAAAAAAAAAGTCTTTTAAAAAAAATAAAAAAAATAAACTTCCACGTTTGTCCCTGATGTCGCCATCCTCACCTTTCACTGCATTTCGTGATACCCTTTATACAACAACCTAATGTTTTGTGACATAATCACCCTCAATCCAGTTTCTCCGCGAACCCCCCCCCCAATTCCTCTTAATTTCGTTCTCTCCCCTGCTCCACTTACCCAATCCATTAGCTGGTCTTATTGTTTTTGTCTAAAACATTCTGGATCTGGCAGAAAAGTGCCAGGGAGGTCTTACTCACACCTGGATCACGTTTTTTTCCCCCTGCTTAACATTTTCTCATGGTTTCCCATTGTATCTAGACTTAAGCCCCCAGTTCTGACCATGACCAACGGAGGCCGCCTCCATCTGTTCAACTTCCCCTCTCTACCGCGAGCACCATGCCTCAGTCTTAAGTACGACAAGCTCATTCCCACTCCGGTGCCTTGGCCCCTACTCTTCCTCCGGCTTCTAGTCCTGTCATACCAGACACTGATATTGCCAGGATCCGCATTGTTCAGATCTCAGCCAACTTAACTCTCCCCAGCGACAGTTCCCTATACAGTAGTGCGTTACTCCCTTTCCCCCCTGCCCCCCACCACCGCTAACTCTTATGCTTCGGAAACTATTACTGATTTTCTCCATAGAAACTCACATCTGAATTTCTTGTTTATTTACTGATTCTGTATCTTTTCCATCGTAATGTCACCTCTGTGAGAGCAGAGACTTCGCTTTGTTCTCTGTGCCCAGAATAGTGCTTGACACAGAGTAGTTGCTCATCCAGATTGTAAATTACACGATGCAAATAAGTGTTTTCTTCTGCTGTGAGAATCCTCTGGGAGAGGAGCTGTGAAGGTACATACTTGTATATTGGTCTCAAGAGTGTGAGCTATGGAGTCTTTTTTTTTTTTTTTTAAAGGTTTTATTTATTTATTTGACAGACAGAGATCTCAAGTAGGCAGAGAGGCAGGGAGAGAGAGAGAGGAGGAAGCAGGCTCCCTGGTGAGCAGAGAGCCCGATGCGGGGCTTGATCCCAGCATCAAGCCAAAGGCAGAGGCTTTAATCCACTGAGCCACCCAGGCACCCTGGAGTCTTTTTTTAAAGATTTTTATTTATTTGTCAGATAGAGAGAGAAAGAGAGAGAGCGCACAAGCAGGGAAAATTGCAGGCAGAGGGAGAAGCAGATTTCCCTGTGGAGCAAGGAGCCTGATTTGGGACTCGATCCCAGGACCTGGGATCATGACCTGAGCTGAAGGCGATGCTTAACCGACTGCGCCACCCAGGCATCCCAAGAGCTGTGGAGTCTTAAAGCATCTTCCAAAGAATTTTCAGTTGATAATTAAAAATATATATATAGAGAGAGAGTTTATTTTTTAAGAGCAGTTTAAAACAGCTCCTAGCAAAGTTGAGCAGAAAGCAGAGAGAGTTGCCCTATACCTCTGTCCCCGTGCATACACAGCCTTTCCCACTACTGACATTCTGCACGAGTGTGGTACCTTTGTTACAATTGATTAATCTGCATTGACACGTCGTTATCACCCGAATCCATATTTTACATTAGAGTCCACTCTTGATGTTGTATATTTTATGGATATGTTTTATGGATTTAAAAAATGTATTATGACCTATATCTGCCATTATAGTATCCTACAGGATAGTTTTACTGCCCTAAAAATCCTCTGTAATCCTCCTGTTCGTGACCTCCCCCACACCCAACTCCTGGCAACTTTCTACTTTCTCTGTAGTTTAGTCATTTCCATAATATCCTATGATTGAAATCTTAGAGCATATAGGCTTTTCTGACTGGCTTCTTTCACTTATTAATATGTATTTAAGTTTCCTCATTTCTCTTCATGACTTGATAGCTCATTTCTTTTTAGTGCTGAATATTATTCTATTGTCTGAGTGGGCCACAGTTGACTTATCCACCTACTGACAGACATTTTGGTTCCTTTCAAGTTTTGGTAGTTGTTCATAAAGCTGCTATAGACATCAGCTCACAGGTGTTTGAGTGGACATAGTTTTCAGTTCACTGGGGTGAATATCAAGGAGGCCAATTGCTCACTCTTACCCTGAGGGTATGTTTAGTTTTGTGAGAAATCACCAGACCAAGTGGCTTTCCAAAACAGCTGTATCATTTTGCATTCCCACCAGCAAACGAATGCATGTTCTCTTGTTCCATTATTGTTGTCAGCTTTTGGTGTTATCAGTGATCAGTGGATTTTGGTCATTCTACTAGGTGGGTAGTAGTATCTTGTTTTAATTCTCAGTTCCATGGCAAATGATAATGAGTGTCTTTTCATATTCTCATTTGCAGTCTGTACATTGGTGAGGTGTCTGTTCAGATCTTCTAGCCATTTCTTCCGTAAAGTTTTTTTTAAAAAAATAATTAATTAACTAGTTAATTAATTATGAGAGATCACAAGTAGGCAGAGAGGCAGGCAGAGAGGGGGAGGGGGAAGCAGGCTCCCTGCTGAGCAGAAAGCCTGATGCGGGGCTCTATCCCAGGACCCTGAGATCTTAGTCCAAAGGCAGAGGCTTAACCCACTGAGCCACCCAGGGGCCCCCGTTGTTGAGTTTTTAACAGTTCTTTGTATTTTGAATTACAGTCCTTTATTGAACATGTCTTTTGCAAATATTTTATCCCAGTTTGCAGCTTGTCTTCTTATTCTCATGACAGTGTCTTCTACAGAACAGTTTTTAATTTTTCTGAAGTACGGTTTACCAGTTATTTCTTTCCTGGGTTGTGCCCTTGGTGTTGTAACCAAGGAGTCGTCACCATGCCCAAAGTCATCTAGATTCCCTCTTATGTGCCATTCTTCCTCTTCCGAGAACCAAATTATATTTATGTTACACTGATCAGTAGTGTCTTACAGGTCATTGGTGCTGTTTAATTTATTAGTAGTCTTTTTTTCTCTGTGTGCTTCATTTTTAGGTAGTTTCTATTTCTGTGTATTCTAGTTCACTGATTTTTTTCCCCTGCAATGTCTAAAGTGCTATTAATCTCATTCAGTGGGATTTTTTAATTTCAGGTACATTTTTTCATCTTTAGAATCTTCATTTTATTTATTTATATGTACGGAAGATATGTATATGTGAAAGAACAGAAAGATATGTATACATCTTATATATACATATGTGTCATATATCATATGTGTCATATATATCTTTCATTTCTCCTTTTCTTTTTTAATAAGATTTTAGTTTTTAATTTATTTTTCATTTTTTTAAAAAGATTACATTTCTTTATTTGAGAGAGAGAGCAATAGAGAGGACAAGTAGGGAGGAGAGGGAGAAGCAGGCTCCCCACCAAGCAGGGAGTTGGACATGGGACTCAATCCCAGAACCCTGGGATCATGGCCTGAGCTGAAGCACTTGATTAAGTGACTAAGCCACCCAGGTACTCCAGATTTTTTTTTTTTAAAGACTTATCTTTCAGAGAGTAGGAGACAGAAAGAGAGCACGAGAGGGGGAGGTTCAGAAGGAGAGGGAGAGAAGCAGTCTCCCCACTGAGTATGGAGCTTGATGTGGGGCTTGATCCCATGATCATGACCTAGCCAAAACTAAGAGTTGGATGCTTAGCCAACTGAACCACCCAGGTACTCCCATAAGATTTTATTTTTTAAGTAGTCTCTGTACCGAATATGGAGCTCAAACTTATAACCCTGAGATCAGGAGTCATAAGCTCTACCAACTGAGCCAGCCAGGCACCCCTCTTCTCGCTTACTTCTCAAGTGGCTGCTGGATATTGTGAATTTATTTTTTGGGTATCTGATTTTGTTAAATTCTTTTAAATAATGTTGGGCTTTGCTCTAATGACTAGTTAAATTATCTGGAATAACTCGGATACTTTGGAGGCTTGCTTTTAAGCTATTAAGTGGATCTAGGGCAGCCTTTGATGTAGAACTAATTTAGTTCTACTGCTAAGATGATGCTTTTCCAAGGACTCTATCCATTAGCTTATGTGGTAGGAGCCATTCTCACTGCTGAGAACACAAAATATCCCCAGCCCTGTGTGCACTCGGAGATTTGTTCAGCCTGTGATTTGCTGGCGCTTCTTTTCCTGCCCTTGGGAAGTTTCCATTCACACCTGCAGAAGTCAGTGCTCAGCCAAAGACTTGGAAGGAACCCTTCTGCACATGTCTGCTTATTTTCTGTCTGTACAGGTTCTCCTATTCCAGTATTCTGTTTTACAGATCCTTGTTGTCTGGTTTTCCTAAACTCCCGTCTCTGTCTTCACAATTCAACAAGATGGAAAACTGAAAATTCTAGGTTCTCTTTGACTCTCCCTCCTCCCACCGCCACTCTGGCTTTGCAACTGTTGCAGGGAATAAGCTAGGGCAATTTTAGCCTCACCTATTTTGTTTCTCCATCTTTGGGATTGTCTCTTGCTCTCTTTTGCAGTGTCAGAAACATTTGTTTTGTATTTTTTGGTCCGTGTTTAGAGTTGTGTAAGGTAGAAGGGCAAAGCTTGTCACTGGTACTCAGAACGTCCAGAAGCAGAAGACCTTCCGTTGATGTTTTGCATTTCCATTATTTGGTTCAGAAGTTCATTTTGCTGCCCTGTAAGGGGTGTGGTGGTTTGGCCTTTTAGCTGAAATCATTACAAATGTTGGTATCTTGGTAAGAAGTCTCTGTTGCCTATGTAGGAAATCACCCAGTGCTGGGGAATAGTACCGTTCTATTCTCTTCTTTGTAGTAGAGAAAGCAATGTCCTAGGCAGAGGTGGTAGGGATTTTGCCTGACATGTGGCATCATTTCTTAGAATACGCAACAACTTGGCCATCGGTTTTTCTTCCACTGCGTGTGGTTTTAGGCTTATTCTTCAGCTGATGAATTCACCACCTACTCCATTCTTGGGCTGTGAATCCACAGGCTTGAATTCTGTCTTGAGAGCCAAAATTTTGCAACTGCTGAGTTGGTTGGTTTTTTGCCTGGAAAAGTTGTTAGGGCAAAATTGATACTTTGATTGGGGAGAGAAAGAGGCAGATTTTCAGATGAAAGCTGTTCCACCCCAAATAGTATAAAAATTTTTTGGCTTATTATCTAAACTCATGGGTAGAATTTGATGTATCATGAGAAGGAGAAGTTCATAAACAGTAAGCTTAGTGGTGAGTGGGCATCATAGGACCACACATAAGTAGGGAAACCATGTATCTATCCTGTTTGCTAGAGACAGTCCTGGTTTACACCTGTTGTCTTGGAATAATTAACATTCCCTTTTACTCTTGGAAGTGTCATAGTTTATATATATAAATATATATATATATACACACACATATATGTATATATGTATGTATATATTTATATTTATATAACATATATGCATTTATGTATTTATATTTATATACATACAGAGTTATCCTAGTTATAGAGAGTGGTTTAAAGAGTACAATGTAGGTGTTAATTCCCTGATTATTATTGTCCTTGATTGATGGACTTACTGTTTACTCTGTATTTTTGTTGAATAGTTTATAGTGACTAATAAATGTGTGTGTGGTTTATTTTATTTTATTTTTTAAATTTTTGTATTTTTCCTACAGATGATCTCAATGCCACCCACCAACACTGTGTTTTGGCTGGTTTACCACCTCGGTTTAGTTCCACCCACCGAGTGGCAGAGGTAAGTGTAAATAAAAATGTGATTCAAACTTTATTGAATGTGACAGCAGTGGTTGAATGAGCAATTTTGCATGGAGTTTTGGAAGAGTATTTGATAGGAAAATTGCTTCCATCGAACTTGATGTTAGCCTTTATTTACTTGCTTTTTTAGCATTGAGTTGTGTGGGATACAGTTTTAAAAAGTGTGTTCACAGCGTGGGATTAGTATATTTTGCTTCTTTGTGGTTCTGTTTCTTGGAGAAGGTAAAATGCTATTGGCAGGTGTTGCTAGTTAGAGATTTTCTAAGGGGTTTGTGTCTGTCAAGGTCAAGGACAGAAGATGGCCAGAAGGAAATGGGGAGGGTTTGTGTGCTTGTGCATGGGTTAGCTGTGACCAGGCTCCAATGGTTGAGAATTTACATTTCCCTTAACTTTTGGGTCAGGCTTCTGGGCATGTGAATGTAAATTAAGGAGAGAGTTAAGAACAGTGCCTAGGAATTTCTGAGCTCTCCAGTTGGGTTCATAACCCAGACTTTATTGCTAAATTCTGCCACCACTTGGAATGGCTGGATAGTCAGCTGATTAGACCAGTTCAGAATGGAAATCTGGGAGGTGGGAAAAACTCTTAGTAGTCACCCTGGGGTACTGTGTGATCGATTAAGGGTGGCTCTAGAGAGCAGGGGAATAGTCGCGAGAAGGCCTACAAGTTGACCTCGTATCCAAGCCTGTTATCTGTGCTTTGCTTTGTAGATTGACTTTCCGTTGTGCCACAGGGGGACCCGGGTGGGAAGTTGGACAGAAGTGATGCAGATACATTCATATATTTCTGGAAGGTCTTCTAATTGGCATATTGTTCGGAAAGCTATGTGGGGATATGCAGAAAGTACCATAAAAATATCTTTGATCTCATAACACTATTATATTTAACACCTAGGAAACAATTCAAAGGAAACATACATGCACACATATGAAAATGCTTATCTGGAGTGACTAAGAATAGTGAAGAGCTGGTCAGAACATTAGTTCCTCTTTAGGGCATGACTAGTTAATTACCTGAGTGTCACCTCAGTGAGCAGCCATCGAAAATACTTACCTTGAATACTTAAGTACAGAGAAAAACAGAATAGACACTGATGGGTACATTCTGATCACAGCTGTGTGGACAAAGAATCATGTGCAATAAAAACAATTAAAATAAGGTAAGGTGACAGGATTATTATTTTATCTTAAAATTTTTAATTTCATGTATTATTATTGTCAGTAATAAAAGAGGGAAAAATATATATATATACACACACATTTTTTTCTAACATGAAAGTTACATTATTATTTCCTTTAAGAGAAGAGATGGAAAAAACCATGCAGTGTTGTAGCCCTCACTTATTTTGTAAATGTCCTTTCCTTCGTACAGGACTAACGGGGTGTGTCTTACCTGTGCCACACAAAATGACTTGCGATTTTCTGTCCACTCAAAATGTGTCAGAAACAGATTGTCTTAGGGAAGTGAGGTTCTGAATTTCATTTTAGTTAGTCAGAAAAGAAATCTATTTAGTTTTTTGGTTACATGTGACTGGATTATATTTGACAGCTCTCAACTTTTATTGGATTTTTTTTTTTTCCTTCTGGTTGGAACAGAAGAAATCTGTTGTTCCAAATATCTTTTTAAAATTTAAATTTTGTGAATTTTATATACCATTATATTTTGAACAGGTAATTACTCAAATGATTCAAAATTCACAAAGTACCCAAGAATAAGTAGTTGGAAGTCTCTTTCTCATAAAGCTGATGAGTTCCTCCTCCTCAAAGGGAACCAGTATTATCATCAGCTTCTTCTTATCCTTTCCATGATAATGTGATACCTATATAAGCAAATATGTGTTTAATTAAAAAATGGGTTTTTTATTTTAAAAGATTTTATTTATTTATTTGACAGAGAGAGATCACAAGTAGGCAGAGAGGCAAGCAGAGAGAGAGGGTTTGATTCCAGGGCCCTGAGACCAGGACCTGAGCTGAAGGCAGAGGCTTAACCAAGTAAGCCACCCAGGCGCCCCTAAAATGTTGTTTATACAAATGGTAGCCTACTCTACTTACCATTCTGCACTTTTGTTTTAGTAAGTCTTGCTGATAACTCCTTATTGGTATGTAATTCAGACCTTGGAGGAGGCAGTGTTTTTTTTTGTTTGTTTTTTTGTTTTTTTCTTTTAGATACGACACCAAAAGCACAGACAACTAAAGACAAGTAGGTAAATTGGACTTCACCAAAGGGAAAAACTGTTAGCTTCAGGGGCCCCTGGGTGGTGTATTGGGTTGGATGTCCAGCTCTTGGTTTTGGCCCAAGTCATGACCTCAGGGTTGTGAGACTGAGCCCTAAGCCAGGCTCTACACTCAGCATGGAGTCTGCTGGAGATTCTCTCTTTCTCCGCCCCCTCCTTCTTTCTCTACAGTAAATAAGGGCACCTGGGTGGCACAGTCGGTTAAGCATCTGAATTTTGGTTTCAGCTCAGGGTGATCTCAGGGTGGTGAGATCAAGCTCCACCTTGGACTCCAAGCTCAGCACTGAGTCTGCTTAAGACTCTGCCCCTCTCCACTGTTCTCTGTCTTTTTCTCTCTCAAATAAGTCAATCTTTGAAAAAAAGTAATAAATCTTAAAAAACAAACAAATCTATTACGCTTCAAAAGGTTCCATCAAGAAAGTGAAAAGAGAACTTGGAGAATGTGAGAAAGTATTTTCCTGTCACTTACGTCACAAGATACTTGTGTTTAGAGTACATAAATAAGTCTTACAACCCAATAATTAAAAAGGTAAATAATCCAGTAGTTTTAAATGGCAAAGGATCTGAATAGTCATCTGCGAGGAAGATCCACAAATGGCCAATAAACACACAGAAAGATGTTGAACATCATTAGTCATCAGGTTAACACAAAGCAAAACCACAGGAAGTTACCACTTCACACACTAGAGGGGCTCTAGTGAGAATCTCAGTAACAAGTATTGGTGAAGAAGCTTCAGAAATTGGAACCCTTCTGCACTGCTGGAGGGAATATAAAAATGGTTCAGCCCCTTTGGGAAACACTGTGACCTTTCCTCAGAATTTTAAACACAGTTACCTCATGACCCAGCAATTCCATACCTGAGAGAGATGAAAACTCGTACACAAACATTCTCAGCAGCTTGACTCCTAGTAGGGCAGAAAATGGGATAATAATGAATGGAAAAGCGAAAGTGGTATACCCATACAATCAAATATTTGGCAGTAAAAGGGAGAGAATTACTGATACATGCTTCACCATGGATGAACCATGAACTATCAGGCTCACTGCAAGAAGCCAGTCGCAAAAGAATTATATGATTTCTTTTTTTTTTTTTTTAAGATTTTATTTATTTATTTGACAGACAGAGATCACAAGTAGGCAGAGAGGCAGGCGGAGAGAGGGGAAGGGAAGCAGGCTCGCCGCCGAGCAGAGAGCCCAATGTGGGGCTCAATCCCAGGACCCCAGGATCATGACCTGAGCCGAAGGCAGAGACTTTAGTCCACTGAGCCACCCAGGCGCCCCATATGATTTCATTTTTAAGAAGGGTCCTGCATAGCCAGACCTGTGGTCGCAGGAAGTAGATCGGTGGTTGTCTGAAAATGGGAAGGTTGGCAGAAAGGGGGCAGCAGGGGACTGCTAAGGGATACCGTTTGTTTTAGGGAGGTGACCAAAATGTTCTAAAATTAACTGTAGCGATGGTTGCGTAACTCTGTGTCTATACTATAAACAATGAAGTGTATGTTTTCATCATGTGAATTTTATGACAAGTGAATTATGTCTCAATAAAGTTGTTACCTGTCCTTGCCAAAAAAAGAAAAAAAAAAAAAGGCCTTATTATAGGTTCTGTGCAATAAATAGAACTCTGAACACCCAGAAAAGAAAGTACCCCTCTCCTCCACACCCCCATTGTTTTTTTGGGGGGGGCGGCCGGGGAGGTGGCTGCAAGTATGGCTCTGCTGTAGTTTATTTAATGAGTCCCCTGTTGATGGGAAATTTAGGTTGTTTCCAGTCTTCTGTAATAAATGGCATTATGATTAGTAAGCTCTTATGTAGGTCATTCAGTACTTGGGCGAGTAAAGGTACCAGTAGAGCATGGTTTCAGATGGAGCATCATTCTAGAAGAGGTTGCCGGAGTGGCTCTGGGACGAAAGTGAGTGGTGTTTCAGCTCCACTCTTTGTCTCTTCTTCATAGCAAATTGGAGCTGCCTGCTGTGCTCCCGGCACTCGGAGATCTTCGTATTAAAATACGTATCAGTCAGGCTTCTGGATTCGGCCCCGTAACTTGGTTTTTCCCAGGCTTAGCCATGACACGTTGCATCAAATGGCGGTAACCATTGAAAGATTTTTTTGTACCAGGGCATTAGCCTTCAAGGTTATTTCTAAGGGAGTCTGTGTAAATTATATATGTTGAAATAGAAGTACTTTAGGGATACATTTTCCTCCCTGGGTCGAAAGGATATTTACAGCTTGCTTTTTATCATTCTAGGAAATCATGTTGTCATCAAAACCAACAGGTGCACACCCCGTCTGCAGCCTTTTCTTTTCTGACATATATCATTCAAAGGAGGAGTTGTCTGTTCGACCTCTGTTTTGCTCCCACAGACAAAGAGAGGGATGAACTAGTTATCTGTGCCCTTGCTAATACCAAGGTACTAAGTTATGCCTTTGAACATGCCTTGAGGGCACGAGCCCCATATTCTCCATTATTTGAAGAACCTGCTCCACCAAGGACTGCAGCTGCTTGGTTTTTTGCAGAAAAGGAAAATGATTCCTTTGCCCTGTGTTTATAACTTCAATTTTTTTCCCCCCCCGCCGTTACTGTGCCATTTTGTGGGCTGTTGAACTGATCACCTTTCTTTCCCATTGTTAGGTTCAGGGCGCTTATAACAAAGTCAATGTCTTTGACTTCTTGGTTCATTAGTTACTCATCCGAAAACTACTTATGAAGTTGTTTTTTTTTTTTTTTTTTACATTTAGGACTTGGTTCTAGATGCCGCTGTATCTGTAGGAAAAAATATGTAATAAATGGTGTGTGTATGTGTATACGTGTGTGTGTGTGTGTGTGTGTGTGTGTTTACCTATACGTGTGTACATGGCTTTAGCCTCAGTGAGCCTAAGGTCTGGTGATATAAGGCCCACATTTAAAAGAAAATCAGCAAGGAGCATGGCCCAAGCGAGGCCACACTGGCCACACAGAGCCCAGGGAGCAGGCTGCTAGAGCAGTTGTTAAGTTGGATGTGGGCTGAACTGTGGGGCCACAGGTGAATGTATGGGGAAAGGACGAATGTGAACATCCCCCGGAAGTGTTGTACCGTAAACTTGGATTTGGCTTACGATCCTGATGGCTGGTTCTGTCTCCGCAGTGCTCTGCTGGAACCTTGGATTATATCTTACAGCGCTGCCAGCTTGCTCTGCAGAATGTCCGCATCGAGGCAGACAGTGGTGATGTTTCTTTGAAATCCTTTGAGCCTGCAGTTCTGAAACAAGGAGAAGAAATCCACAACGAGGTAAGACTTTCAAGAACTGGGAAGCTGCTTGCGAGCTAACGAGTGGATCTGCTATGATTTCCTACGGGTGTGAGCCTGGAAATGCCTCCGTGAGAGACAAAGAGCAGTGTAATTACTCATAAGGACAGCAGTAGCCCAAGCATCTGCATTTTTGTGCCAGTTCTGTAAGCCTCTCTCTCCGCAGGACAAAGCAAAGCGGGCCCATAACGTGGGTGCATGTAGGGCTTGTGTTATAGGAGAGGAACCTGAGACAAGGGTAGCTGAATCTTTTATAATAGGTAGGAAGCATGCCTGACCTTTGCTTCAAGCAAGATAGTGTCTTTATCCTCCAAGGCTGTTCCAATCCCTGCCCTTTGTTCTGGAGGAGAAACTATATCTTCCAAAGGTGTTCACTATGCCAGACCTTCTTGAGATGGAAGGCTGAGCTGGAGGGAAGTCAGTGCCTTGCTCATAAGCCTGGCCCGAAACCCAAGACTCATGAAGAGGTCTTCCCGCAAAGCCCAGTGGGAATCGTGGGTGGAGCCTAAGAGCTAGTGTCGGTGTCTTGCTTGCTGTTTACAGAATAAGGGGCAATTCTGCAGCCCCGTCAGATAGGCAGGATCCCACCAGGAAAGCAGCAGATCCTATCAGTCCTTGGAGATGCCTATCAGGACAGCCACTCTCCTGTTTACTCAGAGGGAAATGGGAGCTATTGAGGACTTTGGAACAGAGGAGAAACGATGTCTGCTTCCACAATATCGTGTAATGTCTTTAAAGAGATATTTAGGAACCTATGAACTGCTCCACACTTTGTGAAACATTGGCATAATCTCCAGAACCAAAGACAAAGGAATTCTGCTTTACTTGCTGCACTCAGGACTGACTTTCTTCCCTTCATTGTGCCTGACAAGTGTCCCATTTTCTCTCCTCTCTGCCCTTGCTGGAGACATTGCTGATAGCTAGAAGTTCAAGAAAGATAAGCATTTATGGGCCTGGTGACCTCCCTGAATGAGACTTGGGAGCAAAGTTATATCTTTCTCCATATTTATAGTAAAGAAATCCTGATCTTAAAATGTAAGTCTTTTCCTGCTCTATAATCCTGGTGATGTTAGGATTCAGGCTCGCAGAATGGGGGTTCTCTCTAACACTCACGTGGGCTCTTCTGGCCCCTGTGCTTCTGGTCTTCTGTGACTGACTTTTGTTAACATCAACCCTTGGGGGCGGTCTGTAACAATCACCTTGTTTATCTACCAGTAGAATATTGTCATCTGAACCCATTAGCCTCAGAAAGTGACTGGCTGCTTTTGATATTGTATACGTTAGCAAAGTGGGATAGAGATAGATCAGAAGCCTTAGCCCCTTGAGACTGGTCTGGGGTTGAAGGGAAAGAGAGATTTGGGATCTAAATAGCGTGCGGGCTCATCCTGTCCAATCCCCCTGATCTTTGATTCTTCAAGGCCATCAAGAATGAATTCCATATGTCAAGGCATATCATTAGATACTAGTCTTTGGCCATACACTCTGGCCTGGGATGGAGCACTGGCATGCTGACTTTCCACCATGTCCCGTGGCTAAAGCAATAGCACACTTGTCCATAATAGTTCCCTCGGGTTCTTTATTGTTTGTTTTCCTCTTTCTTAAAAGCCATGTGCCTTCGCTGCACCACTTACAGGACTAAGCCCTTGGTTTTATGTGCTGCTGGCTTTCAGGCTATCTGGGTGTAGACGTGGCTTGTATTTCCTTAGATGGTTTCTAACCAAGCGATTTGGGAACTTGGGGGAGTAGAACTGAATACCTTCAGTTATTTTTTCCTCATTTAAGATGCTTAGCAAAGATTTTTTTGTCCAGTTGGAAGTAGGATCTTCCTCCATGTTTTTAAATATTCTGTTTTCCTTCTTAAAAATAATTCGGTCTGGTCAGACCTGCATCTTTTTAAAGTCACTTTGAAAGGGACCTTGAAGTGTGGCTCTTTGTACACTGGACAGTAGCATCTCTCCCTGGTCTCACGTCTTTCTCAATGAGATAACTTATGATGACAGCGAGACACGAACCCCAGTGGACCTGTTCACACCTCTCATGAGGGAACTGCGTGAGCTGAGCTGGGGCCACACGAAAAGCCCACCCTAGCGTGGCAGAAGAAAAGGAGGTGACAGTTGCTTCCGTGTAAGAGAATGGAGATGATGTACAATATGTGGTGATGTAGGAACTCAGAAATATGATTCTGAACTTTACTGCTGAATGCCCAAGGTTTCGGGTAGGCAGGTTTCTTCCCCTTCAGACTCTTCTTAATCATCTTTTAGGAGAAAAAAAATGTTTCTTTTCTTTTCTTTTTTTTTTAAAAGATTTTATTTAATTATTTGACAGAGAGACAGATCACAAGTTGGCAGAGAGGCAGGCAGAGAGAGAGGAGGAAGAAGGCTCCCTGCTGAGCAGAGAGCCCGATGTGGGACTTGATCCCAGGATCCTGAGATCATGACCTGAGCCGAAGGCAGAGGCTTAACCCACTGAGCCACCTAGGTGCCCAGAAAAATGTTTCTTGACTGATCTTTTAGACTGTTCCAGGTACAAGTTAGTTACGAGGGTTTTAAGAAATGGTTTTCCGAGTTGGTTATGAAGCTGACACTGTGGACCTATGTTCAGATTTCTCTGATGATTCAGATGGCCCTTCAGGAACCTGCAAGGCCTCCAGACTGTTGATAGCCTTTGGGTAAATACCTGGGGGCATTGCTTACCTTTGTGTTGCATTGGCCCAAAAGATTGAATCGCAGTGAATTTCCTTTAACAGCACGTCCAAAATCTGGGAGTTTGGTTCGTGAGCATCATGAACTCCGAGAGAATCTCGAGAGGGTTCCTGTGTGTTGTCTCCCCAAGGCTCGCATCTTTGGGGGTCTGCATCCCC
Organism: Neogale vison; assembly: GCF_020171115.1. NCBI lineage: Eukaryota > Metazoa > Chordata > Mammalia > Carnivora > Mustelidae > Neogale > Neogale vison. The sequence goes on along the minus strand of NC_058097.1, from coordinate 29,364,244 downwards.
CGTGGCGTGTCCTTGGCCTCAAGTCAGCCACAGCCCTCCTGATGGCTGTCTCTTATTTCTGATCTGATAGTTATGAGCTTCCCGGGGGCGCCGGACCCTGGAGAAGGGACGGAGACCCTACTGCTGTCATGCTTAGAACTTTATCTTTTCCTTTCTGAGCCCCACAGTTTAGGGGAAAAAAATAACTTCTTTTGCTTATTATTATTATTATTAATTATTATTTTGTAACTCAAACTCCAAATCAAGGGGCTGGAAATCTTTTTTGCTTCCTTATTACTTTTACGAAAGCAGCCAACGGCTTCTCTTGGCAGTGGGGGACGTGGTTGAGGGTGATATTTGCTTCAAATCCTGCTGTGTTTTTTGCCGACGACACTGAGACAAAAAAGTCAGGTTCTAGAGTTAAATAAGATGCATGCCAGTGGATATGCTGCCCAGAAAGATTGTCATCTCCTGGGCAGTACTTCAGCTCATGAATAAACCTCCCCTGGGAGCAAGTCCTCAGTGTTGAACTTTACCGACTGGCCTCGGTGGGAGGGGGGTGGGCAAGAATTGACATGGATGTTAAAACTTTTCCTGCTAAGAAAATCTTATCAGATTGTGAGATCCCTGGGGACAAGTTCTAGGCCTCATGGCCTCGCTCAGTTTGCTTTCCTAGCCTCTAGCAAGTGCCAGCATATAGTAGGCTGTTCACTATTAGCTCACTGATCCTCACCCCAAAACTCTTTGTGGTTGCGACGTAATGATCCTTACAGGCGATGACCCCTCCCCCCCTTGGTAACGGAGCCCTTGTTCTTCCTCATGGCACCATCTGCTTCAAACAACAGCTGGGCATCTGAGGAGGAAGACGAAATCAAGATTTATTAAAATGGACAGGGTCTTTCTTTCCTTTCTTGGCTGATAGCAGACTCTCTACGTATACCCTCTCCTGCCTTCTGAGTTTTAATTTACCAAAATCTAGACTTGGGTGTACGCTGATAGGTTGAATGTAACTAGTTACGTAGGATAATCGATTTTCTTTCCCGGGACCCCACGGTAGCCGAGCCTTACATGTTTTGTCCCTATCAAAATAAATAACCAGCCCCAGAATAGGAAGACCTTTTAAAATCTTTTCACCTCTCTCTGATATAGGGTGTGATGACATGCTCATGGGCTGTTCCTGTAGCGTGAACACACTTCATGCAAAGTCTCTTAAAAATAACTCGTCTCTTAATAATGTTGTCAAACCTGTATCTTCAGAGAAGTTGAACTACACTTGTATTCGCTTTCCCTTCAAAGCACTCAAGTTTACTTCTGTTAACAGCTGTCTCTTAATACCACAGATAAGGTTCAGCAACTATTGTCTTAATATTGTCTACATTCCTTTTTTTTTTTTTTTTTGTTTAAACAGCTTTAACTGAAATCAGTTCTACATATCAAACAAACATTGAGTTAATGTAAACTGAAACCCTTTCATATGACTGGGTGTTCTCGGGTTAGTTGTTTGAGTCATTTTCACCATTGTTAAATCTTCACAAGTTGCTTTTGTTTGCCTCATGAAAGTTCAATATGGATAAACACAAAAATTCTTTGTGGTAACAGGTAAAGATTATAATAGTTTGTCTATATAGGGAACATGATTACCTTAGCAAAGCCAGACAACCCAACATTAAGCTGTGAAAGCTCTCCACTTCTTTAGACGGCAGAGGTAAAAAGAGTTTGGGGGGAATAAAAAGAGTTGTAGTTTGACAGTAAAATTTGATTTTTTTCAAGTTGAAGATGAGCTTTTGAAGATATGGAAAGTGGATAGAAAATAGTTTCTTTCCCTTCCAGAGCTTTACTCAGCCTCTCATCTACATGCATAGGGATCATTTCAGTTGCAACAGAGAAAACTCAGCCTGACTTGGCTTAAGTAGAAAAAGCTTCAGGAATAGCTTGATCAAGAGCCAGGTGACATCACCAGTACCTGTTTTTGTTGTTGTTGTTGTTGTTGTTGTTGTTTTTGTAGTTACTTCCTACTTTGTTGTCTCCATTTTCCCCTGTTTGGTGGTGAAATGGTTGTAGAATTCTCTTTCTGAATCTTCTCAGTCTTCAGACTTACTGTGATTGAACATACGGTGATTACCCCCAGACCTGATTCTGTGACTAGAAATGTGGTGGGCTGATTGGCTGACATTGGGGTGGGCCACCCTTGGTATTGGGGCCAGAGCTCTCCCCAGACCACATGGACTGGGACTGGGGAAGGGGGTCAGTTACCAAATGAAGAGTGGGGTTTTGCTAGAATAGAAGGAGGAATGCTAAGGTAGCAAGTAATAATCATAATAATAACCATAGTAGGTTCATAGGAAGGAAAAGCAATTATTAATGTCTTTGTTGTTCTTTCTACCTGTTGTCATGTGCCTTGAGTTGAAAAGTACCAGTTTGAATGGCTGTAGCTTTAATACACACCCCCACAATTAACTCTCTATTATTTCATTATAAGAGCTGGGATTCTCACCAGCTCCTCCTGGCCCATGGTAAATTCTTTATTGATTTTAAATCTAAGAAACTTGAAATTGATACCTTTTAATATGTGTCTGTGTTTTGCTCTAAAATACTAGTCTTTAATAAAGATGTTTAATAAAAAACAATCTTGATTATATCTTCCCAGTCATACACAGGGCAGGCTGCTGTATATTTTAGGATCTTAGTATTTGTGTTTTGTTTTGCTTTTTTTGGTAAAATTCATTTTAATTAATTTTTTTTCAGGATTTGTTGACAAACATACAGTTTCCTCACGTCTGACTAATAAATGCGATGGAAAACCCCTCCCCAAACCCCAGCAGTATTATCTTGCTAAGAAGACCTCAGTTTTGAGACTCTTTTCTTGGCTCTGCAGAAACGCTCTGGAGACTCCAGGTTTTACTGGAAGCTGTCTAGGCTGAGCTTTTCTCACCTTTTCTCACCCTGTGGCAATTAAGTGACCAGAGGAGAATCGAGGGATGACATTATTGTCCTTGATTGTCTCTCACGAGGGCATTATAACAACAGCCTTCTCCTTATGGTCCCCAGGTCGAGTTCGAATGGCTGAGACAGTATTGGTTTCAAGGAAATCGATACAGAAAATGCACTGATTGGTGGTGTCAACCTATGGCTCAACTGGAAGAACTGTGGAAGAAGATGGAAGGTGTGGTAAGTACATGAGGTCCGGGGCCATGTTTTCTGGGATGTTCTACTGTGTAACTCTTTAGCTACCTAATTTGCATAGGCAAATACATAATTCATATTCTAAACTACTGAGTCAGGTAACTCTTGGTAAGGAACAGGCCCAGTTTTGTCCGTATAAGGTCATTTTAGTTCAGTGAGTGTTTTATCGGGTATTTCCAACATACAAGGCGCCATGTTGGAACATGTGCTAGGAAGTGCCATGGAGGGAACAACACTGCAGATAGAAGATCTGAAATTCATTTGCATTTTCAGACTCACCAGGCACCGTTCTAAGGGTTTTCCCGTACTAACTTTTGAAATTGATACAACAGCTCTACAAAGTGTAGAAACCCTTATGAGTCTTAATTTATAGATGTGAAAACTGAGACATTGAGATATTAAGTGCCTCGCCCAAGGTCACAGAGTAAAGTGACTGAGTAAGATGGAGACCCAGGCAGTCTGGCTCTGTGGCTTGTGCTCTTAACCGCTACATTCATTTAACAAGGAGAGAGACATGAATGTAGCCAGGTGTTATATTAGCTAAAATGAAAGCCTGTAATAGAGATTAAAAGAAAAAAAAAAATCACAGACCAGAAGAGGGAGTATTAAATTCAGAGCACTGGACCTGGACTGTTGTGAAACAGCAGATGTGGCTTTTTGGGGACTTTGGATGGGGAGGAGTAGGGTCAGATAGGACATTGGGAGAGGAACATTGGGCTCCAGGAAGTACACTAAATAAGACTGCATGTGAGGAAGGACAGACAGCCCACCCAGAGCAAGGAGTCAGGGGATGTAGTTGGAAATGTAGCCGGAAGGCGGGTTGAGGCCACTTGCAAGTTTTGAATTAAGTCTTAATTTAAATAATAGTAATAATAGCAGACTCTTATGTGATACTTATGAAGTACCAGGCACTGTTCCGAATGTTTTATGTATAACTTATTTAACTTTTATGACAACCCCATAAAGTAAGTCTGATGGTTCTCTATTTCATAAACCGGGAGACTGAACCCCAAAAGGTTTACATAATTTCCTCAAGATCATACAGCCCTTGAAGTGAGGGAACTGGGATTTGAACTCAGGAAGGCTGGCTCGAGGGTCATGCCCTCCACTTCGTCGCCATCCTGCCTCCAAACCATTGACTTTGGAACATAGTAGAGAAGTGATAAAAACCTGCCAAACTTGAGACATGGTACCCCTGCACAGACTGGGAAGTGTGCTGAGAACAGTGAGCTGGTGTGCAGAAATGCGTAGCTGGTGCTCACCTCTATTTTAGAATAATGAAAATATCAAGTCACAGCCCAGAAGGAGTCTTCATTTGAAAGTCTAGGTCAGAATCCAGAAGTCCTTGTTTTCCAGACCTCTCCTCAGATCTTTAAATCATGCCTTTTCACGGATATATGTCTGAGGAAGGAATGTTATCATTCTCCTTTTCTTGTACTAACAGTATCACAAAAATGGATTTCTTCAAGACCAGAGTCCCAGTAGAGAACTGAGCATTGTAAAACCGAGTTGGAGGTAATGAAAAGTCCATGCCTTAATCTCCTTAGTTAGTTCTGTTCCTAAAATTCGCCTGTGTGGAGTATGCTTCATTTTTATGGGATGTATATATGAAGGCGGCTTCAGTTTCAGGGAATTTTTTACTATGCTATTCTGGTTTTGTCCATTCACATAAGAGTTAGAAGGACCTCTTTATTTGCCAGACATGGATTCTAAGAAAGACATCAGGTTGACTTTGGGATTGTAATTTGACAGTTCCACAGTTTAGAAAATTCAAATTGGCAAATAAATAAGAAAGGAACTCATTGATTTTTGTAAAAACAAATAAACAAACAAACAAAAAAACCAACTGAAAAGAAACTTTGTGTCGCTTCTGTTCAAGGTTTTGTTTTTTTTTTTTTCTTCTTCTTCTAAAGCGTAGTCTTCGGTATTGTGAACTTCCTGATTCTATTCGTTATGAATTCATTTAAAAGCTTTAGTTATAATTTTTTTTTTTGAATCAGGCCAGGGCACATTAGTTAGGTGGAATATTTCCTGGTTCCTTCATGACGCTTGTGTAAAAAATACCAAGAAGAAGAGCAGACTTGGGAACACTCCAGAGCGAGTTTCCTTGCCGTTGGAGTGGCATTACTGAATGTTCTGAGTGGAATCAATGGCCCCAGTGTCTCTCCTCATCCAGCCTCAGGGTGATCGTTATCAGCAGAGTGAAGATTTGGGCCAAGATAAAAGGGATGATACTTCTAAATTAAATTTAAGCATGGCTTCAAGCCTCTCTGAATGACTTTTAACAAATTCATAATAATTCATTTCTGCTATTGGAAGAGACAGAAGATAACAATCACTGGGAAAGTCTATGGTTCTGTGGCTCTGTTAGAGTGCGGCCATCTGGTATCTGTGTGCTGGGGGGAGGGTGTGTTGGGGGAGCTGGCACCCGCCGCCTTGATTTCCTCCTGCGGACCAGCCCACCTCGCATGTTTGCAGTTGCAAGCAGTAGGGGGCAATGTTGAGCCACCAGTGGGAGGCCTCAAGATGCTGGCCTTTCAGGAAAATGCATATAAATGTACCATTAACTGTCAAGAATTATCCCTGTTGCTTCAAGTTAGCTGTAATCTCCAAGATTCCATAACACAGGAAATCAGTTGTGGGTTAACAAATTCAACAGCAATTTAACATAAAAAGTGCAGTATTTGGTGCACATTTGGATTCTATAGAATTAGACTAATCTGAACAGCATTTCTGAACGTACTCGCTTTGCTTCCGGGGAATATATTACTCAAAATTATTATCCTTTTGGACAAATGATTCTTCTTTATCTCTGTGCTTCCCCCCCCCCCAAACTGTAAAACCATGTGTGTGTTGTGGAAAGACTTCTCTAATTAATGTATTTTGTGTTTTGCACCGTATGGTTGATCACTTGTTGGTGAAAACAAAACAAAACAAATCTCGGGCGATATGTACATTACTTTTCACCTTTTGCTTTTCAGTACAGCAACCTCTGACTGGCCCTGGTATCAGGGAAGAGACTGGTGGTATGATTTCTGTCCATCTCGGTGTTTTTTTTTTTTTTTTCCACTTTGCGGTTGGAAGGTGTAGTCTCCGGTTGGATACAGAAGAATGGAAAATGAGCTTTGAAATCACATTTCTTCCCTTAATGGTAATTGCTTCTTCACATGTCATAACCAGTTACATATTTCAGAAAGTTCAGTCCACTGCTTCTAAAACTCCTCTAGCCATTACTTCCCATTCTCTGTTCCAGCAAGCACTGTCCTTATCACACTGTTTTTTCTCGCCACTTCTCTCCCCTCCCCATCCTGCCCACCCCAGGACAGTTTTACTCCCCGCTTGCTCTTGTGATGTAAATGTTAAACCTTATATTTGAATGGCATTCTGATAAAATATCACATTTTCCCTGAATATTACCTCATGACTTTGTGAGCCATGAAGCCCAAAGCTGCACAGCCCTTTCACATAACCCAAGAATGTAGCCTTGCCTTTTCCTCTCATCTTTGCTCTCTGTTCAGGATGGTGGTATAACCCTGGAACGCTATTCAGATATTTGTATTTTATTTTAGTTTCTTAAACCAACCCAGCACCTCGCAGCCAAGATTAGTGTATTATGAGGCGACTCTTCAGGATAAGAGAGAGTTACCATTTGAAAGACACTGTACAAGCTTGGCTTTCTGGGTAAAGAGAAGTATGAAAAGCCGAAGTCTCCTGTGAGGTGAGGAAGTCTTGCTGTAGCCAGAGATTCAACGGATAGGCCATTTGTCTCTCAGGGTCTGGTATCGCACTTTGCAAAACTGACATTTATTTTACCTATAAAAATGTTTTAACACCATCAAATTCACAATGATACGGAAAAGAATACTGCGTGTGATAGCCTCTAAATTGATGACATTTATTCATTTCCCTTTGACCTTAAAAAACAAAAGGTCAATTTAGTATAATCCAGTGGAAATATTCTAAAATAGTTTCCAGAGTAAACATTTTCAGGAGTACGGATGATTGATATACTGGAGAGAGATTACTTCATGCCCTTTTTTTTTTTTTTTTTTTTTAAGTGTCTGTTTCTTTTAGAAGAGAAGAGTAGAATCCTGATCATTTTGAATGTTTTGAATTGCATTTCCTGTCCTGACAGTTCTTCATGCTGGGGTAACAGTGCATCTGTGTGGCTGTTGGCCTTCCTAACCTTTATTGACTTTAGTGGGAAGGAGCCAAGACCAGATCATTTTAATGTATCCGTTTTGAAACAACGTTAAAACACAACATATAATTACGCTAGGTAAGCTCTAGGTTGCATTGAATTCTATCCATTTACTTTACGGTTTGGCACAGGAGAGCAGAGAGACCTGGAAAAACGAGTAGGTGTTTTATTTCATTCTGTGACCAGTTTCTCATTGTTAAAAGTTTTAAGAGAGAAATGTACTTAGGAATGTCAAGGTTGTCCTTTACAAGTTGGTCCTAATAGTTTAATTTCGAGATGCGTTCCTGCATTTTCCCTTGTCATTTTGGCCTGTGTAAATCATCTGGGAGAGCTCATGCCAGGGGCCTGCCCACTGCTGTCTGCTGGAGCCTCTCCTCCGGCAGGTGACCCAGTCCGAGGCAAGGATGGAGGCAGGGATAGGGCGGAGGGGCGGTTTGTTTGTTTTCGGAGAGATTAACGAAGCTCTCATCTCAATGCTTTAGATTAAATTCTTTGTAACTGAATAGAGGAACAAGGCTGCTTTTTCATACACTGAAATATATACTCAGTATCTCCGCATTGGCTATTCTTTTACTGTTCAGTTAGCTAAGTTCATTTTAAGCTTTCTTACAGGATTAAAGCTTTTGGGGGGTATGAGGAAGAAAAGGATATAAATATTAATTTTCTGCTTATGTTAATTGTGAAGTCACCAACTTATATATGTGTGTATAAATATGTGTGTGTATATAAATACATCCCCTTTAGTGTTCACGTATGATACTGAATTATATTTGCAAACATGTAATCCCCTCTTCCATTTTTCAGTATTAGCATCACTGATACGAGAGCAGAATACATTATAGTAATTTAAGATTTGTTGTGAGATGTCTGTTGGTTAAGTTCCCTTCTCCTTTTGATGGCTACAGTGCTGAGTGGCTCAGGATAAGCACAGATTGGAGGCAGGTAAACAGTTACAAACACCCAATAATTCAGATTATGTACACAGACGCTGAGTTTGGGGACCTCTGTATTTAGCTTTGGAAATTTGCGGGGGTGGAGGAAAAAAGTCACTTTTCAGCTCTAGTGGCTGAAAATCCTTGGCTCACGTTTTTGTTATCTTAAACGTGTTCACTGAAGGTTAGTGCTTTCCACTCTTCTCCCGCCTCAGCCCCCCACCGCCATTCCCCATAGCCGCATTGTTCTATTAAGAGTAAAATATCTGAGGGGAAATTATACATGTAATTTAGCAATGAATTTCTAACAAGTTTTGGTTCCTTCTTTGATTGCCTTCTGGATTTCTCTCAGAGTTTTCCAGGTTTTTTTCCCCTTAGTCGCTGCAGACTTAGTAATGAATTAAAAAAAAAAAAAAGAAAGAAAAGAAAGCATTGTGTATCCTGTCTTTTTGGGAAAAAAAAAATTTACAATTCCAAGAGAATTCGGGCTTAAGCTTGAGAAACAGAATGTGCATCGAAAGCACAAAGGACTATGTTTATGATTCTCTTTGAAGTGTTTTTGCAACTGGATAAGGAAAATTTTAGAAACCGTCTGATAGTGTTCAGGGTAAATACTTAAACCCCTTTAGAGAATTTCACACACAGATACTGTGCAGCAGAAAAAAGGGATACTTATGTTTCTTAAAGCTGCTACAGCCTACAGCTTTGTACTTAAAGACAGAGGTGTTGAATAGAATTCTACTGAGGATACATCCAGTGACAATATCTCCAGGAACATCAGAGCAAACCAGTGGGTAGGACTTTCCGTTTTTAACCCTTGCGTGAGCTGTAGGAAAGTTGAGGTTTATTGGTACCAAGTACTAGAATGTGTCTGTTACATCCCAGGAATGTTAAGAGGGATCATTCAGGTGCCTCTGCTCTGCACACACGAGGAACAAGTCTAAAGAAGCCAAAAACAGTGAGGCAGAGTGATGGGAGCTGGGAAGTGCCAAGGACAAACCTTGCCATCTCTCTTAACTCTTAACCTCAAAAAAACAGCCACATTTCTCTTTCATCCTTGATTCCGTAGTCTTTAGGTACATTTTGCTAGCCTTTGTTAGATACATATACACACACAACATGCACACACACACACACACACACACACACACACAGGGGCACACGTGTACATTTCACACATGTTCTATTTTTCTTTTCAAAGAGACAGATTTGGTTGTTTTAAATAATTTTAACCATACCAGATTTCAGATTGATGCAAAGGTGTGAAGATTCTGCTACTCTCCCCCAGGGGTGCTCTTATAGCCTTGGCTGCTGGCATTTCTTTTGGATTCCTTTGACTAGCCGACCATCATAGCATTTCAGATGTGCATCAGAACCTCGGGTGCCAGATTGGGGTGTCAGTAATTTCCATTTTTTTTTTTCCTGGAAAAGTTACAGCCTTAAACAATTATATACCTTATTTCCTCTAGTCCTTTGGAGGGTGGCTGAGGTAGGGAGTGGGGCAGTAAATTCAACTCCAGTCTGTCATTTATCTTATGAGAAAGACCTTTGAGTTATTCTAGAAGAGTCTCCGTCTAGAAGAATGAAGTTATATTAAAAAAAAAATCAGGGGCGCCTGGGTGGCTCAGTGGGTTAAAGCCTCTGCCTTCAGCTCAGGTCATGATCCCAGGGTTCTGGGATCAAGCCCCACATGGGGGTCTCTGCTCCGTGGAGAGCCTGCTTCCTCCTCTCTCTCTGCCTACTTGTGATCTCTCTCTGTCAAATAATAATAAATAAATATATTTATTAATAAATATTAATAAAAAATAAATAAATGAAATGTTTAAAAAAAAATCGGCAGGCCTACAGTTTTGAAAGGAAATCAAGATTTCCAAAGGATATGTGCCAGTTGTTGGGAACATTATCAAGATTATAGGATCTTTTTGGGGTGGGGGGTGGGAAGTTGGGGGAACCAGGTGGTGGATATTAGAGAGGGCACGGATTGCATGGAGCACTGGGTGTGGTGCAAAAACAATAAATACTGTTATGCTGAAAAATATTAATTAATTAAAAAAAAAAAAGATTATAGGATCTTTTTGCCCCAAGTTGGTTAATGAATGGTCCCTAAGACTGTTACCTTCTGAAGAAAATTGTTACAATGATTGAATGAAAAGGACATAACATGTAAAATACTGTACACACACAAGGCATCAGCATCACTGATTTTATTTTTTTTAAGGATCTTATTTATTTATTAGAGCACGAGCTGGGGGAGGGGCAGAGGGAGAGGGAGAAACAGACTCCCCATTGAGCATGGAGCCCAACATGGGGTTCGATCCCAGGATCCTAAGACCTGAGCCGAAGGCAGATGTTTAACTGAGCCATCCAGGAGCCCCACCACTAGTGATTTTAAAAGGAATGTAGACAGTCCTCTGTTAGGGGCCCTTACTTAGAGTCATTTGACTGAATCCCCCTTAGTGACATCATCCCTCCCCATTTTTCATTTCCCTTCCTCCAGAACTGGGATCAGTCCTGGAGCTAGAGGGACTCAATAAATTGGAGCCCAGTGCTACTCTGGTAATGTTTCTGCCCCACTGTGGGCTAAATATTTTGGGAAGCTGGGCTGGGAATCTTTCCATATTTTGCAAAAATGTCTCTATGGAGAAATGTGCTCCCAGTGCCAAAATCTGACTTACCAGAGAGCACTGGGAACACATTAAGTCGGCTCTTCCGTGCATTAAGGGTAACATAACCATGATCCTGCTCCCTTTTCATTGACATCTGCAAAAGAATGATCTTTTTTTAAACTAAGGGAAACTTGATATGTTGCCTTTTCAGTATTCCTGAAAGTATCTCTGTGATCGTTTGTAGATGATGTTTTTAACGCCATCTTTTCCCCTAACACGTAAATTATGATTGACTTTTTTTGTATTTCCTCTGCATGACCTCAGCCCATCTGGAACCACCTGTGACGATCTCATTTGTAAATTTTTCCTTGATGTGTCTAGAAATCTCAGATAACCTCCAACTTGTTTTTGATTGATTGACAAAATTAGCCTTTAAATAAGTCTGGAGTTCTATGGCAGTACTCAAAATTAATTTCTGCTGTTTCAGACATATCTGCTTTAGTTATGAAAACGTGGAACAGGTGGTAAATTGATCATATATATATATATATATATATATATCCCTTTACTTAAATATTACTAATTTAAATGAGCAATAATGAAATACCCAGAATAATGCATCAGATCTTTAACAGATGTTGGGGGATCAAGAGGGCTTGTATTTTATTTAACGTCATAAACTTTTCATGTAGTTAACAGTGAATTTTTTAACGGATGGAAGTGGTGGGATATTCCAATGCCTGTAATAAATTAATATTACCTATTAATATCATCTGGGTACTGGGGTCTGATGTCTTGGAGACCTGAATAGTGGTTGGGCAAGGTAGGCCATGTTTAGCTATTTAGTCATAATATCTCAAATTTAACATATCTCAAACCAAACTCTTGATTCCCATCATCTCCAAGTCTTTCTCCCAGGATCACAGAGTTCAGTAATCTGTGCTGTCTAGTTACTCAGCCTATAATCTTGGAGTTGTCTTGATTTATCCCTTGATTTATCAGTGAATCCTGTTAACTCTGTTTTCAAAATATTCATGGTCTGGCCACCCTTCACCACCACCCCCCCGCCCCCCACCCCCCCCACCCCCCCACCCCCCCACCCCCCCCCACCCCCCGTGTTATCACTTTGGTAAGAACCACCATCATTTGTCTAAATAGCCTCCCTCCTCCTCCCACCCTGTTTCCATCCCTGTGAGAGTGTTCTTTATTTTTTAAAAGATTTTATTTATTTATTTGTCAGAGAGAGAGAGAGAGCGAGCATGGGCACAAGCACGGGGAGCGGTGGGAGAAGGAGAAGCAGGCTCCCCCTTGAGCAGGGAGCCTGATGCAGGACTCGATCCCAGGACCCTGGGATCCTGACCTGAGTGGAAGGCTGATGCTTAACTGACTGAGCCACCCAGGCGTCCCCAGAGAGTCTTCCTTTAAAAATACAAGTCTGGGGGCGCCTAGGTAGCTCAGTCAGTTAAGCCTCTGCTTTCCACTCAGGTCAGGATCTCAGGGTCCTGGGATCAAGCCCCACATCGGGCTCTCTGCTCATCAGGAAGCCTGCTTCCCCCCCTCTCTCTGCCTGCCTCTCTGCCTACTTGTGATCTCTCTCTTTCTCTCTCTCTCTCTCTGCAAATAAATAAATAAAATATTGGGGAAAAAATACAAGTCTGGTATTTCATGCCCCAGCCCAAACTTGTCATCATCCCACTTCCTTGCAACGAGCCTAGAGCACTACAGGGTCTGTCCATCCCCCCCACCCCTGAACATTATTTCTCCTCCCTCCCAGTCCCCCACTCACCCTTCTACTGTCTTTAGAACACTCTCCGCTTCCTCCTGCCTCATAGACTTGGCATTTGTCGTCACCTCCTTCTAGAATATTCTTCCCTCTGTTAATTTGCATGACTCCTTGCATCACTTCATCAGGTCCCACTGCTCATGTCAGTCCTTGGAGAGAGTTTCTTATGACAGCGAGTGCCTTGCCCTGTTCTACTTTGCTTCCTGTTGCTCTCCGCCGTCCGTCACATTGACTGTCTGCCTCTACTGAATATAGTCCCGGTGAGAGCCGGACTTTGTCTCATTCCCTGTCATTTCCCAGCTTCTCGAACAGTGTCTGGAACGTAGTAGGTACTTGACGCGTCCTTGTTGAAGAAATGAATTGAGGTGAGGTCAGCATCCTGGACCCACCCTCGTTAGGGCAGCATGGCCTTTAATAAATTCTTTTTAACTCTCCGTTTCCCAAAAATGTCAGGTCCTGCTTAACAGTAGTACTGTAGGGTTAGTTTTATTTTTTAAACAAATATAACCCTCCCAACGGTTTCCCCAAACTCCTTTAACATTTAAAAAATAATAATATCGAGAGAGCACAGAGGATGCCTGAAAAGGTCCTGTTTTATGCCTCTGGCGTTTACACTGAGAAGATGGAACAGTCACTGGCAAGCAACTTATGCAAATAGGAAAAAAAATTTTTTTTTAAATGTGAGCCAGAAGCAGCTTATTAGCAGCAGTGCTGCTGAAACTTAGAACCGTGGTGTTCTGTCTCATCTGTTGGCATTCTTCAGATTTTAGATTCTCCTGTACTTGGAAAACTTCATAGAGTAAAATTGTCAAGAAATTAATGAGTTCCCCAACAAAGCTTGGTTGAACTTTTTATTCCTAATTTCCGGAAGTTATATAGGGAAAGCAGTGTAGACTGGACAGGTTTTGGGCACAGAACGAGGGGAAATCTCTGAGGAGTAAACTGACTTCCGCTAGACAAGCTGAAAACTGATTAAAATATTTATCATCCTTTGGGTATGCAATAGCTTTTGATGATGGAAGGCATATTAATATTCATCTTTGCTGCTTGTCTACACTTCAGACAGATCCCAGGAAAGGATGTTCAGATGACCAGTTTTCTTTCCTCACCAGGAGTCCTTGAGCCCCAGTACAGCTCAGAACCAAGAAATGCCTTGTGATGTGATTGAGCTTTTCCTCTGGGGGCTGGGGCTGGGGGAATACAAACCAGGAGAGACCTCTGGGCTGGAAAGCTTTAAAGGATTACTGCTTTCTCACAGGAAGTCTTTTGCTAGAACAAAGGGAAAAGTTTGGTTGTAATTTTATGAGCTGCAGAACTGCTCTTGCTGAGTCCACGAGGCGCCCTGGCTCCTTGAGTGAAATGGGGGGAACGAGACCTTACAAAGGTTTTGGTGTACAGACCACAGGAGGCTGAAGATTCCCCCACTCCTTTCCCCTACATTTGTTAAGGAAGAAGGAGAGAAACGGTAATGTTCGCTACTGACCCCAAGGTCTTTTGACTGGTTGTTCTGGAATGTTCCATCTCTCTTTTTTGTCTTGAGACAGAGCAAATATATATGGTGTCCTTATATATAAGGAACACAAGGTGGCCTGCTGGGGTTCTCAGGATCTGTCTCTAAAATGTTTTTTTGTTTTGTTTTGTTTTCCTTTGGTGGGAAAAGGATTCTGGCTTAATTAGTTTAGTTAGCTAGGCAGGGTTGTTTTCTGTCTAGATTAGAATAGCCTTGATTACATTTTTTTTTTTTTCCTGCGCAAATCCTTTATTAAAGCAACAATCAAAATACAGGATCCTTGATTACATTTTGCTGGGGAGGGCACCAAATACGAGCTCTGGAAGAAACTGACCTCTTTATTGAGTGGTCTGCAAAACCTGAAAATTGAATAGAATAGTCTCATAAAAAAGACTATTGTGTTAAGACACTTAGTTTCTGTCTTCTAAATCTGAAACATTAACATCTACCCCTTTCACATTTTTTTATAATTACACACTGAGGTCTTTTTATGGAATATACCTTAAAAGAAAATTGGGACCGTAATGATATTTGCAACCTATTTTAATAGAGTGGCATCAGAAAAGAAATATACATTCTTCATTCTAGTCATTTCCTCATTCATGTGCTCTACTTTGTGCAGATAAGTGTGAAGTTCTGCAAAAAGCCAGGACTTCTGTCTCCCAGGTTGATAAGGCACAAGGCAGTAAGTAATTCAGAGGAAGAAAAATCAAAGGGGAGAGTGGATTCTGACATAGGCCTTTGGGAATACAACGGATTTTGATAGATGGAGATGGGTGGAGGATATTCAGAGATGCTAGAAGCCGAGACATCGTAGTGGAAAAACACAAAATCCGCTCGCAAACTTGATTAGACTGGATGGAGTGTGGTTTGTGTGAGTCCAGTAGTGAGAGATAAGATTAGGAAGATTAGCAAGGACCCTTTTCTAATGCATTTCTTTGCAAGGTACAGTGCTTTTACCCCTTAATGACTGCAGGGCTTTCAGAGTCATGGAAAGCCAAGCGCTAATCGAGCACAAGTAAAAAGAAAATGAAATCTTTCTTACCATCTTGCATTGGCAAAGGGGAGACAAATCAAAAATCTGTTAATTGCCCTAAATTGAAGGCAGATTTGCATCCCCAATACGGCAAATAAGCAACGCTGTCCATTTGCAGAAGGAGAACTACAAATGACTTGATATATTTTCCTACCAAGGTCTTTTTTTTTTTTTCCCCCTGACAAACTGAATACCACCCTAATAATTTTGGATTTCGGTCAGAGGCAGGTCTTTCCATGTGTGAACCATTTCCGATTCTCTTTCTTGTTTAGGTCTTTTCTCTCTCTCTCTTTTTTGATATGGGAATTGAGGTCCGAATTAAGTGATGTCTCCCATGCTTCTTGGAGAGGGGACAGTTCTGAGGACTTATGTACTTGCATAAAGTATTTTGAAATTACAGCCAAAGTGTCATTCATGACTTGTTTGATTTGGTTCGGGATAGCGGGTTTGGTAGCCTATCATTTCCGCTGCTGAAATTGAGTGGTTTCTTTCCCGCACATACCTCCCCATTCTTTGGTGAATGGCTCCACGTTTGTGCTTGGCCACCCCGTGCTGCCCCGTGTTTGCCGTCCCGTTTTGCCTTGTCTGTCACACCGCTTGGAAGACCGAGTCACTGTTCACAGTGTAAATAGTGGCAGTTCACTCTGGGCTCTCTCCCACCTTGATGGATCGATTTCTGCTCAATACGCCTTCTTTTTCCTCCACGGGATGTTAAAATTTCCCAGTGACTTTTTTTGTTTTTATTTTATTTTATTTTTATTTCGCTTTACTACTTTTTAAGGCACAAGGCATTAATTCTTGAGTGACTGATAACTCCGTGACTTGGTTCTTCAGACACTGGGCTTCTGCAGGATTGTCTTAGCTTTGATTCTGCTCAGGAAGCCAAGGTCTGAAGCGAATTTAGAGGCCACCATCTCTCCTTACGTATTGGTGAGATAAAGAAGCCACATGATTGGGGCTACCATTTCATTTGACTAGAGAGCTGTCTGAGAGTCGTACCCAAGTGGGAGGCTTTCCTAGAGAACCGAATGGGCTTTGTGCTTTTTTTTTTTTAAGATTTTTTTTCTGTATTTGAGAGAGAGAGAGAGAGAGAGGAGATGGTCAGAGGGAGAAGGAGACTCTTCATGGAGCTGGGAGCCCGATGTGGGACTCGATCCCAGGACTGTGGGATCATGACCTGAACTGAGGCAATTGCTTAACCAACTGAGCCACCCAGGCGGCCCTGGCTTCGGGCTTTTTAGAATGCTGTTATCTCCTTGGGGCACTTGGGTGGCTCAGTCCTTAAGCATCTGCCTTTGGCTCACATCGTGATCCCAGGGTCCTGGGATCAAGCCTCGCATCTGGCACCCTCCCTGCTCAGCGGGGAGTCTATTTCCCCTCTTGCTCTGCCTGCTGCTCCCCCTACTGATGCTTGCTTTCTCTGTCAAATAAATAAATAAAGTCTTAAAAAAAAATGCTATCTCCTTGCTATCTCTTGGAGTTTCTCTTCCTCACAATGCGAGGAGAAACCGGCAGCAGCGATGCATTCACATTTGTCTTTGCTTCATTTCTTCCAAGGCCTGGAACCTTGGCCTCATGCTTTCTGTACCAACTCTACTGGCGGTGCACACGCCACGAGGATTGGACATGCTTTGGAAGCCCAGCTGCTGTGGAATCTTCCAGTGTCAGCATGAGACAGGAGCCGAGAGCCGAGCATCCTTTTCTCTTCCTTTTGGAAAAGGAAGGGCTCAGAACGTACAGAGGCCCATCTGGGGGCAACAGAGCCAAACGCTAAGTGGACTCAGCGCCCAGATTTCCCATCTTCCAGTTGAGCGCTTGCTGCCATTCCCGAGCCTCCCAGGGGCCATGCCTTCTTTTCTCTAGATTTCTACTAACTTTCAGCTGGATGCAAGTAGCAAAATAGGATGACAGCAGTGTTGCCCCGGACCCTTCTCTCTGCCCTGTGTTTGGGCCCGGCAGGTCAAAATCCAGCTCTTTCATATCGAGGTAGGTGTACTGTTTTCACCTGTCCAGCATCTGTCTTCCTTCTCTGACTGCATCTGGGTACTGCATCAAGGACCTGCTCTCTTCAGCGGCTCTAGGTAGAGGGGCATCGACTTCGTCTGGCTGCTTCAGCTCGTGGTGAGCTGGTTCAGACCTGTTTGCTGACACCTGCACTTGGGGTTGAATTCAGCAAGCACAAAAAGCCTGTGAAGAGTGCAAAAGCCAGTCTTTTTCCCCGTTCATTCCTCCTGCCGCCCTTTTCCCTTCCCTGGGGCCCAGCTCCCTTCACTATGTTTTCTGTACCTTTCCAGAAACGTTCTATGTACGTACAAACCTTTATGTGTTGTTTCTCAAATGAATAACGCTCTGTCTCAGAGATCTTTCCATAGTTGTATGTTCTTTCAAATGCCTGCCTGGTTTTTCATTGTGTGGTTTCATAATTCAACCAGTCCCCTCCTGTCTTCAGCTTTCACAAATAATGTTGAAATGAATATCGTAACATGTAGGATTTTCCCATATACCATCTACGGTAGTATCTGAGAGCGGAATTGCTGGGTAGAGGATATGTGTATTTTTAGTTTGGAGAGGGACAGTCGAATTGCCTTCCTTAGAGTTTGGAGCAGTGTTTGTGCGTGTGTGTGTGTGTGTGTGTTTACATGTATGTATATACATGCAGGGTTTATGTGGCATAGAGCTGGTTTTTCCCACATCCTCACCGGTGCAGTATATTAACAGACTTTTTGCAACTGTGACTGGTTTTTCATTAGCATTTCTCTCCTTCCTGCTTTGCAGCCGAGGAGACTGAGGCTCAGAGAGAGGAGGTGACTTGGCCAAGGTCACAGAAGCAGTGACTGACCGAGCTGGGGTGTGCAGTTAGCAGAGGTCATCTGCTCTCCTCTTCACCAGAATCTAAGCAAAAACTCCGTTCTGTTCCTTGCAACCAAAGACTCCTGGTAGAAGTAGAGGTTCTCTAGCAAGCAGCGCTTGGATTTCCTTGGCCGGTTCACGTGGGCCGGGGTTCTCTTTCACCATGGAGTTGTGTGCCGGGTCAACTGAGTCAGGCCAGGTGATCTGAGCCGTCGCCCTTACATCCGGTGACGTCATCATGTGGTGGAACTGTGTTCCAGATGGGGAGTTCGTGGTCCTTGACCTTTCCAAGTCCTTGGGCTCTGTGCTCTGTTTGTGTCAGTGGAAGGTGAAGGAGGGGCTTCTTACTCCTGGAAACATGGCCCGGTTCCTGATTCACTGTGTGAAGTTAGGTTCTTCATGGATTCTATTCAGGACTGAGTTTCTGTGGTGGTGTTGGCGGTACCCTGAGCCTTGTTGGCCTCTCTGGCTCACTTTCGTTCTTCCTTCACTGTCAGTCTTTGGCAGGTCATGTCAGCAGTGCTCATTGTCTACTCAGGGCCTTTCTCTGCTTGGCTCCAGAAATGTGGGTCGAAGCCTTTAGCCGGCTCCTGTAGTTCCTAGGTAAGAGTGTATTTCCAGAAGTCTTTGGAGAGGACTGAGTGGTGGAAATTCTATTTTCAGGTAAAGGCGAGGACAAAAAGAGGTCTCAGGAGGAGTGGAGAACTTTCCTCTGACCCCCTCCATGAAGCTCATTTGTAGACTTTGATTCTCAGGAACTGGTTGGGCCTCCCCCACCACCACCACTCTGGGCCCCTCCTGGGACTCACCTCTTGCTGTGTTGTGGACTCAGCTTCTGTCGCTGTCTGTGTCACCAGGTCATTTCGGTTTGAGCCCTCATTCCCTTTGAACTCCACAAGCTTGGGTATTTTGGGTTAAGAGCTTGAGCTCTCGAGTGAGTCAGGCTAGGGTTCAAGTCCTCACTCTGTCACTTAGCTGTGTATGCTACTGGGCGGTCACTTGGGGAATCTCAGGTATCCCCCATCTCTAATATGGGGTTAATGGAAATGCCTCCCTTAGGGGATCATTGTGAGATTTGTCCGAGGTGATACGCGCAGCATTTTGCACACTACCTGGCATATTTTATTTTTTTATTTTATTTTTTATTTTTTTAAAAGATTTTATTTATTTATCTGAGAGAGAGAGAGCATGAGAGGAGAAAAGTCAGCTTTAGAAGCAGACTCCCTGCGGAGCAGGGAGCCCAGTGTGGGACTCGATCCTGGGACTCCAGGTTCATGACCTGAGCCGAAGGCAGTCACTTAACCAGCTGAGCCACCCAGGTGTCCATGCCTGGCATATTTTAGCATCACTGCTTTGAATCTGTCCTCTGTTTATTCCTCCTGCTGTCTACTAATTCCCTGTCCCCTACCCTCTCACCCACCACGTTCCTGTAGCTCTCTGAGAGCCCCGTCTCAGAGTTTGCTCGTAACCTGGGCTTCCCATTCACGCCTCTATTCAAAAGTCATCTCAGAGTGGCTCTTTCTCTCTTGTTTTCCCTCAGAGCACTTACTAATATCTGAATTTATGTCTCACATACGCGTTTCTCTGCTTCCTGTGCTAGAGCGTCAGCACCTTGCAGACTGGGACTTTGTCTCGTCTAACTGCTGGTTCTGCGTGCTCAGAGTCGGAACCCAACACGTATTCGCTGGGCAGGTGGAGACCCAAACGGGTCTGGGTTCCTCTGAGGTGCCTCGTTTTACGCCACGGGTGCTCTGTCCGTGCTATTTGTTGGTGGGCTACTGTCCTTTCTTGATTTAATCCATTTTGCAAACTGCCTTGTTTAAAAATGTTCAGTAATTATCCATTACCGACTCCGGAAACCTTATCTTTTCGGCATTCTCTGGAATATAATTTGTCTGCATTGGAGGCATTCAGCTTCAGGATGTATGTAAGAGACCCTCATGTGACTTTTTAAAGATAGGAGCGCGGTTCCAGGGATTTGGGTTCAGTAGCTGTAGCTCAGTCTTGGCTACACATTTGAATCATCCAGGGTTCATTTTGTAAATGTAAATATATATATTTATATTATTTACATATATTTACATATATGTAAATATATCCTGTGCCCTCCACCTCCAGTGATAATGATTTCATTGTTCTAAGCTGTGGCTTCCAGTTGATTCCAAGGTATTGCCAAGCTGCCGTGTGTTTAAAAAGCCTCCCCCAAGTGAGTCTGACGTGTGTTCAGGATTGAGGACTCTTGTTCAACAAGTATCTGACCTCTTACCAAATTAGCTTGATTGCGGGGATGAATACGTGAACATAGCATATTAGCAAATCAGTGGGAAGGCTGTCTTTAACCAGCACAAATGTGCCTGCTATGTTTCCTAAATTCAGTGGAGGCCTCAAGAAGGGAATAGCCACGCTGGTAATTCGTATGTAAGGTGGAAGATGATGTTGATGGAAGATACAAACAGAGCTATGAAAGTTTGGAAGACAGTGGTAGACATCTAGATGGAAGGGGTCCCGGAAGGTTCTGTGATCGGCAGGGACTTCTGGTTTGAGTCTTAGAGAATGGGGAAAATTTTGGCAGGTGAAGATGGGGATGGGAAGAGATTCCTGCGGAGGGAGCAGTATGTGTAGTGTAGAGCACAGAGACGTGCAGGCTGTCTTCAAAGCCCCTATAGTGGGGCTGCCAGTCCCCCAAAGCTAGGCTCCTTCTAGAGGTCTCCGTCTCAGGAAGAGGTACTACCACCCACCTCGCTCTTCATGCCAGAAGTCAAGGAATCCTCCTTGAAACTCCCCTCTTCTCACCCCACATAATTGAGTCTGAGAACTTTTATCCCTGAAGTATCTCCTGAGTCTGTCCACTTCTGTTCATGTCCACTGCTATGCGTCCCAAACACCACCCTCACGCCCCCAGGCTGTTGCAGTAGCTGGCTGGCTGGATTTCTGTGTTCTTCACACAGCGGCCCGGCCAGTGTTCCCAAATACAGATCTAATCGTGCCCCCTCCCTGTGTAAACCCATTCATGGGTCCCAGTTGCTGTTAGGATAAAGACTGTAATATTTCATCTTCGGCCACCTCTCCTGCCTCACGTCCCCTCCGGTCATGTCACTGTCCATATTCCTTGCCAGACTGGCATTTTCTTGATGAAGCCAGCACAGTTGCTCCCTTCCTCAAGGACTTTGCACACCGTTCCTCTTCTTCGAATGTCCTCTCCCACCAACGCATATATAGATACATAGGTTATTTCTACACCTCAACTTACCTCTTCCTCAGAAAAGCCTCCCTTGCCCTGTCTGACTAGGCATCAGGTCCTTCCACCATATTTCCCTATTACCCTCGTGAAAGCCACGTCCAGCTCATTGGCTGGAGGTGATGAGTATTTATGGCAGATAGAACTTGGGAGCACTTTATCTGTCTCCTGGAGAGCCAGTGTTGCTAGACACATTAAAAGAGCTGAAGTGATTTTGGGTAGTTAATTTGTGAATCTCATTAACCGTCCCTTGACAAAGAACAGGGAATGGTTGATCATGTTGTAAAACAGAATGCGAATAGCCGTGCTGTTTCTTTGTCTAAATTCCTCCCAGTCATTGGACAAGCCAGTCCCACAGTATTAATTTGAGTACCGTTGTCTGCGGTGAGACAGCCCTCATCAGATTTTCCTTGTGGGAGGCAAGTCTAAAATGTATAACCACCCCATGGAAGCCTTAGGAAGCAGCCAGCGCCCAGCTCTTCACAGGTTATGAGGAGGCAAGTGAATTGGTGAGGATTAGCTGCCTCAGGAAGAGCCCCGTTATACCCTCTCCACGCTGCTTTCCTAATTGCAGTGTCTCCAAACATCAGTCACCTTCAACTTCAAGAAAGGCCAGGGTGCCTGGGGTGGTCATATTTTTCTTTCCTTTGCCAGATAGAGGCAACCCTGAGAACCTTGGCCACCAGCCTCTTCCAGTCAGAAAGGTCAGGAGCCATCGTCCTTGTCCTTGTTACTGCTGCATGCTTGTCTAGGCCTGGAGTCATGTGACAGATCAGGAACTCACAAGGACTTGTATGTTTTGGCACGGGGGAGCCCTGCGGAATCTGGACAGTGGTTTCGGAAGAGTCATTTAGATGCCATTCTCTCTCACTCTTCTTGCGTTGATGCCCAGAATCTCCGTCCAGCTCGGAGGGACCAGGGAAGATTTCTGGCCCAGGGTCCCTTTGGCACACACATAAGAACCCTCCTGCTGAGTGAGCTGCAGTCTCCTGGTGAGAAGTGATTTGTTGTCCTGATTAGAATGTAAACACTTGCCGAAGTTGAGTTTTGTCTCTCATGTGAGTTTTATTATAGCCTTCTGTGTTTATAAACATGTGTCGGGCATGAGGGAGAAATGTGATAACCTCCAAGGCCCCGAGAGTGCATCCATTGGTTTTCTCTGTTGGCCGGAGTTAAGATAGCTTTGCTTCCAACTCTAAGAATCTCTTAGCCCACTTGTTCTTACTAGCCGGCCTGGGGTGGTGCCCAGATTGCCATTTCATGATTGTTCCATCCTCTTCTGTAGTGGGGTTCATGAAGTCTTTTGACAAAGTTATGTTTCATAAGCAGCTGGCATCTAGTAGAGGGACTTAACGTCCAGGCAAGGCTCAGTCCAGTCTAACAAACAGTTATTGAAATTTTATTTTATTTTATTTAAGATTTCATGTGTCAAGGATTGACGAAAACCAAGAGTTGAGGTACTGGTGAAGTTTAACATGCCTATGAGGAGATAGGCACACACATATGAAGGGCTTGATGTGAGATGGGGAAAGAGAGGTAGAAACAAAATGTTGCAAGGGTGCCCCAGAGAATATAAGTCAGATTGAGAAGAAGTGGAGAAGCCTTCATGGAAGTGGAGGTGCCTTTTGTTGTTGTTGTTGTCGAGGTGCCTGGAAGAGCGAACTAACTTTCAGAAGGCAGAGTTCTCATAGGTGAAGAAGAGGGACTGGGCCCATTTTAGGCAGGGCAGACATTAGGCAATGGACAATGGTCCGGAGAGTACTAGGGCACATTGGCAGAAATGATGTCACACCTTGTAACCTGCTGTGCTTCGGGTACCTGTTTGGGGTGAAATGAAAGCAGGAGGACAGGCACCTAGGAACCAGAGAATAAGCAGAAAGAGGAGAATGGGGTCAGCTCAAGAAGGGCCTTGGCTGATAGGCTCAGAAATTCGGCCTATAATCTGGAGATCGTGGCGGGAGTTGGATTCAAAGACTTTGCAGAGGGCAGTGGGGGCAGCCAGCCCCATTTCCAGAATGGTCGCTGGAGGCACATAGGTGGTAGAGAGGAGAGGCCGGGGCCACAAAGGCCTGTTACACATATTCTGAGGAGAAATAATGAGGTGCTGAGCCAGGACAGTAATGGAGGGAAGAAAAGGGAGAGCTGACTTCCTGAGTTTTTTTTTAAAGAGGACGTACAGCTTCACCATCATTGGGAAGTTCCAGCTGAGAGATGAGGGAGGGTTCACAGGCAGCTTCACAGGTGAATCTAGTCTTGGTTACTGGTGGGTCATGATACCATTTACCAAGCTTAGGAACAGAAGAGGAGGACGTCGGAGGGCATATTGACTTTGAGGGGCACGGAGAGCATCCAAGAAGATCTGGAAATAGTGGTGTGGAGCTTGGTAGAGATGTCAGAACCGAAGTGTAGATTTGGCAGTTGGATTCAGGTCTCGGGAGGCATTCCTTCTGGGCCGGCCACGTGCCGGGCAGCATTGTCTCCTGTGGGGATTTGTGCTGGAAGCAACTAAATGTGGCTGTTACCTACAGAGAGAGACAATATTCGAAGCAATCAGAGTGTGTGAGAAAGAACGTAGGTTCGGGAGTAAAGAGCATGACCTCAGCCAAGTACAGCAGAGCCAGGGAAGCAATCCGAGATGTCATTTGGAGAGATGGGAAGAAAACTGGGAGTCGATGGTGGGATTGAGGGAGATTACTGGTGTCGAGCCCTGCAGAGAAGTTGGCAGAGTCAAGAACAACCTTTCTGGTGCATTCAGTGTGGCAAGAATCTCAGTTGAGTGGAAAGGTCAGAAGGGCAAGGCGGGAGAAGCTAGGCGAACCCTTCTGTGCCTTTCTGTGGTCTGAGCTGAGGGAAGTTTTCAGAGCAGTTTTGCCAGCCAGAGGTGTGTCTGGGTCACCCCGGGGTGCCTGAGAAGAAACACATTTTAGTCGGCAGGGGGTGTCACCATTAGCTTTCTCGTACCTTCCTCCAGATATCGGCCCCGCAGACAGACTAGTCCCTTGCCCAGTAGCTGACTCCGGAAAGGCTTACCTGAAGCTGTAAACATTTTAATTTGCAAAACCATTGTTGTATTAAATCACAAACGGGAGGCAATTTAGCAATGCATCTCCCAAATTGCACTGGGCGCTGGCTGTGGTTTCGCAATTTATGTTGAAAACGAAAATTGAACCCTGGTGGCATAAAAACAGATTGTTGATTTTGTGATGAATTTGGCCTCTAAGGCCCGGGAAACCGTTAATGCTGTATATCAGGCCTAAAGTTGCGGTAGTATTTGTGCAGCGAAATGAGAAATCAATATCGTCAGGACAGGATGGCTCTCTTCAAATTCAAGGTGTGTTTTGTTGCCAGTTGCATGGAAGAGGCCAGCCCCCAAAGGGACAGCCATCCCTTCATTAACCACACAAGTGTGCGTCTATTGTGGGAAATGCCGAGGAAAATGGCTGGGCATTTTTTTTTATAGGGTCACCAGGGGCACGGGGAGAAGGAGCAAATCGTTGCAGTTTTGAGTAAAACCCCACTTGCGGTTAAGTGTGTCCTCAGGCAACCTCAAGCCGTAACCTCCAGAAGGGCTGATTGGTCAGTAGACAGGAAGCCTGGGGGATACTGTAGCCTCTGCCCATCATGCGCTGGTGTGAGGTCTCTCCCCTCCCTCATGGGGTCTGTGGTCTTGCGTGTTAGTGCCGAGAGGTGTGTCGGCACCCTCCAGGGGAAAAGGAGCGTCTCCCATCAGCATCATGACGAATAAGACACCTAAGGGGTTTGTTTAAGTTTTCCATTCCTAGAAGTAGGAATAGACTTCTTTTTTTATTGAGCCTGTGTGTAGAGAAGTGTGTGTGTGTGTGTGGGAGGGGATCACTTTCTCGTGTCACGCCTTTTATTTTGGCAGAAGTGACTGATCCCTTGTCATGTCAAAAGAATTACCCTCCACAGACTGCTACGGCCGTGTAGAATGTTGAGGGGAGAACCTTCTAGAGGTGGGGGTGTGCAGGACCAGGAACGACTGGAGGACAGGATCGTTCTAGTTAGCAGAAGTACCGTGCTGAAAAGCCGGTATCTCAGCATCCAAACAGTGATTTATTCTGTGTTCCTACCTGCCCTTTTCCTAAATCGAGCTGGAATTACTGAAGTATGTTCCCTGATTCTTTGCCTCCCCTTTCTCAGCCCAGTACCTTACAAAGCTCTAGCTTTACAGGGCAAGTCTCACTTGGATCCAGAAGAATCACATCCAGCTTAAAAACAGGAGTACAGGTGAAATGCTAAGAGCTCCTTCCAGTGAACTGTATATACCTCTAGTGGCCCCCTTTTCAACTACTTCTGTTCTCTGCGACTTACAATTAGTTGAGTCTTAGGGTTTGTGGTGGGTTCAGATGTGTAGGCAAAGGTGGTGATTCATTTCTTTCTTTCCTATCTATTTTGCTTCTCCTCATTTCAACTCACGAACTGAGTTGTGTGGTCTTTTTATAATACAAAGATTAGTGTGGCCATTTTTTAAGTGCCGTTTTCTGTGATCTCTCTTAGGAGCTGACTCTTTGCAAAAGAAACGCTTCTGTCTTGTCAGACTGACAGTGATTACCCCACAGTTTGGATCCTCTCCAGCAGCTTTGTTCCTTGAAAAACGAACTTGATTTGACGAATAAAAGTTCGGTGTATTTGATGAGTCAGAGGGCAGGAAAATGTCCTTGTCTCTGATGAGGCTGTTGCAGTTAAAGCACATTGAAAATCAGGGATAAAATAAACCTTAATCTCTGAAGGGAAAACCCTAGAGCATGAAAACTGTTCCCACTAGAAACACTGTAAATCTTGCAAACCGTGTAGGTTTTCTGTTTGGGGGCAACATCAAAGCCCAGTGACTTTAGAGATTAAAGTGTGTTTGACAAGCAAAACTTTCCCGTGCCCCACTCTACGAGATTTGGCCTGTCTCTTCCCTTTGTCTCACCTCGGTATGACTTCCTTTCTTTGCAATGAGTGGGAAGCCTCTGCTCCTCAAATCGGGAGCAGGCTGCCATGGTTTCCTCCTGGACAGCCGGCAGCCCCTCCACCTTCTAGCATCTTCCAGCCCCAGCAGTGGGCAGCACCTTCTCAGGGTCACTTCCCAGGGACCCTCTTACTTATGGAGGAATTTCTGAGCTTTCTGCTGGCCATGAGCAGATCCCACAACAGGAAGGCAGTGACTTCCCCTCAGCTCAGAAAAGGAGTTAGTCTTCTACCTTAGAATTTCTCTTTCTTTTGAGTCCATGTTCTCTGGCTGGCTTGGGAGACATGCTCGGGTTTGTTTTTTATTTTTTGTCTCTTTCTTCTTTTTAACCTGTTCCTCTGTTTGGGGTGACTCTGGGCTTTCCCCTTTGTGGAATGAAAATAAGTGACCATATTTTCGTTCAAATATTGAGAATTCCTTTTCAGATAAATAGATAAATTAGATGATTGTTGAGCAGAGTAAAAACTCTTCCTCAGTAACATCTTTTTTTAGAAAGTAAGTTGCAGTAAGATTTTGCTTTTTTTAAAAAAAATAAGGAACAACTGTTTTAAAGGCATTGTGCTAATGGTGCCCTCCAAAGTCAGATGTTCTTGCCTCCTGCCAAGGGCCTGCAAGATCTGGCCCTTCACTGCTCCTCAGGGTGGTCAGAGAACAAGAGGAGGGCAGATTGAGGAGGCAACTGGCTTTAAGGGTAAACCGCACCGTGGAAAATCTCATTGCTGGAAACGCGCTTTGTGTTTAAGGGTAGGTCTTCCCCAGGGAAAGGATGGCGATGCTGAATGGTTAAGGGACTCACTAAAATATCTTAAATTGTCTCCGTTAAACATGGAGCATCCTTAGAGGTCAGACAGAGCTGAAACTCGAACAGCTGTACGACAAGCATCTGAGATTGTTTTTAATTGTGTCCCCTTTCTCTAACAGCAGTCATTCTTGTATATATTGTCAAGAACCTTTCCACCGAGCACAAGCGCACCATACTTGAAGGTCAAATGCTTAACCCTTCCGCATGGTTACAATGAAAACGGACCCTTTTGTTTTCCCGAATGTATACCCCAGCCGCCCATACGGGGAGAATGGGGGCCTCACGCGTTCACCGAGCTGAAGTAACTTATTGTCAGGGTGCCACAAAGAGAGCATATTTTGGTTTCCACGCAACAGTTGCTCGGCCTTTCTTTGGCTGTGCTGCGCCCGGCCACAAGACAGTATGGCCCATTTATCAACAGGCAGAATTTTTGGGTACCATTTTGTTCCTTTGACCTGTGTTACTTTTTACTGACCCGACCAAATTGCTTAAAAATTTTCCCCTTTATGCTGTCCGTGTTTAAAGCTGCTTAATGTGTCTGAAGCGCGCCCCCCGCTTTTCTTTTTAACACTTTACATTCCTGTTTACCCCAGCACCTGTTACTGTAGTGAACCATGAAATCAGAAATGTTATGCGGCTCCCAGCGGCCGATAATACTTTCTTAAATAGAAACAGAGGATCTCCCGACTCTGGGGTGGGGTACGGAGGTGAGCGCCCGTGAGTGCCGGCGTGCACACGGTCGTAGAGAGCCACGGCCGCTTATTTGTGGGGGCTGGTCCCCAAGGTATGTGGGTGTCTTTATCTGTGCGCCAGGCAAGAAATATTTCTTTCTCTGCTCCTGAAGAGTTAACGAAAACTAAAGGGGTCGGTGCAGCAAAACATTAAATATGAGCCTCTGACATGAAGGCTTCTTTGTTACTGAAACAAAAATACCCAGCAGGTGGTTGACTTGAACTCAGGAGGGAGGAGGAGGCTCAGTTGTTGCCCATTTTTCTAACCCTTTCAGGATACCTATTGTCTAAACCCCAAAGTTAAAGTGTCCCCTGCTTGGTCTCACAGAGGCGGTTCCAGCAGGAAACGCCCGTGCCCATCACCAGTTTTTCTACAACGGTTTAATCTCAGCATCTAAACAAGGCAGGAGAGGCAATTATCTCTAGAAGATGAGCCAGTAATATCTGCTTATCAAGGCATAAAACAGTTCTGACTGCAGCAAGTTTGAGTTCATCAGGATTTCGTGCCAGTAGCCCTAGTATTGTTGCGGGTCTTAAACTGTAGTACTCAAAGCAGAAATGTGGCTTTTGTTGCCCTTGGGGCCCCCGCAGCAACTTTGCGGTGACCGCACTAACCTGTTTAAAGCCGAGGTTAGGGGCGCCTGGGTGGCTCAGTGGGTTAAAGCCTCTGCCTTCGGCTCAGGTCATGATCCCGGGGTCCTGGGATCGAGCCCCGCATTCGGGCTCTCTGCTCAGCAGGGAGCCTGCTTCCTCCTCTCTCTGCCTGCCTCTCTGCCTACTTGTGATCTCTCTCTCTATCAAATAAACAAATAAAATCTTTAAAAAAAAAAAAAAAGCCGAGGTTAAACGCTGTGCAGTCTGTACCCCCAAGGTGTTGCACAGGGGAAGCTTGACTACACGTGTTTTTGCCCTTAAAAAAAAAACAAAAACGAACGAATGAAATATAGTTAGAACTCTAGAACTCAGAGCACCCTATGCAGGACACATTAAAGGACAAAGAGCTCGGGCAGATTCCCTCCACCGCTCCCGCTGCAGGGCACCAGGTACCCATTCACGTGCCACGTCCCTCTGTGTTCTCGTTGAGCTGTCCCGCTTGCTTGTTTTCGTCCAAATCGCATTTGGAATAATTTAAGCAAATGAACGCAGTGGCGTGAAAGTTTGGTTTTATGAATTCCCGGGAAGTCTGGAGCTGAGTATCTTGTTTCCAGATACTCCAGACACAGATTCTGATAAATGTGGGGATGCTCCTTTGATTGTGTTCTTACACGAATAGTTCATATGAACATTGGCTCTGTTCCGGACGAGGGAGAGCTAGCCTGCTGCTGAAGCCACACTTCTGTGTCTAATGGTGACTGCTTGCCAGTGGTAGGAAAAATCTGAGGTGCCTGGAGCAGATCTAGGTAGAAAGACAGTTTGGTAGATCTGAAGATCAACAACCATTCGGTTGTTGTCTCACGGATTCCAGAAACGATGCCGTTCCCTAGGACCTAGCTCTTCTGTCCATGCGTCCACGGGGGACGGACTCCAGACAATGAGGGAGCGAGCCACTGTTTCCTCCACAGGTAGAGACCGTCTCTGAACCCTGGTCTGTTACTGCAGTCATTGTCAAGAACTTAGCATCATTTGCTCCCGCTCTGCCGAGCACGCTTCCTCTGCTGTCCACGGGCAGGGAGATCCTGGGCCAGTCATTAAATACTGGCAGTGTAAGTCTGCCAATGGTACCAGCCAGCCTCGTCGGCTTGCCGGAAGGATTCAGTGAGCTGCCGTGTCCCCGGCTCACAGAAAGTGCTCCGTATGTGATTTGTCATTCTGGAGTTCAGCGGGTGAGAGTGACCTCTGTCAGACTGCCCCGGTTTGAATCCTGGCTCCACCACTTACCAGCTGTGTGATTTCAGGCAAGTTTCGTCCTATCTCTGTGCCTTGATCTTCTTATCTATACGTTGAGATAATAGTGAAGCCCCTTTCGGTAAATTATTATGAAGATTCAGTGAGGAATACATAGAAGGGGAGCAGCAGGGCTTGGCACATGATAGATGTTCAGTAAGTGGTAGTCTTTTTTAAATTGTTACTGTTATTAATACCTTTCTGATTGTATTTTTCTAGCCACTGGGAAGTGTTTTCCTTTTTTGTCGTTAGTATTGATGCACTAGTAATATGTACTTACGCTGCTGATTTAATAGACACTTAGGTAGGTCCTGAATTCTTATTTGAGAACTCTGTCCCACAGTTGTGTGTGTGCCTCTGTGTGTGTGTGTGTGTGTGTGTGTGTGTGTTCGTCTCCTCTGAGTAGATACGTGCCAGGTAGCAAGTCACACTAGCACTGAAGACTTTGTAGACCATTGTGTTTACAGAGAGCGTCCTCGGCAGGGACTGCATTTGTCTTAAATAGATATTATCAGAGGACAAGTGCAGGGACTCTGCTCATGTGATTTTCCCTGAATTATCTTTCCCCACCAGATTGTTGCTTCATTGAGAGTTTTCATAGTCACCTCGTCAATAGCATTCATTATTGTGAGACTTATTTCTGACCTCAGGAATCTTAAGAACAGCGAGACTTTTTCTAAGAGCGGGCAGATGGATGTGGTGAAATTCATTAGTTCTGTCTTTGGCCTTGCAGGTCCTCGTTTTAGTTTTCATTTCCTTCGAATGAACAGGATAAGACCGCTTAGCCAGATGAGTGTTAAATGGGAAGGTTAAGGTTATGATAGATCGTGAACAGGACGGTCGAGTAGATCGAGACCAAGTCTCAGAGCTGTGGTGAATTCAACAGTTGTTCCCTATAGCTCCCTTTGCTCGCCCCCACTCTGTGTATGTGTTTTATTTTCCTACTTCGACTATAAGCACCTAATGGCCAGGTACCATGACATTAGGGATGTCTGCTGGATAGCAAAGACTCAGATTGGTTGACTTTACCCTGTGGGAATTCGCCCTTGGTAATTCCGTCCTGTGCGTTGAGCGCAGAGGCGCTGGTCCTGGAGTTAAGACGCCGGGTTGCTAGTCCTGGCTCAGCTCCTATCCTAACTGTGATACCGAAAGAGTCCTTGAGTTTAGCTGAGCCTCAGGTTCCTCGTGTACGATAGTGTGGTAAATAATATTTGCTCTACCTAATTCACGTAGGTTTTGTGACGATTAAATGAGATAATATGCACGAAAGGACTTCCTATGACATTAAATGAGATAAGATGCATGAATGGACTTTCTGTGACATCCATCAGTTTACCCATATGTTCGCTTCGGTCATCAGAGTCGGATGCTTGGGGCCAGGGTTGGCTCCGTTGCTGACTCACGGTGGAAAACTTGGCAAGTTGTTTAATCTTTCTGCCTCTCTGGCTTTTCATCTGCAAAGTGGAAATGATAATCCCTTTCTCTCATAGGCTTCGTTTTAGCATTCAGTGATCCAGTGCGTGGGGGCAGCGCCTAGCATGTGGTAATGGCTGGTTAATGGTAGCTCCTGTCACCCGTCATCACCACCGGCAGCAGCCAAAGGGGTCCGGGCTACAAGATACTAGCTTATCTGGTATAGATGCGCAGTTAACATGAACAGTGGGGAAATGGAGAAAGACAGACCTAGGTTAGTATAAAAACAAGCGATCAGTGTTAGTGCCTTTACTGTGGCTTAAGTGGAACTCTAATGTTGCTAACACTTACTAGGGCCTTACCACGTCTCGGGCACTGTTCAGAGGACCTGGAGTTAAAAATTGACCCCTGTGTGCCCTCTGAAGTAGATGCTAGAAGACCCTTATTTTACCGATGAGAATACTGAGGTGTAGAGAGAGAGGTCACTTGCTCATAGCCAGCTCTAAGCCCCTGCGGGATTGGGACTCCAGAGCCTGTGTTTGTCCTCCCCGTGGTAAAACCCACAAGGACAAGAGAGACCTACAATCTTCTCTTCTTCGCAGGCTGGATTTAGGAAGCCTCATCAGCTTTACTTGCCTCTGAGTTCTCTGCCTCCTGGTTCCCAGCTCAGACGCAGTGACGTTTAGTTTAAAGGGCAGAATGGTTGTGTGTGTGTGTGTGTGTGTGTGTGTGTGTATGTAAATTTTCCCACATCCTCAAATCCTACATCTACATTTCTCTCCAGCTCTGTACCCCTGTTTGATAAATGTCCCCAAAGCATTGCCAGCACCACAAATCTAAAACTGAACCTTCCCCTTATGGCTTTGGGTGGTTACTTACTCTCTGCGAGCCGCCGTCTCCTCATCTTTAAAATAAAGGCACCTCACCTATGGTGACTTTTGGATTAAATGAGATGATGTGGATAAAATGCTTGTTGCGACGCCGAGCACACAGTGGCACTAAATAAATAAATGTACCTTCTTGCTGCTCCTGGCCGCTGTGAGGAGAGCAGTTCTCTAGGCCTGGGGGCAGGAGAAGGGTTCCGGCTGGGCATTCTGGCCTCCCTCTCACGGGCAGTTAAAGTTTCCACCAGGGCTTTGGTTTGGATGTTACTGAAAGAGGGGGTGGGCAGAAGGAGGGGGGGACAGATAGAGACAAAGGAGTAAGTTATAACAAAGGGCCTTTTCTGCTTCAGTTCTCGTGTAGAAAACATATGTTCAGTGAGGCAGGCAGCAGTTGGGTTAAGACACACTGTAGGGCCGCAGACAAAAGGCCCGCACTCTTCTTGCATTCACAATGTTTCCAAACATATTCACTTGTCTCACTTGTTAGGGACTGGGCTGTCAGCTGGGTCCTCTTGCAAGTGTGATTTCTTTTTCCCCAGTTCCCTTTCAAAGGCCTCCCCTCCCCTTCCCCTCTCCCCCAATGTTTTACACTTCATATAATCCAGTGTGCATGACAGAGCCCTTCAGCCTTTGTGCTACTGCTGTTTGGGGGAAGGGGAGAGCTGATCTGATGGAGGTCTTGGGTGACTTTTCACTTTGCCCAAGGATGGGAAGCCACTAAGCCACTTTGAGGCCAAACGTGCCCAGTGGATGAGTTAGAAGTACTCAGCGTGGCTAGCCATCCTTCACCTCCAACGAACAGTTAGGCCAACAACTAGATTAGCACAGGGAGAATCTGAGAAGCGGTGGCTGGGAGTTGGGGGGCCAGGTGTATGTTGTCGTGGGGTTGGGAGATTTGTTGCTTTTTTATTTGTGGAGTGAATAGTTTCTGATGAAAAGACACAGATAAGGCCAGGCACTGTCAGATTGGGAAGTAACTGGGATGAAGTTGGCTGTCCTTCTCGTGTTCATTATGTGAGATGTATGCAGATGTCCACACTTACTTCTGGGTCCAGGGAGGATTGCTGTGTGCTGTGCCTGCAGTCTAAAGCTCTTAAATTTCTTTATTGAAGTGAGGCGGCTAAGGTAGGGGTTTGTGTCCCTGGATGAGATTTCAGCGAGGTACTTTCATATATGTTTCTTTTCACTCTATGTGTATATTACATATGATACTGTTACATGACATCTGTTAGAACCTTCACTGCAGGGAGCAGTCAGCTAGGCACGTAGATTTCACATGCATGTAGATTTCACACGCTGGCACCTCTGGCCCTGAAGTTTATTACTCTTGGGCATTTCAGCTCCCCAAACTCAGTTTTCCCATCTGTAAAATAGGAATTACATTACCCTCATCCCCCTTGGAGCATCTCATAAATAAAACAGGAAATATGTCACATACTGGTGGGTGAGATCGCTTTCCTGTTTTTGTAGGAATCTTGCGGTGTGTCTTCCTTGCTCCATTACTGAGTCAGTTTCAGTGCCTTTGTCTCTTTTATTTTCCTTTTGAGCCTCTTGCTCATACTCTCTGTTTCATGATGTTGTTTGCTGAACTGGTTGCTCATCCTGGAAAGTACCAGCATGCTGCGAGGAAGGAGAGGCGGCGGAGAGGCAGAGAAGTTACTTAGAGCTCTAAATGGGCTGTTAGTTCTCTTCAGCAATAGAGACAATTATGCTCCGGCTAATAAACAGGCAGTCAGGTGGAATTTCCCGTATATGGTGTCTTCCGGTGGTAGGATAATTTCAGCACCTAAAAATCCTCAGACATAAAGCACTGTATAAATATTTTCTCATGAAAAGTGCCAACAAAGTCATCCCCTGCCAACACACCTCCGACCTGACAAAGGAAACTACCGGTGACGATATTACCGTTTTTAGTGCTGTCCTTTGAAAATCCTGGAAAGAAAACATCGCGGAAATGTCTGTGCATTCCCCTCGACCTGAAAATAACAGCTCTGCATAGATAAAATAATCTGCAAAGATTTTCGTAACGGACGGAGCTAAAAGACTGCAAGTAGGGGCAGAATTGCACCTGAGGCTGTCACCTTCCCCTTTTCGTCTGGCATGGAGTGTCACCCAGGGCCAACAGTAGAGCATCTGGAAAATAAGTGTATTTTTTTTCCCAGTACGAGTGGATTCATTTCACAGAATGATGGGACAGGGAGGGTGATAAGAGTATGCTTGTGAGGCTCCCCCCCCCCAACCGGCCCCCGCCACTGTATAGCTTTCGCTGTCTTCTGGTTTTGTAAGAAAGCTAGTGCTTCCGAAGCCAGAACGATTCCTGGGCTCTCTTGGTGAGATAACTATGCCGTTTCTTCCACCCGTGTGTGAATCAGCTTTATGATCCAGACCGCGTGCAGTAGTGACTAAGAGCAGACTCTTCAGAAGCAAACGAATCTATTAGGCTACTCAGAAAACAGAGCAGGGGCGGGCGTGGGGGGGCGTGGAGAACAATGATTTTGTAAACTCCATAAAGGTCAAAAAAAAAAGGCTTTCAGTAAGTATGCGGAGACTAGAAATCAAATCCCATTTCCTATCATAAGAAGCCCGTTGTTTCAGCCACAGTAGTTAATGTACTGTATGTGAAAGATTTAAGACTAGTTGGAAAGCTTTGCTTCTGTTTTATTAGGCTGCTATTGAAAAGCCAACAGCATAACTTCGACTAGGTGCTTTGAGATTTCTTAATGGGCTGTCAGGGGCAAGACACCAGGGCTGTGCTATACTAGCTCTTTCCTGTACATTAAAACAACAGGGGCCAAGCGATCACATACAGAAGTATGAATTACTTGATGCTTTCTCTGTTCCATATGGCCAGCCATGTCTTTGGCAATTAATCATGGACAAAATCAGTCGAATGCTCTCTGAAGCATTGAAGTCAACATTTAGTTGTACCTGTGCCAGTGGGGGCAGTGGGGTTGCAGGGGAAACATTGCAGGGGGGGGGGGGGCTGCTGGCGCCGGCGCCCGAGCAGCTGGCTTCTATAAACAACACTTTTTTCCCCCTCTTCACCTTTCTTTCTCTCTCCTTCCTTCTCTCCTTCTCCTTTCTTTTCTCCTTCCTCTTTTCTTTCTCCCTCCCTCCCTCCCTCCCCCCTCTTTCCCTCTCTCCCTTTCTTATATTTTTTTCCTTCCTTGACACATACACGGATGGTTTTTCACCATCATCCGCATCCTTGACAGCGCTGACCGGAGCTCCACGGCCCGGCTTCCGTGCACTGTCCCAGCACCCCACGTTGAACGTGCGCGGCAGGCCAGCCTTCCCTCCAGCAGCCTGCCCATTCCCACAGCCACCACCATGACCGTCCCGTGCGTTCGCGCAGTCCCAGGCCCGGCTGCTGTGGTTCCAGCGTCTTTTGTGGAACACACGATCCAGACTGATTTCTGCACTGGTAGCAGAAGAAAAATGGGAGGTTCTAGGAAAGTGCTCTGGGGAAAAAAGCTCCAGTAATTATTCAGATTCATGGCTGTGGTATTTTTGGATATGTATTTATTTTAATGGTATATGTATCTTATGGGATCTTTTTTTCCTCGAATTGTTTTGCACGTCATGCTGCTGATGACAGATCTCAGACATTCATTGAGCATTTTGTGCATGCCAGGCATCGTGCAAAGCGCTTTCAGAGTGGATGCTCTCATGTAATCATCGAAAGGGTAGTTGGTGCTGTTGCAGACACCCCCTTCACAGACGAGGGAGCTGAGCGAGGGAGCATTTTCCTGGCATTCTTTGCCCCCCAGCATCATCCTTGATTACTCCCCAGGAGTACCCCCAGTTCAACAGCACATGATGGGAAGAGGTCATGGCTTCCTAGTATATTTTTGAGGCTCCTTTGGTAAAAACTCCACTGAAATATTCATTCAAATCACGTGGGTCTTTGGGATGAACTGAACCAAGTGGGTCCGTCGGTGGGACTAAAGTAAAAGGCTGCTTTGCGGGCAGCCTCTTGGAGACTTCTGCCTTTGTGCCTTCTGTTCAAGACAGTCCAGCCCCTCTGCGTCTCTCCTTGCTGAGCCCTGCCATGAAGCGGGGAGGCGGGAAGGAGCAGGCCCCAGACAGCAGCCTGAAGTGGGCTGGTAGACGCGGCAGCCCGAGGTGACTCGGTGTTATCTCCCAGCCGAGGTCATCCAGGATGTGTCTTCTCAAATTCAGGAAACAGGGGAAAGAAAGTTTTAACATAGTGTAAACATTAGCACCCCCAAAACCCTCCTGCTCCCGGAGAGGGAGATAAAGGCGGCAAAAAGGCTGCGAGGCGTGTTTATTTGTTCTGCTGGGCTGTGGGTCCCAGCATGCTGGAGCTCTTCGGTGGTACCCAGTCTGATTTAGCAAATGGGAAGGCCTCACTCAGCACTGAGCTCCAGAGGCCTCACAAAAGAGCCTTCTTAAACTGACAATCAGTAAATGAGGGAAGACCTGAGATCGACCTTTCTTTGATGGAACCAAGGCTATCTCAGTGGGTTCTGGGCCTTTCTTCTTCTTCTTCTTTTTTTCTTTCCTTTTTTTTTTTTTTTAAAAAAAAAAAAAGAAAGAAAGAAAGAAAGGGGGGGGGAGTGTTCCTGGACTTTTGAAGAGGGGAGCCCTGGTTGGGTTTTTGACAGCCCGTGGCAGTGTTGATGTGAGGAAATAGCTTTCCCAGCTGATAACATCTTAAACCAAGTTTCTTCACAAGTTGAACCTTTAGCCCTCTTTATCAGTCCGAGCATATCTTTGTAATTTGTGTGTGCAGAGGGGAAATACAGCCCGAACCTGAGGCCGCTCTGTGCATAAAAAGTGTTTGGGGGGGGGCATTTTCCCTGTAATGACGGGTTCTGCTTTTTTGGCGCTGGTGAGGATGGGGCGATGGGGAGGTGGGCAAGGCAGGCAGTTCTGGCATCCTGGTGTTTCTGTGGCTTTTGAAATTGGAAAAACAGCAGCAGATTCGTTGTTGTTGTTGTTGTTAAATGAATTAAGGCAGAGGGATTACCAGCCACGTTTGTGGAATGCTCCTGTTCCCATGCATTTCCTTAGGCAGAGTTCTCTGATTTGTAAGAAGGACGGATTAAACCAGAATTTCAGAAGCTGTTACCCCATGTCAGAAAGGAACCAAAAGATGAAAGACTTCTGTTGAATTATTAGTCAGAAGTAAATGCTGTAATTTTCTTCTTAAAGCTCAGTGTGATTCCTGTCCAAAAACCTTGTATACTACAAATTCTGTATAT
This sequence comes from Neogale vison, assembly GCF_020171115.1. NCBI lineage: Eukaryota > Metazoa > Chordata > Mammalia > Carnivora > Mustelidae > Neogale > Neogale vison. Next base: position 29,327,009 of record NC_058097.1, on the reverse strand, counting down.
TGTAGGTGTGTCTGTACGTGCTTTCCTGATGGTACCCCAGAAATAGGACATACTGGCAATTGCTGACTTTACAAATACATCCACCAAGAATTAGGTGACTTGCTCAGTTTTAATTGAGTAAATTCAGAATTGGTTTGGTCTCAAATGACAAACTTTACCCGAAGTTTGAGACGACTTTTTTTGTTTGTTTGTTTGTTTAAGATTTATTTATTTACTTTAGAGAGAGGGAGAGTGCTCGCACATGCGTGGGAGGGGCTGAGAGAGAGATAATCTCAAGCAGACTCCCACAGAATGCAGAGCCTGACACAGGCCTGGATCCATGACCCTGAGTTCACAACCTCAGCCTAAACCAAGAGTCGGCCGCCCAACTGACTGACCCACCGAGCGCCCCAAATTCGAGGCTTCTTAGAACCTTGGAGTTTAGGCGTTTCTTCTTTTCATTCTCGATCAACTTTGCTCTTTCCCTCCCTTCCCCTCCCCTTCCTTGTCCTCTCTGGTTGTGAATTTTTTACTTTGGTTTTGTGCATAAAGTTTTGAGCCAGGAGAAGCTGAAAACACTAGGGAGTTCATAGAGGTCCTTAGGGTGCTGTGGGTTGCCAGAGTCCAAAGTAGTTCTGTTTTTGTTTTTTGAGATGGAGAAAAGGAGACTTCTTGGCTTGTTAAGAGGGTCTGGAAAGATTACATGGGAATCCCAGTGGGAGTAAAACTTCTAGATGTATTTTGAGATACACCTTTCCAGATACGTATCGCCCTTCTATGTGGTCACCCAGGGATTGTATAGTCTTAGTTTTCTTGAACCCATTGTTGAAAAATAGTTTCCATAATGTTTTTCTTAGAATTCTCATCAGGTACAGTTTGCATCCAACTGGAGCTTGTCTCGCGTGCTGGTTTTGATCTCGAGTAGTCCTCTGTGGCTTGACTGTTCATCTCATTCAGCAGACATGCTCTGGCATGTCATTTGCTTTCATTTATTCCACAAGCACCTCTCAGGAGTCTGTTTTCATGACACGGTGCCCAAGTAGGCACCTTGGAGGATACCAGGAGGAGAGGGGCGGGGGCTTCTCTGCTCTACCAGAGCCCCCACTCTGGAGGAGGAAGCATCCAGTGAGGAAAGAGCAACAGGTCGTGGCGTGGTTTGTGAGATGTTCGGCAGTACCACGTAAGGAGGGGCGACCAGCTCTCTGTATCTCGGTGCAAGGATTTGGTTCACGGAGAACTTCATAGAAGAGGTGTTATCCGAGGTGTTTCTTGAAAAATGAGTCATGACTAGCCATTTCTACAGCCAGTCAATGTATCGTGTAGAACAGTCGTGTATTTTCAGGGAACTGACATTAGGCTAAATGGATTGGAAGATGGCAAGAGATCAAATTGGAACAGTGACCAGGAGCGTTGTTTTGCTGTGGTTATTTTGGCCAGGCGAAGAATTCTGGCTTCTTAAAACATTAAGGTGGTTTTTTGTTAGGTTTAGTTTGGTTTGGTCTCAAATGACAATAAGTGAGGCATATAGGGGCAGACGAACAGAGCTGCTCTGGTTTAGATGAGGTTTTGGAGGTTGAAGCTTCTTGTTTCCTTTGACCTTGAGAGTGCCCTCTTGGGGGAGGAACATTCGTGAAGTGGTGAGATGGATGCAGAGAGGCGAGTTTGGATGCCGCTGCGTGGTGCAGATGAGAGATGGGCCTGAACTCGGCCTGCGGCAGTGAGGAAAAAATAAGTTTGAGTCCTACTGAACATGGAGGAATGACAGGATTTAAAGTTTAGATACTGGGAGTGCAGGGAAAGGAAAGGGAGGCCAATAGGATGAGCCCTCGCCATCTGGATTGGGCAATGGAGTTGACCATGGTGCCATTTGCCCTTCTAGGGAAATACAGGAGAAGGAGCAGGTGGATGAGGAGGGAAGTGATGAGAGGGCAACAATAGTGCCGATGTGGACAGGCTGAAGTCGAGGCTTCACGTTTGAAGTGTATGTTTAAGGAGGGATCGGCAGTCCTGGGCTCCATGGGGCTAGAGTTCCATCATGCTTAAAGTCATCAGTCTATAGGGGAACCTTAAAGCCACTGGAGCAGGGGTCACCCCCAGCGAGAACAAACAGAAGCCTTCCGCTGAGAACCAGGGCTCCTGCCCTGGGCCAACCACAGTTAAGGAACCCCACCCTCAGAGGAGATGAAGAAGGTCGGGACATGTATTGGGTGGTAGCGTTAGAGAGAGAGGCATCAAGGAAGACCAGTATGGACTCTAAAAATAAACCCCACTGGCAGGGGAGTAAAGATTTCCTACCACGAGGGGGATGCAAAAGGATATGCCTCTAGCTCCTGGAAGAGGCTTTTTCTGCTCATAATTGTTCAGTGGTTGCCTGATTGCCTTTTCAAATGTTTCATGTGATGTCACAGACTCTTGCCGGAGTGTTTTTATTAAAACAGTACAACCTAGCATGAGACTGATTCATGGGTTCTAAACAATACTGATCATAGTGGCATATGTCTGGGCACCTCCTTCTCACAAGAACTCATGGAGAGGCTCTGGTGTCATCGCCATTTTGGAGTTGGGATAAAGGCCCATAGCTAGGAGGTGACAGCTGGGCTCTGAACAGCTAGCAGCCTTAAGAATATTCTTAGTCTTGGGGCGCCTGGGTGGCTCAGGGTTAAGCCTCTGCCTTCAGCTCATGTCATGATCTCAGGGTCCTAGGATCAAGCCCCGCATCAGGCTCTCTGCTAAGCAGGGAGCCTGCTTCCCCAGCCCCCTCCACCTGCCTCTCTGCCTACTTGTGATCTTTCTCTCTCTCTCTCTGCCAAATACATAAATAAAATCTTTAAAAGAAAAAAAAGGAATATTCTTTGTCTTTTCCTGATTGGCCGGCACTTTCATCAATTTCTATTGAAAAAGAGTTACTAGTGAAATGAAATCTAACCCCCAGAGCATGATTTCTAAAGCCCTGGTTTACTTGGCCTCTATTTTGAGGGGAGGAGAGGAGAATGTGTTTTTGGTAACAGGAGACTATTAAAAATTTGTGCATTCAGGGCACCTGGGTGGCTCAGTTTGCCTTCAGCTTGGGTCATGATCCCAGTCCTGGGACTGAGCCCTGAGTTGGGCTCCTGGCTCCTGGCTTGGTGGGAAGCCTGCTGCTCCCTCTCCCACTCCCACTGCTTGTATTTCCTCTCTTGCCATGTCTCTCTCTGTCAAATAAATATAATCTTTAAAAAAATTGGTACTTGTTTGAAGACAGTTCTGTGTTACTACTGATGGGAAAATGGGCTACTAACATTTCCTGCATAAAGTCAACCCTTTAGGAGCCAACACTAATACGAGGAGAAAAAATCACCATTGAGTCTTATCAAAAGAATGCTCTTTGACCCTCTGAAATTAACTTTTGTGCAGTGACTTCTTTTTGCTCTAAACTTTTTGAAATACTATATTTTAGTATAGTCTGAATGCTCAATCTAAATTCATCCATCCTTTTCTGATATCTTGAAAAGATTCTTTTGGTAACAGTTTGTTTCATAATCTCGATATAGTTCTATCTTTACTAACTACTTATTTAGATGTATTTAGATGGACGTTTGCTTTCTGCATTCTTTCTTGTCCTAAAAATGTGATGAAAAGGAGTTTTAACAATTAAATTTTGTAAGATTTTTATATGATCAAACTCGAATTTTTGGGATATACAGTCCTAAGAGTTTTAATGTATATGTATAAACTCACATAACCACTGCCACAATGGGGGTAAAGAACAGTTTCATCATTCCAGAAAGTCCGTTATGTTGCCTTTTTTTTTTTTTTAAAGATTTTATTTATTTATTTTTAACAGACAGAGATCACAAGTAGGCAGAGAAGCAGGCAGAGAGAGAGAGGAGGAAGCAGGCTTCCTGCTGAGCAGAGATCCCGATGTGGAGCTCGATCCCAGGACCCTGGGATCATGACCCGAGCTGAAGGCTGAGGCTTAACCCACTGAGCCACCCAGGTGCCCCATGTTGCCTCTTTATAACAAACCCTCACCCATCTTGACCCCTGGCAGCCACTAATTTATTCTCTGTCCCTGTAATTTGCCTTTTCCAGAATGTTCAGTAAGTGGAATCATGCAGTGTTTAATCTTTGGAGACCAGGCTCTTTCATCCAGCATAATGACTGAGATTCAAACAAGTGGCTGCGTTCTATCAGTTGCCTGTCCTTTTTTACTGCTGAGTAGTATTCCTTTGTATGGATGTACCACAAGGAGTTTATCCATTTATCCTTTGTAGGGCATTGAGATTGTTTCCAGTTTGGGGCACTTTTGAGTAAAGCTGCTGTGAACATTTTTGCACTGGTTTCCGTGTGCACATGAGCTTCCATTTCTTCAGCTAAATCCCTAGAAATGGGATTAGTGGATCATATGTTAAGTGTGTATGTGTAACTTTGTAAGAAACTGCCAAAGTGCCTACCACAGTGGCATTGTTTTGCATTCCCACCAGCGATGTATAAACTTCAAAGAAATTGAATACTCTTTTAAATGCTCTTGGGTTGAGGTTGGCAACTTGTGTTTCACAGTTCCTTGGGATTTTGAAGAGATGCCCCATGACGAAGGGAGCTTTTAGGTCCTCCATTGAGGCTTCTTTAAAGAGAACCGCTCCAGTTTTGTTTTGTTTTATATCTTGAGTTCCCCGCAAGAATACATTTGGGGAGAAAAGAGATTTGTCTGTAAGGTGTCAGAAAATCATTTTAAGTAAGGTGGTGCATCCAGAGCTCAGGGTGTGGACCATGGGTGTTAGCCAGACAAACGCTAGGTGGCGCTCCAGGACTCCACAGAGTGTGGGGACCACACTGTGAGAAAGTGGACCCCCCCTTTGCAGCTCCTTTTTAGTCCACATCTTTGTGTCAAGGAGGTCTTCATGTCTTTAACTTTCACCAAGACTTGTTGATGGCCTCATTTACAACAACTCAGTAGGCTTCTGTTCCAGAACCTTCAGCAAGCAACATCTATCTAGAATGAAATCAACATACAGCTTTGTTTTTAATGATATTTTTGCAGTTATCTTTTAATTTAGGACAGGTACCCCTGGTTTTCCTATTTTCTATTGAAGTGAATTTATTTTATACTTTAAAAGGTGGATCATTTGAAATAAAAATATCAGATTGTATACCTCATACACAAACGGGGCAAGAATTTTGAGACTGTGCTAGAATGACTGAAGTTCGGGAGAGTTTACACTGCAGGAATTATTTAAATAGACCTAGAAGTGGATTCTTTTGTCAAGTGGAGAGAGAGCTCCTTGCTAAAGCAGGTAACTGTCGCCTAGCTGATGAGTTTATAAGTTTACCTAATAGTAAAGTCTCAAAAGACAGTCTCCTCTTGTTCTTAGTTTTTACAGTACTTGTTTTTCAAGTTCCTTCCTTATTTACTGATTTGACAAATACTTATTAAAAATCATTAGGCAAGCACGGGGGTGCAGTAATGAAGTAAATAGACAGGATCCCCGACATTGTAAAACTTGCTTTCTTAAATCCTTTCTCCTTCCCCACTAAGAGGCTGATCAGGGAAAACAAGGGCCTCTGGATAAAATTTAAATGATGCAAAAGGTAAAGAAGAGAGAAATGACTTTTTTAAAAAGTTATTTTAATACAGTCAGAAGGAGAATTGAGTTTATTTTTTTGATGTCCTTTGAGTCAATGTAGATGTGTACTTTGTCTTCTATGTGAAATATTTTGCTTATTATTTTGGCAAAATAGTAAGTTCCTACAGACATAGTGATAAACGACAAGACTTCTTGAGGTTCCTTCCAACTTTAAGTACCTGAGGTCAAGTACCTCAGACAAAGAGCAATGCTGTTTTCAGAATACCCGTTGATGCCAGGACCTTTCTGAAATTAGACATCTTTAATGTTAGAGGTCACCAGTGAGCAGCTGTCTGAGTTTTGTTCAGTCACTGGTGTTTCTTGTTTGGCCACATGGTATTTTCAAAGTTTAACAAAACGAGTTTCCAACATGTAAAAGTCAGGAGATCTCACATAAAAAAAAAAAAATCAAAACAGATTTCTTGTTTATTTTGAAAATGCACGAATCTGGTGCCATGGAGACCTCTTTTCAGAGGTCTCAAGACCTCTGATATCAGAGTTGGCTGTTGCTGAACAGTAACTGCCTTTTTCACAGAGCATGTGCTCTCATGGGGTCATCTTGCCTAAACTCATTCATGTTACCTTTCTGGCTCTGGTGGGTTCTTGGATTTGCAGCTCCTGCTTGAGCCACTTGGAGCCCAGGCTTCGTGCTGGAGAAGCATCTAGAGAAAAATGAATATTCCTCTCTGTCCTGGAGGCCTAAAAATGTCCTTGCCCTCGAAGCTCAGAGTGTCCAGCTGGGTACATTGCCTGGTCTGGTCGATGTAATTCTGGACCCAGGAGGCAGAGATCAGGGTCCTCTTCTGGGCTAGTGCTAGTCACATTATCTTGGATCCTTTAACAAAGAAAATAGTATTTCCTATCTTTCTGTCCCAGTTTGGGTTTTTTGATTGTAAGCAGCAGAAACAGAATTCTGGTGAATTCGAACAAAATGGAACTTGATTCAAAGGATGTTGGATAACTCAGTGGTATCAAAAGAAGAAGAATGATCTCTGCTCAGAAATTTCAGGAAACCAGGAATACTTCGAGGACCATGGTTGGTAGGAACTAAGGAAACTTATCCGTGGCCTCCAATTATTCCCCCTTTCTTTGTCATTCTTCTTAAGTGTCTCAAGGCTTGGAAAAGCAAATCTGGACCTGGCCCTCATCCTTCATGGGAGAGAGCAGAACACTCTACTTAGTTGGCAGGCTATCTAAGACGGCATACGATAAAAGACTTCCCGAAGAAAAGGTTTGATGTTGTTACAGGAAAGAGGGATGGGGTCTGGGTAGGAGGCAGCCAGACAACAGATCTTCACTAACCTCTCCTGAAGGTTGTCCCAGAAGGCATTCAGTATACACTGCAAAATGCCACAGGGGAGTAAGGAAGTAGTATTTTAAGTTACATGAGAACAAAATTGTGAGTGTGCTCTTAAGTGAATGAAGCCATTGACGTCAGTCAGAGAAGGACCGGTACAAAGAAAGTAACAGGTTCATTCCTTTTAGCATTTGCTTTGGGTACAACATCTCCAAAGAAGCCACACCAACTTTAAATGAAAAACATGTCTAAATTCTCAAGATTTCTATCCCAGTTGTATGAAGATAAATATGTGTGACGAGAAGTTCTATCGTTAAAACTCAAAAGGCATTTGCTCACTCACATTTCAACTGCCAATAGAATACCCTGTGTTGTTTTCTTAATTGTTTCTTATGTTATATGAATTTGCATGTTTAAAACACATACGTGCAAAATGAGCATACAGGAGTGAGTCGTAGATAAAATTGAAATGACACTTTCAAATTTGAGTTTGGATGTAATGCGTCTTATTAGAGTGAGCAGCGTGTGCTGTGGAGGGCTTCCATTATTTCTAGAAGCACCATCTGACCTTTTCCAATGCTAGGTAGAAGCTGGAGTGTTTTTATACTCACTGGTGAACCTAATTTCTCTTAAGGACCATGGCCGTGACTGTTGAGTAAGTGATTCTTTCTCAAATCGGAAGTCTGCTGTGTACAAGAATCCCTGTACATATCCTTTGAAATATGTCGTGGATTTCTAAAGCTGGAAGGACTCCTTGAGACTGAATTTGATTTTTGTGCTCTTATTGTTTCTTTCTTTGGAAGCTCTTGATTTGCAACAAGCAAGGAAAATGAGTGAGAAAAAAAAAAAAAAAAATTGCTGGCATGGCTGGAAATAGAAATTAATGATTCCAATAGGAGAGGCAGTACAGAAATCCTCAGCTGGGTGGCAGAAAACAGAGCGAGCGAAAGTCAGAGACTGCTCTTTTTTAAAAGGCAAAACAAACAACTCACAGTGAGGTGTACGTGAAAATCATTTCTAATAATAGCTCATGGGAGGCAGTTCCCCGGAAAAAGACCGTCGGTGCACTGAGGAAATTAGAGTGAGAACACACAGCATCTCGATGTGTTACTTAAGGCAATGGAGGTTTAGAGTTTACCTTATGTGCCTTGTACATTGATTAAATACAAAATATATGCTGGCCATTTTTGACCATCATTTACTGTATTGATCTGTTAGCAGGGGAACTGTAATAAAAAAGCCATTGATTTACTGTCCTTATTTGCTTATGGGCTTTTTTTATTATTATTATTCTTATTAATTTTTCCTGTTCTTTTTTTGGACCATTCCTTCTAGACGCATGCTGTGCTTCATGAAGTTAGAAGAGAGGGGGTCCCCGTGGAACAAAGGAATGAAATCTTGACCGCCATCCTTGCCTCTCTCACTACCCGTCAGAACCTGAGGAGAGAGTGGCACGCCAGGTTAGTTCTCTGATGACGTGGGATTTGTTGTCCCCGAAAGAAACGAGAGCTGTACTCAGCTGAGCCCTTCCTCACGATGGGTCCCACTCCTCTCATTGGAGGGGCCATAAAAAGTCAGCAAGTTACAGATGGTATCAGCCAGCGTTAGCTCTCCTGCGCATGGCCCTTCCATTCATTGTAATGAACCATGATGTCATCGGTAGGTGTCTATGATTTATCCCCGAGTGTAACGTTTTGCATCAATTTTGCATCCTGAGCATGTAGTATAGAAGTACCTGATGCTAAAGGAGGCTTTTAATCAACACTTTAAAGATGAACGTCGCTGCCTGGTTCGGGCAGATGTCTGGGAAATTCACACCGTGCTCTTATACCACTCAGTGAGAGGCAGGTTGCTTGAAAGTGGTCGAATGATGAACCCCAGCTTTAGAATTGGCCAAGTAGGAATTATGTTGGCTTCATCCTAGTTTCTTTGCCCATGGACTTACCTGTGGTTTGAGAGCTCTTACTGATAGAAAGTTGCCACAAATCATCGGTTTTTACAGAATTGAGGCTTGGGTGCTCTAGATTCTGTTATCATGCTCTTATTTGAAAAACAATTGATGGGTGCAAGGCCGGAACCACTTCCCCCCAAACAGTAGGTAAAAATTGTTGAATTATCATCCATCTCCCAGCAAGAGGGAGAGGAATCAGGAAGATCGTGCTGAATTTTGTCTTGGAGTCTTTTTTGATGCTTAAAAATCCTGTGTGCCTGGGAGTCGAGAATGTTAATATTTCTTCAAGTGGGTCCATGCAACAGAATTTGTAATTGGTGGCTTTATCATGAAAATCAGTTTATCCAAACAAGGCTGAAGGTGAGCATTTCCAAGAAAGGAGACAGGTAAGAATACAAATGGTGTGTTCCAACTGAGTGTTGGAAAGCGGCTTCTCAAGTATGTGTTTTATCTCTAAATTCAGACTTACATTGAAAGAATAATTTTAAAATTCACCTCGATACTTGCCCCTTCCCCTCTTTTTTGTAGTGTAGTCAAATCAGAGTAAATGACAGTTTCAGCTACAGTCATTAAATAATCTCCAATTTAACTTTTCTTGTATTCTAACTTCAGCATATATATTCATTAAAGTATGTATATTTTATTAAATACTGGAATGTCCATGTGGGGACATCTAAGATGTGTTTCTCTCTGTGTTTAACCTTTTATATTGTTTCCCCTGGTGATTCTTATTAAATAGGAAAGAGAGAAAGAAAGCAAGAATTTCCCTGTAATCTCTCTTCGAGCCCCCGCCCCCGCCCCCGCCATCCCTCCAAAGACAGCTCAGAGACCAAATGTTGAGGATGGATGTCTTCTGTTGAGTGCATTTGGTTTGTTAACAATAATTCCCTAGTATCCCAAATCATCAGACAACATGCCCAAAATGGCCTGTTTAAAAGGAGTCTGGTTTCAGCATTTCTGGCCCTTTACTGCTAACAATTTAATCAGGAGCTGGAGCCAGTGTTGAAGTTGATGGAGTCTAGCATCTGAAACACAAATTCTCAAGTCCTTTGTGGCAGGGGAGGAGAAAAGAAAGAGCTTTAGCAGCTGACAGTCTGCAGACCCCCTTAAAACTAAACACCTGAAAGCAAATTTCAAGAGGGTCATGTCTTGAGAGCTCAGAAGGAAAAGTGTCTTCAGAGTATTAAATAACCGTCCTCCTCCCCCCCCAACCTCTTCTTCACCCCCATTTGATGTTTCCCATCCCAGTGACCTATCTAAAAGACTCACCCACATGATCTGTATAAACAGACTGTTACCATACACCTCTCGTTGCCTCATCAAAGCGTCCTCTGGCCGTCTGGGATCGGGCACTGGCCCGAGTGGCCATCAGGAGGGCAGTGGTGAAAGTTATAAAACATCCACCGCCACACTCGCCGAGCCGCCTGCGTTTTCACGACCGGCCCATTGTGGACTTTGGAATTACCGAGGAAAAATGTGCTTTGACAGAAAATAATTAGCGCTCGCCAAAGGCCGAGCAATAGGTTATAGTATTTTACTTTCATCAAAGCTATCAGGGGATCAGTTAGATTAGATAATAGAAATTTTTTCCTCCGAAAGTTAAATACAGATGACTCTAATTACCTTCGATTGCACGTTGGAGAATGCGTTATGAATAGTACAACTTGAAGTAATGTAGGTCAGCGGAGACTCCGTGGCTGGCAATGACTTTCATAGAAGGCCGTTGTCATAAAGGTTCCCCCCCTCCCCCCCGCCCCTCACCCCCTTCCCCCCCGCTCCGGCCGGTTCCTCTGTAGTAATGATGTTAGGGAGAATATTTTAAAGCAGAACTTGTAACTGGGTTTTAAAATACTTGTCTCTCTCTCTGTCAGTCCAGGAGCTTTGCCATTGTTTGGGACTCCCTGAATTCTCTTAAACTGAAAGCATATGTTCCCTGTAATTTAGCTTTTTGAGCAAAGTGTCACTTCTGCATGACTCGGGGTAACCAAGTTTGTCACAGTGTCACACAACCCCGCGATTCCAGAGGCACATCTGAATGCTGTGGGTTTCCTTCCCCTAGCTCGGTAATCCCATAAACAAGCCTCTCCAAATAGGCTTATTAGGGCTGTCTATTCACTTCCCCCCGAGCTGAATGATCCAAAGTACATCAGGAGAAGCTGTGTGAATGCAGGGTAAGTGTTAACAGAAGTGGTACCGAATTTCTGAAGATTTGGCTTTGTTTATACAGTCCACTCTGCCTGATGGACAGCTTGTTATAGCTTTTAAAGAACTGGGCAAGCCCTCTGCTCTGACCCCTTCTTGACCTCCGCAGCCCAAAGGTCAGTCTGCAGCTAATCAACCCTGAGGTTCTTAGGGTCTACTGTAGGAAACGGCAGAGAAAGAGCAGCTGCTGGGACTGGGCGTCCCGGGCTAGGCGGCGCGAGGGTCACTCTCTGATAATGAAAATGATTACCAAATTATATGGAGGTTTAGCCACAAGAGGGGGAGAGAAGAGGGCGGAGCCCCGCGTATTAGGTCTGATAAATGAACTGTGAAGAAGGCCCATCTGGCTCTCCACGTCTTGTCTCCCCCTCTCTCCCTACCAAGGGGAAACATTTTAAAATAACAGCAGTACATATAGACTCAATGACCCATGCAAGGAGCTGGAATGGATTAAGATTTAATGGTGACAGTGGAAGAAATTATCATTTGAAAAGTGCGCTGAAGAAAAGGTACAGCTCCGTGTCCGTGCCCGAGTTGTTTTCCTAAATAAAATACAGCAAAACATCGGCGCCTTGGTTTATTTTCCGCAAATCCCTAGTGCCTTTTCCTTGATTGCGGAGAAGTTTGAGGGCATGTCTGTTGTGGAATAATTATCCGTCATCAGCCGAAGGAAAGGAATGGGCTTCCTTTGCCTTGAACGTGTCAGAATGAGAATCAGATATTTTGTTTTTCAGCTGGCTCGCTCGGTTGAGCCAATGTAGGTAAATCAAGTGTTCGAGAAAATGCCCCACAAAAAAACTGCGATCCACCGCATCCCCTGGCCACCCGACATCGCATGTGTTTGGATGCTGAATATCCATGTCACTCCCAGACGCTGTTTTGTTCTTACCACAACTTCGCCATGTTTTGTTCTTACCACAACTTCGCCATTTCTTGTCTGTACGAGGAAGACAAAAGCACATAATGTTAATTGAGTAGATAGGTCTGTTCCTTTCTTTATCCCTTTTTCAAAGAACCATCATAGCGATGTTAATTATTGCCGCCAGTGGGCGGGTCATAAGCTGCGTGTTCACTTATTGTTAATTGATAAGAGTAATCTACTTAAAGCTCTCTCCCAGCTCCCCGTGAACACAGCGTCCTGGCTTCCGACCAGTGACGTGGGGCTTCACAAAGCTCTCTGAACTCTCCCTCGGAGACAGCGGGTCCAGCCTGTGATTCTGTTCTCTGAAACAGGAGTGGGTTGATTTCATTAGCATTTTTGTATGTTTCATATACATGCCATATACAGAACACCACGTGAGAGGCTGGGCATGAGAAAATGCGTCCGGCAGCCAGTTGAAGAAGGCTTCTGGGGGCGGGATTCCAGCCAGTTCCCAGAAAGGGGCTATGGAAGGCAGTGGAAAGGAAGGTCGGGGAACCATCGTTAACCATAGCTGAGCGGCAAGTGGCTCCAAGCCTCTCAGGGGAAGTAGATCACTGTAGACATCTCTGCAGACCAGAATTGTTGTACCATCGAAAATCCTCTTACGTTGAACTACACTGTCTGTCTACATAGGCAGGTGTCGCCCAGACAATAGTTATATTTAAAATAGAAACAAAAATCTTCTAAACATTATCCAAAGTCCGTGTATGTTTCATCCTAGGTTTTGACTTGACTGCCCGTGGGGAGTTGGAGTGAGCCGAGAGCTAGGCGGGGCTAACACGGGGAGTCGAGGAACACTTGTACAACTAACGGGGCTTTTTAACTTGGAAACAGCACTTGTAAAGTTTTTCTAAGTAAGAAACAAATACAAAAAAAATAAGATGAAAGCCAGGCCGTTTGGGTTTCCCCCCCCATCAAGATATAATTCACAAAATACAAAAATTCATGTACCATAAAATAAATAATTTTAAAGTATTATAATTAAGCGATGGTGATGAGGATGATTTTTTAATATATTTACAAGATGATGCAACCATCACCGATATCCAATTCCGGAACATTTCCATTACCCCAGAATGAAACCCCAGACCTGTTAACAACCACTCTCGATCCCCCCTTTTCCCACAGTCCCTTGCAAGCACTAAGCTACTTTCTGTCTCTCTGGCTTTGCCTGAACATTCCATGTAAATGGAATCCTACATTCTGTGACTTTTTTGTGTCAGGCCTCATTCACGTAACACGATGCTTTCAGGGTTGACCTGTGTTGTAGCCTATATAAGTACTCCATTCCTTTTTATTGCCAAGTAATAGTCCACGGCATGACTAGACCACGTTTTGTTTATCCATTCACCAGCCACTGGACATTTGGGTTGTTTGCCCTGTTCAGCTGTTCTGAATCACACTGCTGTGTGCATTTGTGTACAAGTTTTTGAGTCTTCTGTTCTCCTGAGTGTAAACCCGGGAGTGGAATTGCTGAGTCATATGGTCACTTGAGGACTTGTGGACTGTTTTCCACATCCGCTGCCTTCTTTTGTGCTCTAGCAGTCGCACACAAGGCTTGCAGATTCACCACAACCTCACCGACACTTACTTTCCTTTGTATTTTTGATTATAGATATCCTAGGCTTGTTACTGTGGTTTGATTTGCATTTCCCTGATGACACATGATGTCTTGAACGTCTTTTATGTGCCTATATAAGACCATTAGGTTCTTTTTTTTTTTTTTTTTTTTTAAATTTGAGAGAGAATGAGAGGAGAGAAGGTCAGAGAGAGAAGCAGACTCCCCATGGAGCTGGGAGCCCGATGCGGGACTCGATCCTGGGACTCTGGGATCATGACCTGAGGCGAAGGCAGTTGCTTAACCAACTGAACCACCCACCCAAGACCATTACATTCTTATTAGGGGATTTAAAAACATAGCCGACAGTAAGCACTTATCCCTTTAAGTGGGAAGGAGCTCACGAGCCTGTTAGGGGTATGTAGCGCATTGAGGGAAGGGAGCTCCAAATGAAGTTGTGAGAATACAGCTGGGCCCATTTCCATCTCCCCTGGGTAGGCCCAGCCCTTTATTTATTTGCAGGTGGCCTTTCTTATTTGTTTTCAGAGACCCCCCTCCCCATTCCTTGTTCCCTTCTCATACGTCTCCCCTGTTACAGCATCTCTCAGCATTGCCCACTGGATAGGAATGTCCCTGATTAAATGGAAACTCTGTCTACTTACAGCTCCTCTGCTTCTAGGCTCAAACAGGATTTTCGATGGTCCCGTGGCAGACAGCTTTGTTTGGGCCCAAGGAGCCTTTAAATGGTGCTGAGGACAGTTTAAAAAACGTTTATGGCCGTTTCTTAGAAAAGCTTTCAGAACTACTTGATCCAGTTAAAACGAACTCGCCAGATCTAGATGACTTTGTATACCTGTCTTCCCCACATTGGGCTTTGTCAGATCAAAAACCTGCCAAGTTAGCCCTTTTCTGGACGAGAGAACCATCTTCTCATTGACCGTCTTATCACTGACCATAGTCACCATAACCTTTGCCATCTCATTTACCTCTAGGACAGATCCATCTTTGTCAGGGCTCCAAAATCTAGCTGTTAAAACCTTTTCTAAAGCCAGTCAGCTTCAGAGCTCTTCACTCAGCGTGGAGTCTGCTTAGCAAGGAAAGCCGTTTGTGGAAGTTACTTCAGCGGCTCCACTAAGGTTTTCTCTGTGGAGTTGTGGCCTCGCCTTTTGCCTCCCGGCAGGCCCGAATGATGTATAAAACTAACAAGTCGATCCAGTCCAGCTTAGCAAGGAACAATTGTTTATGGAGTGCTTGTTCTATACAAATAAGTGTGCTAAATGCTCTGGGAAATATTAAGATGAGCGTGGTATAGTGTCAGTTTTGAAATAACGCGTCGTGGAACACCGGGGAGATCAGGGCGGGCTAATGGGAGCACGGTGGCTAGCCTGTAGATTTTCATTCTTCTTCTGCAGGAACCTGGAAGGTGACTTAGCCCTGGAGTCTGCTCCAGGGAAGCTTACAATTCGGTAGGAGCTTACAAACAGGAATCACCTGACATGTGTTGTATATGTACTTGATTCCGTGCTGACATTTTGTCGCTCCTCCCGGAATGTAAACTTGGTGAATGTAGGGGATTTGCCTGTTCACCGACTGCAAAACTCACAGCCCAGATCATTCCTCTGTTTTTTTGTTTTTTGTTTTTTGTTTTTTTTTTAAAGATTTTATTTATTTATTTGAGAGAGAGAGACAGTGAGAGAGAGAATGAGCGAGGAGAAGGTCAGAGAGCGAAGCAGACTCCCCATGGAGCTGGGAGCCTGATGTGGGACTTGATCCCGGGACTCCAGGATCACGCCCTGAGCCGGAGGCAGTCGTCCAACCAACTGAGCCACCCAGGCGTCCCCAGATCATTCCTCTGTTAGAGCCACACCCTGGGTGGGCAAGAACCCTGGTGTCTGTTGACCACAGCTCCCTGCATCTAGAACAGTGCCTGGAACTCAAGAGTAATTCAGTGTCTGGCTGAACAGAGTAGCTTTCCTCGCAGCCCATTCCTCTGTTCATAAGTACTTTGAGGTCCTTTCTCATTTTGAAGAGGAATGACCATTGGAGACACCAGCCTTTGCTTTTTTGGATACATATTCATCTCCTCTTGCCAGAGGTGGAAACCCTGAGATTAGATGTGAGGAGAGATCTCTGCTCTGTAAGTTCTTCGGTGTCCCAGTCTCAAGACTGCACCCTGAGCCCTGTTTGCAGCATGAGCGAGGAGGGATGCTGTGTGCACAGGCTGACTTGGGTGCTTGAGGAAGAGCCCAGAGTGTACACCACGGAACTGAGCCAGGACCAGGACCAAAAGACAGTGTCTCACCCCTGAGGCTGTGATTCCTGGTCCCTTGCCGTTCCTGGAAACGAACTAGAACTGGGGGAGTGGGGCATGGGAAAGGCCTCCCTAGAGCCATTTCTATGTATAAGAGGATGCCTTTAGCCCAGGAGGGGCAATGCCGAGTGTAAATGTGACTTCAGGGGCACCTGGGTGGCTCAGTTGGTTAAACATCCTACTCTTGGTTTCAGCTCAGGTCATGATCTCATGGGTCATGAGATCAAGCCCCGCATCGGGCTCTTCACTCAGCGTGGAGTCTGCTTGGGTTTCTCTCTCCCGCTCCCTCTGCTCCTCCCCGCGCCCTCTCGCTATCTCTCTGAAATAAATACATAAATAAATACATTTTTTAAACGTGGCTTCCAGTTTAATTTTACCTGCTCCAGGCTGCTGCTTTCTCCTGGTTACCTGCTAATATCCTCGTGTGCCTTTAATGGTATCAGTGCAGTGATCAAGCCTTGGTGACCTGGCACGGGGGCCTGGATTTGTTTGCCACCCTCAGGAACGGTGGTCACGAAATGGAACCACTGGCCTCAAGGACGGGCTAGGGGATGACAAGGCTGATGTTACGGGCTTCTGAGACAGCATGTGATGGAGTCATCTGCCATGTCAACTGCTGTCACTCGTTAGAGAGAGGGGCTGCTGCTCCTTCAGGCCAAGTGAATTGGGAGGCAGAAGCTGCGGCGTTCTCCGGGTCAGGTAGCTGTAGCTGTCCGCTGCAGCCCGCTGAGTTTGTTTGCGGGCCTTGGGGGGGGCTAAGTGAAGGAGCTTCCAGGGAGGGACAGGAAGCCACCAGCCTGCTTGCCATCCCTGCCTCCCCTTTCTAATGCATCTGTCCGATCTCCTTTAATAATTGCCGTCTCCGCTTTCTGCTGCCCTTAGCAGAAGAATGTCCTTTGTGTATCTGAACCAGATTACTCCATAAAACCCGGTAACTCCATAAAACCTCCTCATAAATGTGTAGGAATTGAAACATTGTATAAATTTAGAGCGAGGATTAAATGAGTCTAGAGATAGGGTTACCTTTTTTTTTTTCCCCAAGCTACAGCAACTTATCTTAAGGAGGCCAGTGTTGTTAATGTTATTACCATTGTTACTGTCATTATTTGAACAGTTTTATGGGAGACAAAAGCCAATTGACTTCTGCGCATCTTTTTGTAAAATCAGTGCATAGCCTTCAGCCTGAGCTCCGCTCCTGGCAGATTCTGATGGTGATCGGTGGCGGGTTATTTCTCACTGGCAGCGCTGCTTCAACTTTTTGAGAAAACATTGATGAATCCATTCATTTATTCCACAAATACTTCCCAAGGGCTTGCTGTTTGTCAAGCCCTGTTCCGGGTGCTGGCAACGCAGCCGGGAGCCACATGGATGAAAGGGCTTCTCTCATGGAGCTTATGTTCTAGTGGGAGGACAGCCAAGAACTTGGCTCCTAAGTGCAACTCTGGAAAGTGAAAAGCGTACGTTGCCCTGCTCCGCCTCTTCAGCCACACTCAGTAGGAGGACCCAAATAGGATCTTGCAGTCGAAAGACGTAACATTTTCTTGCTTGCTTTCTTTTTTTTTTTTTTTAAAGATTTTATTTATTCATTTATTTGACACACAGAGAGAGAAATCACAAGTAGGCAGAGAGGCAGGCAGAGAGAAGAGAGGAGGGAACAGGCTCCCCGCTGAGCAGAGAGCCCGATGCGGGGCTCGATTCTAGGACCCTGAGATCATGACCTGAGCCGAAGGCAGAGGCTTTAACCCACTGAGCCACCCAGGCGCCCAGATGTAACATTTTCTTTCCCGATCGGCATCATAAAATGATCAATTGTTGTAAAACTTGCTGTGCCCGTTCTGGTGAGTCACAGGAATGACTGAGCTATTTGCGGAATACCACTGTCTAAGGAATGCCATGCTGGGGCGGCGGGGCAGGGGCAGAACATTCAATTCTCCTTAGATAGTCTGCATTCTTGCTCCCAGCGACTTTTCAGAAAAGGTGTCCCCTTGGAGGTCTTCGCTTTGGGAAGGCTCAAATTCAGGCCAGGTCATACTCACAAATCTCTCTTTTTTTAAGATTTTATTTATTTATTTGTCAGAGAGAGAGATAGAGCGAGCACAGGCAGACAGAATGCCAGGCAGAGGCAGAGGGAGAAGCAGGCTCCCTGCTGAGCAAGGAGCCCAATGTGGGACTCGATTCCAAGTCGCTGGGATCGTGACCTGAGCCAAAGGCAGACGCTTAACCCACTGAGCCACCCAGGTGTCCCACACAAATGTCTCTGGAGAGGGAGGCCGGGCCTACCTGTGAGGTGGTGTGGGATTGCGCGTGTGAATGCGCGCTGGCGGTTCCTAAGTGGTGATTATGGTTACGGGGAGTGAGCCGTCAGTCATGCATTGACTCAGCAAATATTTATCGAGTGCCTAGCTGGTAGCAGCCACTATCACAGGCCTGGAGGTTATAGAGATGAGTAACACTTGACTGAGGAAAATGTATTATGCAATAGCGTATAATTAACGCCGTGAAAGCATTTCAGTCGGGACTCGGTGCAAAGAAAGTAGGAAGAAAGGAAAGAAAGTGGCCCGCTCTCCTGGAGTGTTCTTGTGTGACTGTCATTATTTGCCCGGCTATTGTGGGGGAGCCTGCTCCTTTGTGAAACTGTGCTGGCTGCAAGTGGGATGGGAGGGATTTGTCCCCGGAAGGGGTGAGAAATGGGTGGAGAAATCTATATGCGATTATGGGTCACAGGATAAAATCTGGGCTGTTTCTTTCCAGAGGGAAATGCGAGGTGGGGTGGGGGGAGAAGGGTTGCTTTCTTTCTTAATGATAAATAGTGGTGGGGGGGTGCTTTCTTTCAGAGCAGATTTCTTTAACATGGCATGGGGGTTGGGAGCCTAGATTCTGCGGAAGTTGCCCGGGTTCTTCCCTCTCTTCCTACTTTCTTTGCACAGAATCGCAGCATAAACTCTGGAACAGCATTTATCCTACTGTATTGCATAATACGTGTCTATAACTCTAGGTAATTACAGGCAAGTTACTTAACCCCTCTTGAGCTCAGTTTTCTCATTTGTAACTTGCGCAGGGGCTAAATAGTATTTCATAGGGCTGATGAAGAAATCCCATGTAAAACACCCTAGAGCAAGTACCTAGGAGCTCAGAAAAAATTGCCCACCCCGCTTTAGATCAAAATAGAAAGGTCGAGAATAAACCCGGCCATATTCATTTTTGGAGAGCATGCCTCCGTGTGAAACCCCAGCCCCAGGGTAGGGGCCCCGCCTCACTGAATTGGTGTGGGGATGACAGATTTTGCCCTGCGCTTAGGCCCTGCGCTAAGCACCGTTACATGGAATTGACAGCGGCCTGAACTCCAGCTTGAATCCTGTCTCCAGCTGGCTATTAGCCCAGGGCCTGTCACAGACACTCAGGGTCTCAGCAACTTCATCTCAAAGAGAAGCAGCTCGATCCCGGTGACCTGGAAGGCACCTTCCAGCTGGACAAGGTGTGGCTCTTTGAGTCAGAGCCCAGGGAGCAGCTGGAGGTGGAGTAGGTGTTACCACCTGATGGCTTCACCCTTTTCCCTCTTTGAGGTCTGCAGTTGTGCTCCCTGGGGTAAGAATAGCAGCTCCCATGCACTGGGGACCTTAGGTGCCAGGGTTTAAGTGGTTCAGGAAGTGAGAAAACAGAAGCAGAGAGACACAGAGTAACTTGCCTGAGGCAACACAGCTAATGTTGGGAGTAGAATTGAAGCCAGCCCGGCCCAGCTCAGACCCAGGCTGGAAAGCCACTGCAGGAACAGCAACAAGGCTTTACAACATAGGACTCAGAGCCCAGGCAGGATCCTACCCCATGTGGAGGAGGTCGTGTATGTACCCAAGCGCACTTTTTAAGTGGTGGGTGCCCCGCTCTCTCTGAAGTAATGTCCAGCCCACGCTTTATGAATCTCCCAGCCAGAAGTCTCTTCAAGGAATGTTATTACCTTTTCAGCTATGTCCCTCTTTTATGTTGTACAATCTTTGAGAAAGTGGGAGTAGGGGCGTCGATGAGAACGTCAAAGTGTAGCCTCCCAGAATCTGTACATCTTTTAAGTGGAGAAATTTTGAGTCCCGGTTGGTTAGTCAAAGCTGATCTGAGGGGGGTCCCCTGAAGGTGAATGAGGAGGTTGTATCTAGTCTGTGATGGGTCCGTCCCCTGCTGTACAGTGTGTTCCTGTCTAGGAAGCCATGTACTACACACGGAGAGTCACCGTCTCACTCCCTCTTTCGATGTCCCCAGTGCATTTTACCAATTTATGCTGTAACGTATATCCCGGGTTACAGATAAAAGTTGGACTCTGCATTCAGCAGAGGCAGTGACGGGGGAGAGGGGGTGGGGAGCAGTTCTGCCGGCCTGTAGGGGACACTGTTGTATCACACATCAGAATGAGTCCCAGCCTCTTGTCTCAGGACAGAAAACAAAACAAACAAATCAAAAACCAAAAATGGGTCAATCACCTTCACATTACTTATTGAAATGATTTGAGTGACTCCCGTGTGTTTAGAACAGACACTGCTTTCAGGGTATCGATCAGGCCTTTCCATATCTGCGCACGAAAGGAATAGTTTAGCGTTTCTGTCCAGGGTGGGAGTGATTGACACTTTTCTGATTAGCTTTCTCTCCGTACTGTCCTCTGGACAGGGTACTTTTTAGTTCAATAAACCGTTAGGTTTAGTGGACTTATCTTCATTTTTCACTAAGACATGCCCACGTCAAGTTGAAATGCTCGAGTTCTGTTGTATTCTAAATAAATACCGTCAGCCTTTTGAAGGGCATTTTGGAAGTTCTGAGTCTCTTCTTTTTATCCATATCTTTTTTTCTTTGCTGAAGAAAGGGGGAAAAAAGATGCTGTTTACCAAGAAAATGAAGTCATGTCTATGAGGCATGCTTGTGTAGGGCTCGCTGTGAACGCCAGGAAGCTCGCTGCCCGACGCTCAGCCTGGCTCTCGGTTTGGCCTGCCTCTCTCTCCAGACTGCAGACAGCCTCCATATCCGTCCAGGTGCCTTGTGGCCTTGCCAGCAAAACCTCCACCCACCCACCTCCCCCTGGCCAGCTCTGGCCCCTTCCCTACTGGAAGACAGGGCCCTGGAAGGCGATCGTAGTTAACCCTCGGGCCGCGAGCACCGTCACGATTTTGTTAGTTTCACCATCAATTACGCCATGTGTTTCATCCAGTCGCTGCTACCCTCCCAGTGTTAATTATAACCTACAAGACTGTTACAGTTAATTTTATGGCAAGCATATTGTCTCTTCAAGGCTCCAGAGCAGCTCATAAATTATCGTGAAGGTAAAAGGTAACTTGGGGAACTAGTTAGGAAAATTCCATCCATCTCGCTTAGGCGCTGCAGCTGCTACTGTCAGCTGCCCGGCCGCCGCCTCGTGAAGGAATTATGGCGGGTCAAGTTGAAGAGGGTAGGCCCAGGCTGTCACCGAGGAGGAAGGCTGTCCCGGCCCTGTCAGGCGAGTACCTTCTGCCAATCCCTGGTGGTTTCACTTTGCAGGCAGGAAGAGGCAGGCCGCGCAGGTGGATGGTCCCCAAGCTGTCTGTATTCATTACTTTACAGAAACTTGTTGTAGGGAGGCAGGTCTGGAGACCTTTCCTCTTCTCTGTTGTCATGATGTTAGGCATCATCTGCAAAGTGGGAGAGAGATAACTCTATAACTATAAACTCCGGCCTTGGTCCCGGGGACGGCAGGCCAGAGGGGCGGGCGTCTGCACAACCTCCCGGCAGCACCCCCCCCCACCCCCGCCTGCACCCCCACGCCCATTCCTGGAAGGGCCCGGGGCTTTGACGAGCCTGTTAGGGGTGGTGGTTATTGTTCGCATAATCTGATAAAGTGAGATTTCGCTGTGAACGCGTGTAGTCTAAAATTGCCTACTAAATAAATTAGCAGGTTATCTTATTGGGATAATAAACACACTCTTTTTCCTGTTTTCCTCACACGAAGTCTGAGCTTTCCATGGCCGCCCTCGGGGCACTGGCATTATTATTTTTAATGACTGAACACAGGTCTTTCATTTAGCTTGTTTGCAGAGTGACTGTAAATGATCTTTCTGCTGTGGGTTGTTCGTTTGAAATTCCGTGTGGTAGGCTCACTTGGAGCGAGAGCTTTGAGTGGCCTCTGAGAATCTTTGAGCAGCTCCTCGAACAGGCAGCGGCAGGGAGATCGGAGAAGGTGTGTTAAGAAGTCAGGCTGCAGGCAGACATCTCCGTTCTGGTAGCAGCAGAGCCTCAGGGAGGGCACGCCAGAGCTCTGCCTCGCCCTGGAGCTGCTGCTTTCTCCCCGGGTATTTCAGAGCGTTTTCTCCACCCAAAGGCTCACGAGACCATCAGGCCTGGGCTTGTGTAACCAAGAGAATAAGACTCCTGTTGAGGGGATTCAGAGGCCACGTGCCATGCTGAGATTGTGTCCCAGGTGGCCCTGGGCTTTCCCAAGGAAGTGTCCTCCTGCGTGCTTCCTGATAGCAGCACGATACCTGGATATTGTGAGTTTTCTAGTGAATTCAAGCAAGAGGTTGCAAACTCAAAGGTCCCCAGGGACTGGCAGTTACCCCAGATGAATGAAGCTAAGGTTGCGGGGGGTGAGGTGGGGCTGGATCTGTGTTCCTAGGTCCTCTAGGTTTTCAAGAGAAGTAGAAAATGGAGACTGTTTATGTACTCATGAAGTCATCTAATTATTTAAATGGTCATCTAATTAGCCATCTAATTATTTAGCGGAATTTTTTTTTCATATATTTTTAAAGATATTTTTCATATATTTCATATATTTTTCATATATTTTTAATATATATAAAAATATATTTCATATATTTTTTAAGAGAGAGTGCATGCCTGTGTGTGAACCAGGGGAGGGATAGAAGAGGGAGAGGACCTCAAGTAGACTCCACGCTAAGCACCATGCTGAGCACAGAGCCTGTGGTGGGACTCCATCTCCCCACCCCAAGATCATGACGTGAGCCAAAGCCAAGAGGCAGCTGCTCAGCCGACTGAGCCACCCAGGCACCCGCCCCCATGTTAGCAGAAATTCTCCCGTTTGTACCTTAACATTCAGGCGAAATAATCAGTACTTGTCTGGAGACTGGGTGGTGTGGATAGGATTCTGATACAGAATGGAAGTCCTGCCTGCTCTGAACGAAAACTCTTTGCCCAAAGCTTTCTCACATTTTTCAAGAATAGAGACAATGACCCCAGCCAGGAGACCAGAATGCCTTCTGGGTACGGCCTACTGTGGTCTTGTGACGTGCTTGTACTCTGCATGGGTTCTTGCTTGGAGGAAATATTTGTATGTGTGTATATTTATTTATTTATTTTGCCTCTGACTTGGCAGTCTCTTGTCTTTCCTTTCACAGAGAAAACATATGAGAGTTTCTAGAAGTGAGTGAGGTTGTGTGGTGTTCATCGTCACCACAGAAGGGGTATCTGTAACGATGTTGGCAATGAATCTGAGGCAGACTTTGATCCTTGGGGGGAAAGCGTAGGGACTCCGCTGCTGGCGATCACCATTTCTCCTGTGGCACCCTCGAGTTTGTGCCTTCTCCCGAGCTCCACCGTGGGGGAACCCAGCTGTTCTTTTGCGGCTCAGAGATGTCATGTGGTCAGAATAATCTCTTAGGCTCGCTGATCCAGACTGGGGCCCACATGGAGGTGTGGTCTGGGACATTGTTCCGTACATGTGGGTTTGATCTTCTGGAGAAGGGGAAAATATAAAAACAATATCTTTCCTTTAATAAAGAGCAAAAAGTAAGCCTAAGTCCTGGCCGCCACTAAAGTCCGTTGTTACGCATGCGCAGCTGAATTTCATCGTAAATATTTCATAAGGGCTGTTAGAATGCAGCCAGGTTGACATCACAGCCCCGACTGCACCAAAGGAACCATTTCACTAAAATAAGCCAACATTTCTAAAGAAACATGAATTTCTAATGTAAAGTTAACATCAGGTCAGAAAACCCTCTGGAAGAAATGTCTGTATCAATGTTTATAATCTCCACATTTATGGATTTGCAGTTTGTGCAAAAAACTCCCAAAGAGACTTTATTTTGGTTGAATAAGACCAGCTCATGAAATAGTCTGTATATCCAAATCCTTCCTAACCCAATGTCTTGGCAGGCTTTTGTATAAATAATGTCTTTTCCAAAACGTGTGTATTTGAAAAAGGAAGCGGGAAATTAAGTGGCACACCGTGTCTCTGGGTTGCCGTCAATTGACAGAAACCTAGGAACAGCAAGCGAAGACTGACAGTTCATTCATTCTTAGAGCAAATTACAGAGCCGCGCGTTAATTTATTGATTTAATTGAGGCATGGAAGGTTGCCGTGAAGAGCAAAATGTCCACCCTCTTGTCATTTTCCTTCTTGCTTTTGTGTGTGTGTGTGTGTGTGTGTGTGTGTAGTAAAAGTTTAGTTAAGCATGCCCTATTTCTTGTGGTTGTAGGTATGTCACACAAAATAATGCGTGAGGTTTGGAGGCATTTGGCAGAAAAGAAATGAAAGGATATTCACATTTTGTAAAAACTTAATCCACGTTCACAGATGGTCCTGTTCAGGTGCAATTTTAATTATGAGGTAAAGAACAGCCCCACACAGTTGGAAGTCATCTTAATAAGTGGAGAGGGGCTTTTGTCTTCAAGTGTCAAAAAGCCTTGTTACTGAGAAATTTAAATACCTTGTGTTACAGGGGAGAGTCTCAAAATGACCGGGATACTTGGAGAAAGCAAAATGCTGGGCTTCTTGTAAATATCAAATGAGTTCACGAGAGATATTTCTTAAGTGCGTGGCTTTGAGCTTCCTTAATATTGGTCGTTTTAGCGATAGCTTTTCCGTTGATACATGTGCACCGTGGACATGTTCACGTGATCAGAGGGAAAATAAACAGAACAAATTGCAAATAACATTTAAAAAAAAAATTTAATCCCAAATGGAAGTATTTCTTTACGGTTCTTAAGCTCAGAGGGCAGCTTTGCCCTTCAAGTGATCGAGTGCTCCGAAGAACTAATAATAATTCAAATGCTGCTGTAACTTACAGCTTACATTAATAACACACAAATAGAACAGTCTTCTTATTAAATATTAGTAATATAATAATGTCTTACTGTCTTTCCTTTAGTGGGGAATTATGAGGACCTCATGTTAGGACCTCAGTGTCCTGACATAGTTAATTACCCATGGATAATGGTTTTCAGCCATCGCTGTTCTGAGTGATGCAGCTTTGTTGTTGAAGGGTTATTAAGTGTTTGCAGACTCAGGTGCACTGTACCTATGCTCTCGCCTACAGAAGCAAACAGCTGTGTTTTCTTTACCATATTATACATCACATAGAGCGTCTCATTTATTATAGCGGAGCTAATGATGCAGGCACAAACCCATGTCCCGTTCTCTCTGGAAATCATATATTTGCCGGGGAGATGTTAGCTTGTTTTTCCTAAGTAATTAATCTTTTCTTGGACCAAATGTATCACATGAAAACGGGTTAGCGCCAGGGTCAGAATACATTTAATCTGGTCTGCAGAGATCGGGTGAGACCCCCGGATCGAGTGGCATTTTTTCTCTCTCACAAGGGCCTCACCCTGTCTGCGGTCCACCCACCAGCACGACGCTCACGTTACTTAGAAACTTGGGCTGATGAAAGGGAATCATTTTCAGTCCTTGAGCCCTGAGACAGGACTCGGACCCGAGTAAGTGCTAAGTGAAATCAGCCGAGTGACAGTCATCCTCTCTCAGTCCCTTGACAAGGCTGCGTGTTGCCCAGGCCGATAGTTGTGGGTGGCGGGTTTCTGGTAAATCCAAAATGCCTCCTGGTTCCTGCGTAGGTAGGCCCTCCTGAGATGGGCCAGGGCCCAGCGCAGATACCCCTAAAGTATCAGATACACACCCAGGGGGCACACATGGTGTTTTCATCCTACCCCCATGAACACTTTTTAATTTTAAGAGTAGTATGGTTTGTTTTAGATTAGACAAGCATAATTTACGTTTGGATCCACGGTTCTCAAATGATACCGGTGAGGACAAGAGTAAAGTCAGTCTTGAACTTTAGGGCCTAAAAAAAATTTTTTTAAGTTAATGTAAAGAAAAACCCTAGGAATACAACGGAGGGTGGTGGTTCATGGATAATGCTAAAAATCATGACAAGGAATCATATCATCAAAGCTTAGGAAACACTGGCCTCACGCACCACAGGGGTCAAGAAACATGGTCTTGGTCATAACGATGCTGTTGATGATAAAGAAGGTGGCGATGACCATCGACATAATTAATGAAATAGCTAACTTCAGTGACTCTTTGTTCTATACCAGGTACTCTTCTGAGTCTTTTACCCATATGTCCTTTTCTCTCAGGCCAACCCAGTGAAGGAAGTGCTACTTTTATTTCCACTGAACAGTTAAGGTGCCCTAGACCCAGAAAGGCTAGGGAATTTGCCAAAAATACCATAGATTGTAAGTGACCAAATCAGGACTCGAGCCCAGGCAGTGGGGGTCCGGTGTTTTCTTTTTAATCATGGCATTTTCCTGCATCTTGATGGATTGAGAAATACTGCCTTCTCTCTGTCCTCTAAAGAAGAAAGGCGGAGAAATGTGAAAACACACAGGGCGCCTGGGTGGCTCAGTGGGTTAAAGCCTCTGCCTTCGGCTCAGGTCGTGATCTCGGGGTCCTGGGATCGAGCCACGCATCGGGCTGTCTGCTCAGCGGGGAGCCTGCTTCCTCCTCTCTCTCTCTTGCTCTCTCTCTCTACTTGAGATCTCTGCCTATCAAATAAGTAAATAAAATCTTTAAAAAAAAAAAAAAACCACAGCACCGCACATAACTGGGTATCTGTTACTTATGTTATATAAATAATATAGTATTGGTGTTTCTATTACTTGTGGATATTATATATTTACTCCTGTACAATAAAACAATGCAGTAACCCTCCAGGTGTTGTGAGGGCTCACCCGAGGGGCTGCTGAGGCTGTGTCATGACTATATTCTGAGTTCCTGGCTTCCTTAGACAGCATCCTGGGTGTACACTGGAACAGATGCCTTAGAACTTGAAATTCTTTATTCAAATTGATGAAAAAAGGCACAAAGGCAGGGAGAGTATCACCTTACTCTTTCAGTTTCTGCCAGAGAGCCCTCCAAATAAGTACTGCACGGGGAGAATTCACATTTATTTCTTACCGTCTAAGGGCCTCTGGAGCATAAAGTCTTTGGCAACTTCTCTCTTTCTGTACTTAGAAAAGCATCCTAATTCTTTTCCCTGTTCACTTCAAATATATAGAAACATTACCTAATCTTGTCTGAAATGTAAAGTGAAACTCCTCAGCAAATAGCAGGGTTGTTATATGCCCAGAAAGAAAAAGCCAGGGGGTTAACCTATGAAAATTAATCTCAACTCTGAACGAATGCACCGAAATGAATAAAAGAACATAGCCTACAGGACTCAGATGTAGGTGGGAGTTAGGTCTCCCAGGGCCCAGAGCAAGACCAGAGGCACACATCTGAAGCTCTTCCATGACCCTTGCTTTATCTGGATTGAAAGTCCCAGAAAAATGCTCAAGTGGGCAAGAATTTGCATCTGTTTTTCTCATCTGATGTTTTCCTAAGCCAGATTGCCCCGTTTTCATCAGTGGTGTTTATGACGAGTTACGTTGCACAAGGAGACTTGATGGACTTGGGTTAAGGTATGGAGAAATGCACAACTGGGCCATTTAGGACACCTGCCCAGTGCATGTTTCCCAGCTAGCCTCCCTGTGGGCCAAAGGGCCACACAAACAAGTACTAGTGAATTGTGAGGTGCTCAAGGAGGAAAATTGCAGAACAAAATGGGTGGAAGGAATTTATACTTTTGTCATTTCCAGTTGAAGCCATGGCTGAAGCTCGGGTCTCGCCCCATCGTAATCTACAACCATTTAATTTGCGAACAAGACTTAAACGCTCAGGATCTGCAGCCTTCTCCACCAGTATAATCAAAACAAGAAGCATTTGGCTCTAGAGAGTAAACGTCGTCCATCTTTGACTTCTCCACCCCACCGTTTTCTCTCTGGCAGGCTGAGATGAAACAGAAAGCTGATATTTGGAGCCACTGGAATTGCAGGCCTTGTAATTTTGAAATATCCATTTTATCCCGTGTAATTTCTTCCCTAAGATTCCTCAGTCTAAATCTGATACAGGTAGGAGCCAAGACAAACAGTAACCATTTATAGTCACCCAGACCAGTTTGAATTTCACCCTAATGTAAAGCAAAGAGAGTTTTTGGCTTCATTTCAGGTGTGTAACAGGGGTAGAAAATGCATTTAAAATTTAGCAGCAAATGTTACCATATGTTTCCATAACAACTGCAAACTTTTATGTTAGAAAAGCAATAATATAAACACATAGGAATCTTGGAACAGTAAACTATTAATTTACCAAATATAAAAAATCCAGCATGAAGGGGCTTTTATAGCCACAGAAGCCATGAGGGGGCCCAGCATCCTGTGAATTTCTCCATTATGGGGCAGAAAATACTGCCGGTTGGTTTAAATGAGCAAATCTTTTAAAATTATAGGTACTGTGTCAGTTCTCCACAGCACATTTTTCTGAAACAATGTGTGGTGGTGCCCGCTATGGCTGATTTCTTTTACCATCTTGAACTAGGAAAATACCCCCGAGTAGCTGCCCCCAGCGCACGTCTGTAAAGTAAGTGCAGTTTTGTTTTCTTCGTCCCTAGCTTTAACCTTGAGAGTGGAGGCTGGGGTCCGGCATGGCGTGCGGTGCCCAGGGGCTGGCTCTCATTAGTGCCCAGGGAGACGTGTGCACGGATCGCTGACATACATGGAGAAGACTTGCAGTTTTCTCTCCCACCCATTTCGAAATACAAAAGAGACGAGACTTTTCTTGGGGGAGAATAGGCCTGCTTGACCACATCTTAAGAAAGAGGAGTTAGCAACTACAGTCATTGGAATCACCCCCAGGAGCAGTGCCGTGTTCTCTGATTTCTCTGTGGGGCTAAAGAAGTCATCTTCTTTTAAAGTATGTATCACCAACCTGGTGACCTGCACATGGGTCTTTGATTCGAAAGAAGCGTGGTCCGCCCCCCGCCACCCCAAAACCTACCCTAGAGCGCAGATGAGGTTTTGAAGCTTTTCCTGGAACACAGTGACGTTCCCTTGTCATTGAAGGTGAGATGATGCCCCTTAGCCAGCCCTGAAATGTGCTCCATGAGGTGACTATCATTGAATATACCAGTCAGTGGAAGAGAAGAGGCGGTCAGAGGGAGGTAGGCCGTGCTCCAAAAAGGAAGCGCGGAACTCCCGAGGGGGCAGCATTCAGGACGGGCTCTGGTGTGGCTTCCAGTTAGAGGAAAGGCTGCAGTTCTCTACGTTTCAGAAAGTAGAGGAAAGAAGCACCACCCTTCCAGCTGGGGTAGCAGGTGCAACTTGGCCTCCCCAGAGCCTTCACAGTGGAGCCGAGCTAGAAGCAGCTCAGCTGCTTCAGGTGGGGCCGTTGGTTAATGAAAGGCTCGCAGTGTTCCTGGGCCAAGAACAAGATGGAGGCTCGCATTCAAGGTGCTGAGGGAACCTGATTGGGCAGGAGTGAGGGTGGGAAGCACAAGGAAGGATAGAAAAGAGATATTTTGTAAAGACCCGATTCATTCCCGAGTCCTTGGTGGGCCTCGTTTGGGGGCACAAGCCTGATTTCCCCTGGTCATCACCTTCTCTGGCAGGGTTAGTAAGAACGTTTCTTGCGTTTCTGTTGGCACTTGGCCATGGCACAGCACCTCTTGAAGCCTTAGTGAGACGAGTCTTGAGGCATTAGTCTTGAGGATCCTTAATTTGTGTCTTACTCCCCAGTGGCATGAAGATGGGTGGGGGGTTAAGAAGAAAGCAACGTGCTGTTCATTCACTCAGAAGATATTTAGTGAGCACTTACTATGTACCTGGCATGGGAGCCACAAGGAGGAACAAAAGACACTGCCGGCCTCCTGCGCTGGTGGAACATAGGGTCGGGTGGAAGAGAGACTGAACACAGGTGAGCAAACAAAGAAGACAATGTCAGACGAGGAGGACTGTGGAGAAAAGGAGACAGGGGAGCAGTTGGGGAGGGGCACAGAGCTTCTTAGGGACCTCCGAGGGAGCCCCACAGGGCAGAGCTGGGGAGAAGGAAGCAGCCAGCCAGCCCAGAACACAGTGTCTGAGGGAGAAGGAGGTGAGAGGGGTTGGAGAGGCCAGAGGGGTGAGACCCCAGGGTTGGGGGACAGATTTCATTCCGTGATGGGGTCTGCTGACTCAGAATAAAAAGGAACCCAGATTCCGCTTAGAAAATTTTAAAGGTTTCCTCGTGTGCCAGTGCTGCGGTAGGCCTTCCAATCGTAATTATGTCAGAAAAAAAGACGTTCTTGTGCCACAAAGTACGTGGTGTCAGCCCTCAGCAAAGCGTGAGCTCCTTAGCAGTTGGGAAGGTTTTTGGGGAAAGAGGGACTCAAAATGGAGTCGGGGGTACTGAGATTGAGCACCTACGGTGTGTTGATGCTTTCTGTGTATTTTTATCACCTTTGTTCCTAACAGTAATCCTCCAAAGGTGGGATGCTATTCTCTCCATTCTGTGGATGATGAAACTGAAGGCAGAGAAAACTAAATGAAGACAGCTATCGAGAAAACTTTAACTTGAACCAACTTAGCATGTCAGAAGAGGAACAAACCCTAGCAGGCATGAGCCACTAACGGAAACGAATGCCATCTTCTATTGGATAAATAGCATCTATGATATAGGTCCCCGCCCCCACCCCTGCCCATGGATGTAACGAAATGTCAAAACAATAGGATCTGTGTTTGTTTTTAGAGATCTGGAGCAGCAAGAGGGCTCTAGGGAGCCTGTGGTCTGTTGCGAAGCTGGTCTTTGGGAAAAAAATCGGCTCAGTTAGAGGAGGCAGTGGCATCTAAGTGGCAAGGAAAGCAGACCTAGTCCCTGGGGAAGAAGAGGAGAATTAACAGAGGAAGCAGGGGCCGGGTATGACCTTGCAGGGTTGAGGCGGACGCCGGGGCAGAAAGACCCAAAGACATTGGAGGTAGAACACACCATCACTGGTGTTACTTCCAGGAGGCGAGCGGAAATGCCACTAAAGGAGGCAGACCAGAGCCATGAAACATCCAGCATTGTCCTCTTCGGTCATGGGATCTCTAAATGACCCTATTGAAAAGTGCCATTCAGATACTTGCCTCAGGGGTCCTCTCCTTAGGGTATCTTTTGGGGCACAGCCGTGGGGGGAGATGGGTCAACTTTCCGGTGCCTTTTTTTCAACTGAGGCCATCTCCCACTAAAAGTTTTCTTCTTCCCTGGCTTCAGCCGGCCTGGCATTTCTGACAGACGTGTAAACAGATGTACGCGTTGTTGCTAATGACAGGTGATTATAAGAGGCATGGGGGCCAAGGTAATTAAACCACAACTTGACAGGAACATTTGGCAATGCAGTATTTCGGCATTAGAAATTTCTTTGCAGCACACTTTCCCCCCTTGGTTTGGTGAAGATAATTCATTTTTATTCTTGAGAATGTGGTGCTTTGAGATCTGAAACTATCCTGTCTCAACTCCTGGTTCATTGTAGGGCTCCAGAAAACGGTTACCAGTAGAGAGTGTGGGGGATCTAGTTGGTGTCTCAGACTCTTGCCATGGTCTGCTCTGGAGCAGGAATTGGAATGGGTCTGTGCCTAAGTGCAGGGATTGTATCTGACATATTGTTATGTCCAATTTGATAGTGATAATGCCCTGGAGAGAAACCTAAATTATTTTTATGCCACTGTAATTTCAGCTTCTCTCCCTATCACCTGGGTTTGCCTACGGTTGCTGCCATGGACCGATCAAAAAATGGCTTACTCCATCCATTCTCTTGGCCCCCCAAATTCCTACAATTAGAAGTAGGGGAAGACAAATCAGATCAC
Source organism: Neogale vison (assembly GCF_020171115.1). Classification (NCBI taxonomy): domain Eukaryota; kingdom Metazoa; phylum Chordata; class Mammalia; order Carnivora; family Mustelidae; genus Neogale; species Neogale vison. The sequence continues at coordinate 29,295,286 of NC_058097.1, read as the reverse complement.
TGGTAACCTCTTGTTACAAGGAACCGCAGGAGAAGCAGTCATCAAGGTCATGGTATTTGTTCATTTGTTCGTTAGCTTTAAATGCAGTTAAAAAACACACACTATATTCTCTTTGCTGTCAGGATCGTTAGGAATGCCTGTTTTGACACTTAGAGACTATGTCCTGCTCACTGCCAGTGGTGGTTAGCTTATGATTCTGTGTTTGAGGGAATCTGATCTTCTGTTGGATAATAGTAGATCTTCCTAGGCATAACATCGAGAGTTTGACTGTGGGGCAAGCTGTACCACTGTGGTAGCCCGCTTTTTCCTCATATAGCTAACGTTGACTTGTGAGCATTGTCCTGGCACTTGTCTGAAATGGGAGCTTCTCCCAAGCAGGTTCATTCATTCCTTTGCAAAACCAGCTTCTGAATATTCTTGGTCTAGTGTATCCACAGCCGCTAGAAGAGATCAGCGAAGCAGAGCAGTCAAAGAAGGCCAGCTACTGGCAGGACGGCTGTTTCTTTTCCCTTGGCTCATTTTGGTTTTCTCCAAGGAAGGGCAGAGAAGGAGCTGAGTTTGTGAATCCCAGTTGGCTGATGCCAGAGGAGCACCCGGAGGTTCTGAGTCTTTGTGGGGTTGGTCCCCTCCAGCGTGGAAAGCTCCGGGCCGAGCTCTTCCCATTCTGCTTCTGCTTCAGGCCGAGATCTGTATGGAGGCAGAGGTTTGTTTAAAGCTTTGTCAGATCGGTTAAAAGTTGTCCCACCCCCAGTGTGTTAAAAGAGAGAGAGAGATTAGACTCACTAAGGCTGCCATTTTCCCTCTAAAATATCAAGTCAAGATGATTTTTAAATCCGAAGTTACCAGGCTTCAGGGGTGTGACCTTTAGCGCATATAGCCTTGGAAGTGGGGAGGAGGGATCCGAGCAAAAGACAGGTGGCCCACAGGCTGGTGGCCTCAAGAAACCTTCCGGCGGACAAAGCACTGACCCCAAATAAATGCCCAGCCTGACTCGGAGGCCTCTGGAGTCACCGCGGAGGTCCAGGTGGCAGGCCTTTCTTCAGAGGGATGCTTCCTGCGCAGCCTCCAGCAGACCCTCAAGGATGACGAAGATCAGTAAGGCAGGCCCTCTGCTCTCAGGAGGCTTAAAATCAGATGAGTCCTACTGCGAATAATAACTCCTAATTGAACTTTTAATAAGCACTGAGGTGCTTTTCATGTATTATTTACTCAGTTAATCCTGAATGATTACAGAACTAGCTAGTCCTTAGTGAGAGCTGCTCCGTGCCACGTACTTTTTCGATGCTTAATGTAAACTAACTCGACTATTACAGGGTTTTTTTGTTAATTACCCCTAATTGCAACAGAAAACCAAAGCAAAAAGATGTTAAGGAACTTTCCCGAGGACAGAGGGGCCAGGAGGCAGAGGAGCTGGGACTCCAGGAAGTCAGGTCCCCAAGGCCGAGCCTTCCGCCCTGCACCCTGTCCTCGAGACCCAGGTTAGGATCACCTTGTGGGTGTGTGAAACCCAGATTGCAGGTCTTTCTCAAGCGGGGCCGGACAGTCCTGACAGATGCTCGCTCGGGGGGGTTCTGATTCCACCCTGACCAGCAGAAGTGAGCAGTGGGAAACAGCCACCCGAAAGCAAAAAATGAGATGTCGTATTATTAATAGAAACAGACTGCAAGGAGAATACCAATGGCCATAATAGTCATTATTTTATTATTGTCGTTATAGCAGACATTTATGAAGTGCTTATTCTTGTTTTATAACCAGGGAACTGTTGTAACTGAACCATGGGTTATCCCATTTCATCTTTACAACAGCCCTGTGAGGTAGACACTACTGTTCACCCCATTTTAAGGCTGAGGAAACGGAGGCGCAGTTCACACACTGGCCAGAATGAGGATTTGGTCTACCCCAGCGTCATTCCAGAGCCCACACTCTCAACAGCCAGGAGAGCGGCAGACCGCTCAGGGGCTTTGGAGCCATGTCCACAGAGCTGGCAGCGTATGGGCTGGCTCTGAAGGAGGAGGGAGCTGAGGGAAAGCTGCCGAAGGGAAGGGAAACATGCGAGGGCCGGGGGCATGAAAGGCCAAGGGTGACTGGGTGAAAAAAGCACGGAGACGTCCAGGTAAGCTGTGTGGGAAGAAATGAGGGGTGGCGCAGCCGGAAAAGTAGGTCGAAGGCCTTGGGAGTGAGGACTCCATGGTGCCCAAGTGTGGGCTTTGTGCCTTTGAGCACCTAACAGGGGCATCCTCTTGCCCAGAACTCACCGTGAGACTTCCAGACTCTTCAAGATGGCGTCGTTCTTCGTTACAGGCGCTACCAGGCCTTCTTGTCTCTCATTTCCTAGTTTGAGAGCGTTAGAGTCCGTTCAGAGGAGAGTTTGATTTCTGAGGCTAGCGACCCTATGACCGTGACTCATGCCCTTCCAAGGGACAAGTGAGTTTTGTCCACAGGCCACGTCAGAAACAAATGAGGGACATGGGTGCTCGTGGGTGAGCGTGTCCGTGTGTAAATCCACATCCCGGCCTCAGAAACTGCCTTCCGTGGCACCAGGGTGATGGTATCGTCAGAGCTGCCAACTTGTTTTATTTCTGATATTGCCTGGCAGCCCCCGAAGGAGGGAGAGTATGAATTTTTATCTCCCATTTACCAGACTTTCATTATATTGTGCTTACAGACACAGTGTCAGCACATAAAATGTTAAACATCACTGGTCTGAAAGAGGCTCCCATTGTCTTACCTCTGGTGCTGGGGGAGTCTTGCTAGCCTTGCTGTAGTGGTTCTGTCAGTGTAATATGACATGAAGCATTTCTCGGTAATGACAGACATTGAATATGAGTGACAGGAACTCTGACCGCGAGGAATGGGTTCAATTACCAGAGACGGGGGGTTACCTGAGATAAAACCAAAGGGCCCAATTGTGCTTGCTTTCGACCCCTTGACTCCCAGATCCAGAACAGCGAAGACAAATGGCTGATTAACCAGCCCCTAACCCTCCTTCTGCAGTGATAAACTTGTTTGGATTTCCCTGTCTGGGGGTGGGGGTTGGAGGGGGGTTGGAATCTATGGGTGGCGTGTTTCTAAAGGAAATGTGATCAGAAACCAGTCAGGCTGGTGCTAGTCATTTTTGTCTCTTGCAAGCACAAAACCAAAACCCGTCATTCTATCTTAGAGTGGATCTAGGACACAGTGTCCAGAAATCGATACAAGATCATTGATTGCTCTCTTGCCCCCACCCCCGTCCCCGCCCCCGCCTTTCTTTTGCAAGCAGGAGCCACAAGGCTCCCCGTTCACCTGTAGTCAACCTGACGCCAGTGTCAGGGAGAGATCCTGCCATCCAAAGCTCTCCTTTTTTTCTTTCCTCCTGCAGGCTGCTCTGCTCAGTGCGGCTCTCTGCTTGTTTATAGTCCGCTGCTTATAGCCCCCAGATAGAGTTCTAGCAAGCAGCCCAATTAAACTGTCGCGGGCCGCCCTCACTTGACTAGCTCTGCAGAGTCATTTAGCCAACAGACATTCCTGACTATTAAAAGCTAGTAGCAGCATGTCTCCAGAGCTGGAGATAAAATGAATGAAATTTGTTATTCTGGGCTGACACTTGATCCCAGCTGTTGAACTAAGGCTGTTGCACCTGAAATTTTTCTTTATGGTAATTGCTGTCTGTGTTATTATTTCATAGACTAAATTGGAGAAAATTGCAACAGGTATTAAATTCTTGGAGCTAATTCGCGGGAGTTCTATTGTGCCTTCTTCCAAGGCAGATTCCGACTTCTGTTCGAGGCCGGGAAGACGGATTTTGCTAGCCAGATGCACAGGCTTGTATTTCATTATTATCAGAGACATTCCAGTTTTAGGTCTGGTCAGGCATTTATCAGCTTTACCTGAAATCTGCTTTGAAATCTACTTTTGGTGCTAATTCAGGCAGCATATGTTGGGACTGGCCCTGGGGAATTCCATGATGATGACCAATGCTGACAGTGATCAGTCTGGTTGATCCGTGACATCTCCTTGGTAGAATCATTGAGTCTCTTACATTGTATAGGCTTAGGGAAATGGGCTGTGTGAAAGAGGACTTTGCACAGAGCCCCTTGGGAATCCACTGCTCGATGTGATAGTTCTCAAACACCTCAAATTGTCCCGTTTCTGTGAGAGCCCATTGAAGAAGGGAGTCATAGGTTTGGAGCCTCTCGGTGCTATTACTGGTTCTCGCTGCCTGTTACTGTTCACTGAGTCCGCATTTCTGTTAACTTTGACCTGGTCTCATCCCAGAGTTTAGGGAAATCACCTGTAGAAGTTCCATAATAGCACATGAACCATGGGCTATTGGGTTGGGCACGCTCCCAGGGACTTCTTTCTTGCAGGAGATAGAGCACAGGAAACCATGTCTTTTATGGCATTCTCTTGTTTATTTAGCTCACGGTCAGCGCTGATGGCGAGGACTCTTGGCGAGATCCAGAATGAAAAGTCAGATCTTACTAGTGGTGGAAGCACTATGCTTGACTTCAAGTTCATGCTCTAGGGGGAAGTTGCCCCATGATCTTGTTACTTTCACTTCTGTCTGAAGACCACAGCTGGCAGACATAGCAGAGCTCTTTCAATTTCAGGGGCATAGTCACATCTTTAGGATCCAGAGGCTTTGTCCCTGTCCCCATTAGGAAGCAGTTGACAGGTGCTACTCCTTGTTTTGATTAGAGGCAAAGGTGAGAAGCTCGATCCTCCGAGTAAAGGAAGATGGAGGTAGGACTGTGTGCTGTGCTTGCTTCATCATTCGACTGACACCCATACCTGGAGAGTCTACAGACCGGTTCCCGGTACCCTGATATGAGGATACCTGGAAGCCTATAAAGAATCATCTGAAAGTCCTACTCAGGTATTTTCTTTGCCAACGTGGACATCTGTCCTTTGAATGCCAAGAACTAGTATCAGACTATGGTAGATGATTTACATTGCAAGGTGAAGCCTGTAGAGTTTGTGAGATCTCAAACATACTGCACGTATGGTGGTCCACATTATTTTCAATATTCTTAAGCTTTGTTTAAGCTACTTTGAAAATTGAATTTGAAAACTGAAATTGAATTACTTTAATTTATGCCAAAGTTCAAAATGAGAAGTATGTGTTTTCTGTACCCACTGAGAAAATGAAAGAAGTAGTAGTCTTTAATTTATATATGAAATGCACAGAATATGTATAGAGTATCAAGTATAGAATATGTTTTAAGTCCTGAGAGGTTTAGTTTTCTTATACTCAAATCCAGTAGAAAAAACTGGCCTTTCCTTCAGAACTAAACCAAGACTAATCTGTGTTGCATTTTTTAAAAAAAGATTTTATTTATTTATTGGAGCAAGAGAGAGAGCATGACCCAGGAGGAGGGTCAGAAGGAAAGGGACAAGCAGACTCTCCGTTGAGCAGGGAGCACTACTCGGAACTCAGTCCCAGGACCCTGAGGTCATGACCTGAACTGAAGGTTGATGCTTAACCGACTGAACCACCCAGGCGCCCCTGTGTTGCATTTTTTAAAATAACACAATGCATGACAGTTTTAGGTATCTTTAAGCAGTATATATTAAGTCTACACTGACTTGCTCCCAAAGGCACTTCAAATGCACGTTCATTCTTGTCGTGGGTATTTGAAGGTCCTAATGATACCACAGGGCCACAGGTAGATCTTGTTACATAATCACTGCACGTGTGCATTTCAGATCCAGAACTCATGCTCCATGTTTCTGCCTCTGTATCTCTCCAGCATGGGCAGTAAGCGCTTCTCTCCAGACCTTTCCTGGACTTAATGTTTTATATATTTTGAGTTGCTGTTGGGTCTTAGATAGGTTGCCTCATTCTCTGTGTATTGCATGGCGAACATGGTGGTGACCTCAGCAAGTGAGCCTGTGTGATAGCTCGTTTGGCAGCCGGTTATGGTAAGAGGAGATATAAAAGAAGAGTCTAAATTTGGAAGGTCCCTGGGATGGGGGCAGCAGAGAGGATGACTCAGATTTGGGTTCTCAAAAGGCAAAATCAGAGGAAAACAAAGACCCTTCTTGGTGGCACTCGGAATTCATACACCGAGAGCCAGGTCAGTATAGTAAAAACTTTCTTAAGATGACAGATATTTGGATGAGGTGAAGGTAATGCATAAAATGGAAGAATTCTTAGAAGTTTAGCCTGCAAATCCAGAAATAATGCCTTTCGTATGCTCCCATTTGGAGCCTCAGACCTCGTATTATGTGCCCCGTGTCCACTGTAACCTTCCATCTCCTCCTCCGTAATTCACGGAGGTGGGGTATACCCTCACCTTCCCAGGGAAGAGACTGGGCCTCCCGCAGTTAAAGTCACAGCTGCCACTGACTATTTTGTTAAGTCATTTTAGAGGTGGGACTTGAACCTGGGACTGTTGCGTCCAAAGCCACGCTACCCGTTTTGGATTTGCGTCTCTGTGAGATCACTGGCTCTTAACTTGGAAGTAGAACTTTTAGCAAGGAACTTCAAGCGGATTGCTAAAATTCCTCGGTTGTTCCTGATAATCCTGCCAACTCACTGCTAGGCTTTTGATCACTGCTGTTGAAACTAAACCCTGCCAGGTTATAAAACAAAGTATATTTTTTAACAATTTAAACTTTAAACCAGTTTTCATAAGGGTGAAATACTTGGAATTGGTTGAGTTCCCTGGTACATGGGACGTTGTAGGTCTTCGTCAAGACCAGGGGCTGGCAAGCTCTTTCTGAAAAGGGCCGGACAGTATTTTAGGCCCTGTGAGCCACACAGTCTCTGTCACAACTGCTCTGCTCTTACAGCGAGAAAGCCACCACAGACGATATGTAAATGATTAAGTGTGGCCATGCTCTAATAAAACTTTATTTACTAAAGCAGGTGGCAGGATTTGGCTCATGCGCCAAAGTTTGGCAACCCCCGGTCCACACCTTGAGGAAGAATTATATTGAAGGGAACCAGAACACAACAAATGTTTTCTTTTTATTTATTAGTTGTTTATGCAGATTGCTGGTAAGAAAGATGTCTTCTCAGCATAATTTGAAACCCTTTTCATTGGCTTAGATTTTAAAGTTGGGTTTTTTTTTTTTTAAATCTCTTCTTTAAGCGCATGTTAAATGTGTCCATGTTCTTTCCATTATATGTCTTGGTTGCCTTCCCAGACTTCAAATTGCAGTGAATTTATCCCCAAAGGATGTTTGGTATCAATTCTCTAGATGCAATTTGAATGTAGTCTGTTTCTATAATGGAAAAAGGATTCCAAATCTTCATTATTTAAGTTCCACAGAAAATAATGAATCATTGAAACAGCTACTACTCAGCACTGCTCAGGTATCCTGCGTCCTTTGTTATCTTGTCTTACAGCTTCATATCAGTTCAGAGAATAAAGGAGCATAAAGACTTAATTTTAGGGCTCCATATGAGGCATTAGATTATGATTTCTAGCTAAGTCATGCTGAACTCAGATTATATGATAATGGAACTTTTTTTTTCCTTCACTAAGGATTTCCTAACAGGTTAAAACTACCAACCAACAAACGAAAAGCCAAAGAGCAGTTTGAGTCTCAGAATTATCGATGGCGGCAACTGTCGTAGTTTCCTTGTTGTTAGACCACTTCTGTGTAATGACCCCCCTTTGATCAGTCATCCCATCCTGTGCCACGGTGTTCTCTGGATTAGGGCTTCAGCTTCTCTTAAAGAGAAGGAGTGGTACTAGTGATAACAGTTGTAGTATTTAACGGTGCCCTACTTTTTCTCCTTAAAACTCACCGACCTCACCCGCGGGCTGCCATGTTGGAGAGGAGGAGTCGTGCCTCCTCCATCAGAATGGCACCCGTAACACGTCAGCTTTGTTTGCCATGTGCTCGAAGGTGCGCCTGCTGACCCCTTGTCTTACTGTAAAGTAAGGTATACTTGTGTTCTCCGATCCAGCACTCTCCATGTGAAATCTCGAGCTACCTTCCTTATGTCTCACCTCTGTGTTTTCTAGAGCAACGGCAGGGACCGTGGGAAAAGTTGGACTCCTCTAGTCCAAAGCCCTGCTCTCTTCAGTGAGCCACCACGCTTCCCTGACCTTTCGGTTTCCTCTTGCGTAAAATCAGAATGATACCAACCTTACATTAGAGAGTAATTGTAAAACTTAACGGCGATATCTGTGTAAGTGCTTTGTAAATTATGCGGATCGCGTCTGAGTTATTTTTACTGTTTAACTAGCTATCTGGCCCTGGCCCGGCCTTGCTCAGGATGCTCCATGGCCGTCATCAAAATCACCAAATCCATAGCCCTGTTCATTTCCGAGCATAACACGTGGAGCTGCCCATGTGAGCAGCAGCTTAATTGCAAATCAGCTGCGGTTGCTAGAGGACAGAATGCCAGTGGGCGCCGTTCCCATTGTGGTGAATAAATGTTACCCCTAGAAACACAATGTCAGTCCTGAAATCAACGTGTTAGATTCCCAGCCCCGGCCTTTGCCACGTTTGATATGGGGCTCATATTTGAAGCTACTGTTTGTTTTCCCAGTGTACATTTTCGTACATAGGGCAAATCTTTCTCTGGTAGCACTCCTTCAAGATCTTTTGTTGATCTTGGTTTCCGTTGCTCTGGAGAACAGTCGCCTTCCAGAAGCTTCCTAAAGTAAATGTCGATATGCCGTGAGCCTGTATTTAGAATGGGTACAAGCCAAGAGTAGCCTCTAAGTTTGGTAACCGTCTTTGCTTGCTGTTGTTTACATGTGATGTGGTCACGAACAGAAAGAAGCTTAATTTTATGTATGCAGCTATGAGGGACAGGTGGGTATGGATGTAGGGCTCTGATACCTTCTACCCATGTCAAATGAGTGAAATCCTTCCCAAAAAGCCAGGCAGGAAAACATATGATACCATTTGCAATGGTAGAATGTTTCACGCTGTTCTTCTGTAATTATAATGGCCTGATCCGTGTGGGGTGGGGTGAGTCTGGCTTAGTAGTCATTAATCTACTGAATCTTAGTATCAGCAGTCCATCTTGAGCAGCAGTACTCGGCTGGATGAGTGAGGCTTTGATTTCATTGTAATAAGGATAGCTTTGTTAAGATTCTGCTGCTCGGTGGTGCCTGAGGATTCTGGGAAGAGAAGGTTTTTCTCCCCCACACCCTCCTCCCCCTTTGTTTTTTCTTTTTTTGCGTGGTGGGGATGAATTGTTTCTCTCTCTTCCATCCCCTAGGTTGCTCTTTATGCTCTCCCTTGATCTCCTGCTTGTCCCTTTATTTCTCCACGTTGTGAAAGTTTCTTTCTGTGTGACCAGGAGTCTGTTTAGCAGACCATATTGTGAGTGAAGGGCCAGCGTTTGTTGCCTGATTTTGGCAATGCTGGGCGGTCAGCTGGGATGTAATTAAGACTCTGAGAACAGGCTGTCTTCTCCACGGGAAGGGCATGTTAGATGGTGCTGGGGTTTGGGGCTGTCAGTTTGGCCAAGGCTGGAGACAGAGAGCTAGGGACAGAGATATTTCCTTTCATTTATAATCCCTTTATGTACAGTGTATGCACTTGGCGAAGTTTACATACAACCTAGTGGCTAGAGCTTACAAGCCAACGCAGTGAAATTAGCATATGTTACATGTATATTTTAGTGATATTTTAAAGCAAGCGCCTATTTCCAAAGTGAATTATGCATGGACGACAGCAATAGGGTTGTGTTGCGCTGGGTGTCAAATCCCACAACTTTTTGTCGAGACTGTGGATTTTACACTAAAAAGGCAGAAAGACTAAACGAAGTAAAACAGTTTTAATTTTTAACAGTTTGGTTCGGCCCAAGGAGCCAGGCTGTGACAGATATAACTGACATTTGAATAATTGGATTAATTTAGAGAAGGGCAAATCCAGTTTTGACGGTTGTGCTTGTGTGTGTACGACTTCTGTTTCTTCTTCGTCGTCTTCTTCTTTTTTTAATTTGCAGGGATGGAGTTGTGTGGCTTAGATACACACTCTCCATGATGCCTAGCAAAGCTGGAGGGAATGCCACAAAATGTATAAAACTGTCCTCTGGTTGTTTTACAATGCATGTATGTGTGTCCATTCACATGGTAGTAAGCATTCTTCTTGTTTTGTGTAAAAGAAACCCACAGCATGTACTTTCTTAGGTTGTGTTAGTGACCTGTATATCGCGTACCCCGGCACATTATATGTGCTCTTGGTGACTTAATACCTACAGTTGCAGGAAAATGATCCCCACTTCATAGGCCATCTAGAAAACGCGCAGACAAGCGAACTCACTATGACACTGGCAAGCCCTTTCCATCCCCCTATCACTGTGTTACAAAACCTCACAGCGCAGCAGTGGGAACTGCCTAATTTGGTATCTGGGGTATCAGTAGCCAAATTCCACATGGCTGAGTCCTCAGCCCTAAATTCCTCCAGGTTTATGTGGCTGGTTGAGCTTCTTGTGTGAAGATCATCTCTGCAATGTGAGATCGAGAAACCAAGTATGACACTGCGATACCCTCCCACCCCCCCACCCCACCCCCACTTAGAAATTCTCTTAATTAAATAGGCTACTTAGAAGCAGCACACCAAGACTAGAACTTGAGGCAGGCAGTCTTGATTGTGGCTCTGCGTTGGCTCTAGGAGCCTTTTCCCCCAGCAGGACATTAATAGACATTAACACTCGGGCAAGAAGTGTTGATGTGTGGTTTATAATGTTAGCACCCAGTTAGGCTGGTATAACACATGCCGTAGGAATCTTGTACCAACACACGTGTGTGTTGAGTCAGACTAATGAGAACCATAAAAGGAGCGACATTCTGCTCAAGATGGGTCCCATCTTCCCCTCACCAAGGAAACCTGGTGCCCAGCTGGGTGGAAATATCCTGGTTGGACATTTTTTTCCGGTATTAGCATAAAGAGGATGTTTGAGAGTTTTGTTTTGCCCGTTGTTATGTGATCGAGGAGCCCCATGTGTTAGTCAAGACTTCACATTAAAACTCCTTTTCATCCAGTGCCATTTGGGCTGCGGGGAAAGGAAACTTCCGCGACACAACGTGACCGCCAGGCACGCATTATGACTCCCCTCCCTCGGCTTCCCCCGGCTCTTCTTCAAGTGTTTCTCAATGGTTCGGAGACACTTTCTGGTTTACTTTGTAAATGGGGCAGCGAAGCATTCTTGTCTCTTGACGGGCTCTCCTTAGAGGATTCTCAAAGCCTTTTAAAATTGTGTGTTTTTCTGGGGCAGCCTTGAGAGTCCCAGGAGTGGAGTTGCCATCTGTCCTTTATATTAAAAGAATCTTCTGTATTGTATACCTGATGTGCTTGTCCCAGAGATAGATGTTGTTAATTAAAGGACAGCATTTGTCCTTTATGTGAAATAAATCTTCTCTCTTGCCTGAAGAACAGTTTTGCCGGCTTTCGGAAACAGTTAAGGACACTCAGCCTGGAGTTCTGGTGTTCGCTGAGGGTCTGCGGTCCAGTGTCATTCATTCACCCTTCACTAGAGATCAGACGCGTGGAGTAGGAAAGTGGTTCGGTGTTTTGCTGGCTTTCTAGTTCACCCATCTCCCGAGATCGTCACCTTTTAGAGTTCTATGGGAGTGAACGGAACGTACGGTGTTGACAGTAATTTGTGACTTTTTGGTGCAGATTTACAGATAGCAAGTTCCCAGTCTCATCCACTGGGTCTTTCTGGGGCAGACACGATGGCCCTCCCGTCCTCCAGTGCCACCTCTCCACTTTGCAGCTACAGAGTCTCTCTTCCTGTGCCCTCGGCCCCAGGGAAAATAATAACGCAAACATCTGCCCACTGCAAACCGAGCCAGAGTTCTGTCAGATCAGAGAAGACATACCGGGGAGAGAAACCACTACCCTTAACCTCCTGGATCTCTGTCTCAAGAAGCCCAGAAAATGGCTTAGATGTGTGATATGGAAAAGCGGCCAGGGTAACGTGGCTCTGAATTAGGAGGGCAGCCAGGGCCTTGTCAGGACCTTGCTTCGAGGAAAGATCGCACCAGCAGAGACTGTTGATGGAGGGCCGCTTCCTGGGCAGAGGAGGCGAGGGGTACTGAACTGTCCTTTTCTTGGGGGAAAAGGCCCGGAACCAGCTGTGCCAGAGGGAGGAGAGTAGTGAATTGGCCCGTGATATGCTGATGATAGAAGAGTCCAGACCAAAGGTCAAGTTTAATATGCAGCGATTCACCTTTCAGAGAGGAATCACATTAGGTGTAACTCTCCGTCATCCATTTTTACCCCCGTCGTAACCATGCAGACGAGGCCCCGAGCAGGCGGCAGGAGAGAGCAGAGCGGGCTCGGGTGGAAAGCCTGCGGCCATGGTGGTGGCTGCGACACCCAGGCCAGCACCTCCAACTGTCTGCAAGGGCCATCGCTTTTCACCTGCAGCCAGTCACTGCTTTGCAGGGCTGGGAGAGGTCCTGGGATTCTCCGGTAGAAGGTGGGGATGTGAAACTTCTGGCATTTTCGGTACTGGCAGGTACTTAGCTGTTTTCAAGCAGCACAGGCCAGGGAAAGCTCATCGCTAGTAAAGATGCGCTTTGTGGGCTGCTCGTTGGCACACATGAACACACACAGTACGGGGACAGTATCAAAGCGGGGGATATCCTGAATAATGAGCTGCCGATATGGAGACCTTTGTGAAAAAAATAGAAGGAGACATCCTCAAACAATGGTTAATATTTGGGGTACTTGTCTTTTGAGTCTTTGTCTACTGCATTTTATATGCATGCTTTAAAAACAGTTGTAACCCTAGGAGCCTGTGTTTTTTACTTCCCATTTTAGGCAGTTTCCTTATAGAATTTATAATGGCCCCAACATAGTCCACCAAGGAAATATATCACAATTACGCAGAATCATTCCCCTAATTGTTGGACATTTAAGTGGCTTTTGACTTGACAACTTGGTAAGTAATTCACTCATGCCACTTTTTCCTTATTTTGGATTATTTCCTCGGAATCTGAAGGATGGCTAAGTCAGAAGATAAGTGTGTTTTTATGGCTTTCAGTATATATTGCCAGATAGCTTTCCAAGAGTGTTGCACCAGTTTTCGCTACAATCAGCAAAATATAAGTATACAAGCTTTCAGCATAACCTTGCCAGCATTATTGTCTCATGCAGAACCCCCTCCCCCCTGCCACCAAATGGTGGGTGAAAATGGGAGTTCAGTCACTTTTTTTGAATTCACATATATTTGAGATTTTCCCCATAAATCTGTTGACTAATTGTATGTATTCATAGAACATCTGTATTCACTGAGGCCAAATTTTGTCAAGGTTTTGTTTGCTTCTTAATGTGTCTATTTTTTTTTTCCAAGTTCCCTCTGTTAACAATTGATAAGTAATTCGGGAAGAGCCTCCTTGGCAAGGCCCTCCTCCAGGGGACCCCCTGTCTCAGCATTGCTGCAGCTGCTACTTTTAACTGTGCATTAACTTGGAGCCGGGCCAGGGCCCAAGCAGGATCCCCTTCCTGAAGAAGGGCTCTTGTGTGTCTGGTGAACCACAAGCTCAGGGCTGTATCTGCCAATATGTTTTTGGCAGAGCCAGCTAATAAAATCCCATCCGCACTGTTCTGTGAAATGCAGTCACCAATTTGGATGATGATTACCTGATGCCATTTCTTTATAACAGCTAGCTAATCTCCATGTCTTAGGTGGTTTTTGTCCGCTGCCTCCAGCCCCCCTTCCCTGCCCAGTGTCTCTTCTTCTCTGCCTGGTGCGTGTTCTCACCGCAGTGCAGATGATCTATAATCGGTGTTCCTTGTAGCATGGTCTAATGGAAAGGGCATGAGCCACTAATACAGACACAGGGGTTCTGTTACTGGCCCTGCCCTTTGTTTAACGATAATGCAACAAGAACTTAATGAGGGCTGGAACACTTCTTAGCGTTCTTGATACATTATTGAATCTTCGGAATGCTTTTCCCAGACAGGTAGTGAAACCCAGAGTGCGGAGGAAGCCGCAACTCAAGTAAAACGCAAAATACTTCAGTCTTCTGAACTAAAGCGAGTTTTTCGTTGCTCTCTGCCTCCGCAGCGGCAAAACAGAGCTTCTTCGCTTTACTTCCAGGGGTTGGCACGGAACTAAAAACGGTGTCATAAGCACCTTGAGTTGCACTGAGTTATCAGAATCCAGGACATATCATAAATTATAGTTATTAACGAGCGCTGGCCTGTCTGGCCCTCTGCTTCTCTGCTCATAAAAACCTAGGTGCTGCACTAGAGTATTTTCATTGGTTACTTTCAGCTCTCACATTTCCTCATGGGCCACAGACTTCGATCTTGGTGGGGAAAAAAAGCCCATGGTCTCTGGGTTGGGGCGGGGGGTGGGGCGGTGGTTGGAGTGTGCCTCCTGCTTGGGAAATCAGCTCTGCCTTCTGGGTACCTCTGACCCTCTGTACTGTTTTTTTGTTTTGGGTTTTTTTTTTTGTTGTGGTGTTTTGTTTTGTTTTTGTTTTTCCCCTGGGAAGGAGGTGCAAACTCTCAGAAAGTAGGAGTTTTACTCCTTGGTGTGCACAGAACGTGCAGGGTGATTCCCGTCACGGGGTAGCTGAGATACCAGTGTGCACCGGCCACTTTAAGACCATAGGAACCTGTTTGCTTTGGCTCCGAGGATCTTGTGATCTCATAAATATAAATGCGGGAGTAGACCTTATTTCATTTTCTCCTCATACCTTACTGCTGGGTGGGAACTTAATTAACCAAGGTGGTTAATAGAAAAAGTAAGGCATGGAGGCAGTTCCATACAGAAATGCATTCAGGCTTAATTTTCAGGCTTAATTTCATACATATCTTTTTTTTTTTTTTTTTTTTTTTTTCAAATAAGGATCCAGGATCCCATATGGCACTTAGCCTCCTAAACAAAGATCATCAGCCCTAGACGAGAAGCAGGTGGCCTGGCACAGGAGCAGAGGTTATTTTTTGCCGCTGGGCTCCTGCCATTTCGGAGTTTAATAGTGGCAAGGCGGCGCAGCAGGAGGCTGACCCCAGATGCTCTCCCTCTGGTTGGGATGGAGCAGTCCCACCTCCACTGCGGGGAGTAAATTTGATCAAATCTAGGTCACAGTCACACTCCCAGCAAAGTCTCTGTCTAAACTTCTTCCAGTTTGCTACTCCATTGTTACTTCCAGATCTGATTCCCTTAGACGGAAAGAACAGACTTAACTGTTCACCCCTCCTGGTGTCTCTTGAATGCCTGTGATGATGAGGATGATGCTGTTCTGGCATTTTCTTTTAGGTTAGCCCTTGGGTAACAGGTCTGCAAAGACTCAGTTTTAAGGCTGGTCTTAGAGACCAGAAGTTTGGAACCCTTGCTTTATACTTTTGGCTCTGCCTCTCCCTAGGGTTCAGCTTCCCTGTCTATAACCTGAAGAGGCATTTCAAATTCAAAAGCAGGCCTCAAAGATGAGTAAGAAGGAAAGAGAAGGGAAGAGGGGTAGGAATTGGAAAGGAACATGAGAGAACTTTGAGGACGGCGGTGGGGATGTGTCTCTGGATTGGGTGTAGGCATATATACGTTTTTCAGAATTCATTGAACTTACACTGAAGCTCTGTGAGTTTCACCGTATGCAAAACTTGTGTATAAGGAGTAAAATGCACTGGGTAGTGAATGGGGGAGCACTTACTTTATTTAATTGATGAGTCTAGACAATTCTCTGCAGGATGTGGGCCCAGTGTGGTTACAGTTTCGAGAAAAGCCAGAAATTCGGAAATTTTTTTTTTTTTTTTGGAAAATTTCAAGATATGTAAATTTGTGGGTCCTCTTTGGTCAAACAGAACATCAGATTGTAATCTCCCTACTGGGGGCTTCTCAGTTCTCCCCTGAGGATCATTCCAGCGCCAGCATGAAATCATTCCGGCTTGCGATGAGGCCTTGCACGACAACAACAGGCCTTACCTCTCCCTTTTCTTCACCTATAAAAAGTCGATCGTTCATGACTAAACCTTACAGGGATTTGGTGAAGCGCATGACGTACCGTGTACAAAACCACTCTGAAATATAAAATATAAATAAATGGCATATAAACACACGTCCCTATTACCTTCATTATTATTATTTTAAAGAACTATTTACATTTTTAGAATTACTAAGCTTTTCAAGGATGGCTGATAAAAACATCAACAATTCACCAGGAGTAAATTGCGGGCCTGAAAATGAACCTGCAGACTTGTTATCCTCGGAGGGGGATGTCTCTCCATGGTGTGTGACAAAAAGAGAAGGCGGTTCATTTGTACAGCCGCTCATATAAATTGCAAAAAACTCCGGGAGCCGAAGTCCAAGGTATGGCAGTAGCATATAAGGAAATGAAGCTGATGCTATATTAAAGATTCCTTGTCACACGCACTCACTGCCTGGGGATGGAATGCTCCAGCCTTGTCACTGACATTTTGTGAACAAGCAGCCTGTATTGGGTGGTGATAAATGGATTATCTTAAATGTCATTCTGCACTGTTTTAGAGTTGCAAAGGAGAGTTTTGATATTGAGTTGTTGGTTAGTATATTCTGTACCAATCCTTTATGATGAAATAATCTCCTCATGTTACATCCAGAAATGTCAGAGTCGTTTATTTTCTTCAATCACCCGTAGCAGTCTCTATTACGAGATATGCAGAGAAGATGGTGTAATAATGTGAGACTATTTATAGCTCCGTTGCCTAGGAATCCCGACGCTCCTGGAGTTGTTTGTGTCTTTAATACTAGAGGTTTGTTTTTGTATTTGTACAAATTTGTCTGTTTCTAAATCGACTTCAGCTGAAGATGTTTCCCTCCTTTTTTTTTTTTTTTAATAGAAAGGACCTTTAAAGATGGATATTAGCATTCAAAAACTAAAACTAAGGCCAGTCTAACCCTTTTTAAATATAGAGATGTGCTTCATTTGGTTTTAAATATTGTAACTGTGTGTGTGTGTGGAGGTGGGTGTGTGTGTTACACCTGTGCCCTAAACATTATATGGGTGTTAGTAATTGTAACACATTTAAAACATGCTGTTGATTTAGGGTAAAGCAGTAGGTAATACTTTGGCAAAAGAAGTTTTATTGATTATTTCATGCTAAGGTATATGTTACTGCGTGTTTAGTGTTTCTTAGAAATTCCAGGTTTAATAACATTATTACTGTTACACAGAATATAGTCATTTGTATAAAGCTTTGGTCCAGTGGGTTCATATGGAAATATGCACAAAATAGATATTGAAAGCATGTCTCAAGTTTTACTTGGCAACGTTATTCTAAATACTGGGCTTTCCTTGCGAAAGACAAGCTCTTTCTGGATGCAGATACTGAGATTATTTAATATCTCTGCACACAGTGACTGCTTTCAGCCCCTCTCTACTAATCTTACCCCACCGTTTCTTCCCCACAGTCCTTAAAAAAAAAAAAAAAAGACATGTAATGTATATTTTAAAAAATCGAAACAGTATATATAACATTAAGTTAAGCCATATGAAATTACTATTTTTAGAGATCAGAACAGTCACATATCAGCAAGTTTGTATGGCTCTTCCTAACAGCAAATATTTCTGTTGTGCTGGTAGTTTACTGTAAGCCAGACATGGGCTTGATGGATATTAATTTATTCATGGATAACAGTAATCCTATGAATAGGCACTATTATTACCCCACCTCACAGATGAAAAAGCTGAGGCGCAGATTGATTTAAATAACAGAACTAGCAGCCTCTGTCCAGCGTCTGCAGGTAACCATTACCGCATATTGCCTTTCCAGAAAAGCAGACCTCCTTCGAGTGCTCCAACAAATGCGTGGCTTTGCTTGCGAAAAAATAACGTCAGCACCTTGGCGTGTATCCTGCTAGATCTGTCTCTTACATATTTCCACACATTTATCTATTACCCATAAAAATATATGGTATTATTTTGCTCTTTTCTTTCTCTTTTTCTTTCTTATGCAGTGTCTTATTTTCCTTTCCTCCTTTTCTCATCCATGACTTCTTTCCCTCTTTCTTTCTCTTTTTGTTTTTTATAAAATGGTCTGATCCCTACAGTTCAACTCGTGTTTTTTTAACATAAACTGACGTAGAAAGCTACTCATGTTTGTACGTAGGAATCTGATTAATTCCTTCTGACTGTCCTACAATGTTTCATAATGCAAATGTCATATTCTCCCACTTCATTTAAGTACCTACCTCTTGATGAGGTGGTGTTTTTTTTTGTTTGTTTTTTGGTTTTGGCTATCACAAACCGTATTGTAGTGAATGTCCTTTTTCATGCCTCTTGGTGTATGTACAGACTATTTCCTTAGCCTAGATCCCCAGAAGTGGTATGAGTAGGTTAAATGTGGGCACATTTAGGATTTTAGTAACTGTAAGTAGCTCTCCAGAAGAGCTACACCAATTTACAGTCCCATCAACTGTGTATGAAGAATTGATATCAATTTATCACTCTTGATTATTTTATTTTATTTTTGCCACTATGAAAGAAAAAAATTTGTCTCGTGGTTCTAATTTACATTGTCCTGATTACTGGTGAGCATCTTTTCACATTATTATTGAACATTTTACTTTTTCTTCTTGTATTGTCTATTCACAGCCTTTGTACCTTTTACTGTTGTTTATCTTTCTCTTTTTGATTTGCAGGTCTTTATATGTTCTGTATACGAATTCTGCTCTTTGTTTTGTGTTTTCACTAATTAGCAAAATTTTATATTTTGAAATATAGGGCTTGTTCTCCTTTTATTCTTTTTCTATAATTTTGTTGCTATTCTCATGCCTTTTTCTTCCAAATGAATTTTAGAATGGTCAGATTCCATTTAAGAAATCCTGTTGGCATGTTTATGATAAGTGAATTGAATTTATAGATTTTTATTTTAGAGAACTTTAAGAAACTTGTTTTCTCATCCATTGAAGTGATGTATCTATTTGCATTTGTCATCTTTTGTGTCTTTAGGCAGAGTTTTAAAAAATCTTCTTCACATCCTTTTACATTTATTTCTAGGGATTTTAGAGGGTTTGTTGCTATTGTAATGGAATTACATATATGTAGGAAAGCTGCTGAGGTTTTTTTTTTTTTTAGATAGGGAACACAAACGGGAGGAGTGTTAGAGGGAGAAGCAGGCTTCCTGGGATGTGGGGCTTGATCCCAGGACCCTGGGATCATGACCTGAGCCAAAGGCAGGAGCTTAAGGACTGAGCCACACAGGAGCCCCATGCTGCTGAGTTTTTATATTTATTTCACTACCTTATTAAACTCTTTTCATAGTTCCAGTAGTTTTTCAGTTGATTTCCTTGGAATTTCTAGGGGAGGAATGATAGAACATAAAACAATGACAATGTTGCCCTTTTCATTCCAATACAGACAGTTTTGTATTTATCTTCCTTTTTTTTAATCTTCCTTCTGATCTTAACTGAGATTTTCAACACAGTGTTGAATAGTAGTAGGGTTAGTAGGCATCTTTACATTTTTTCAGTTGTTACTGAAGACAGTTCTGATGTTTCACAAGTCAGTTTGAGATTTGCTGAGATTTTGGTAAATACTTTTCATGTAGGGAAGAAATTTTTATTCTCATTAATGTGTATTGCATTCAATCAGATCCTCATTTTTAAACGGGGAGGTTGTCTACTAAGGTGACGGTTTGGCTCTTTTCCCCTCGAACTTGTAAATGTGGTATATTATATAATAAGATTCCATACTGGTGAACCGTCCTTGCGGTTCTGGAGCAGACCTTACTTGATTGTGATGTAATACGCAGACAGACTTGATCCGCTGGTATTTTATGTGCTGTTTTCACAGGTGAGAGTTCCTGACAGAGGTCTCTTCCCTGTAGAGACCACGGTTAGCAGGTCTCAGGAGACTTTGTCCCATCCTTACCTTTTCTGTGAAGTTGACCCTTTTGAAGTTTCTCCAAGGCTTGATTGGCTTTTGGCTATTTCAGCATCCAGACTTGCATGTGGTGTCCCTCACAGCATTGAACTTTATTTCTGTTTCGGTCTTTCCAGAGAAAAGGCAATGAGTTTGCTCTTTCAACTTCTGTGCTCTTGCTCCCAAGCTTCTTCGTGGGGAGACAGTATGACTATTTCAGTGAAGCATGATGCCATACCTTTCTGAAATCTGTAATTGCCCCCTTTTCATTTGGCAAGTATAAACTCCCCTCTTCATTTTTTGCCCATTGAAGCTATAGGTTTCTTTAGTCCTAATTTATGCCAAATGTTGCCCTAGAAATAGACACTCAGTATTTTATAGTGACAAACACCTGGCCTGGAGAAAACAATATTATGTCTTTTTTTTTTTTTTTTTTTTAAAGAATGTAAAGTGCGTGGCACGCCTGCCAGTACTACCCCTTCTCCTGCTTCGGGCAGATGTCACTAATCTTAATGCATTTTTTTTCCTCCTCAACTCCCGTAGAGTCTTTTCCGCCCAGCCTGTTGAACACCGACCACCAGTGGATGGATGCTTGCAATGTAGATGAAACCCCTTGCTGTCCCTGGTGTCACGGGAAAGGCATAGCGCCGAAGCCAGGAGGAGTCCTGGGTCATTGCAATACTTCATCCTCATTTCCAGAACTATCCAGTAAAGAGACTAAGCTGGGTGATCTCTGTGGATCTTCCGCTTTGAACCTTTTCTTTTTCATTTTACACACGCTCCTTCCACACTGTTTCAGGACTCCAAATTTCTGTATTTTCAGGATTTGTAAATCTCTGCCGAAAGGCACATTTGGAATTGTGATGCCACCATTTTTCTGTTTCCTTGTTCAGTTATGCGCTTTTGAGATTCTAAACCCATCTGCTCTTCAGCTAATTCTGTTTTTGTTGGTTAATACTTACTCCTGCTTTTAAAATTAATAAATGCTCATGGTAGAAAATTTAAAAATGATATAATTGTACAAGAAAAAGATAAAAATTACCTGCAACCCCACCACCCCGAGTTTTTAACGTCTGGTGCATGATTAGAAAGATTTCAGGTTTAAAGGTTTTTGTATTCTATTTTTTTCACAGAATATTATTTTGTGATCATTTTCTCATTAATTGCATTTCATTCAAGAATAATTTACCTTGGGGCGTCTGGGTGGCTCAGTGGGTTAAGCCTCTGCCTTTGGCTCGGGTTGTGATCCCAGGGTCCTGCTCTCTCTCTGCCTGCTGTGATCTTTCTCTGTCAAATAAATAAATAAAATCGTTAACAAAAAAATTTACCTCAAAATATACAATAATATATTTAACCAGATCTCTTTTTTCACTTTTTTTTATAGTAAGGAAGGGGCAGCAGGCAAGGGAGACTCTTAAGTGGGCTCCAGACCCGGCATGGAGCCCCACTTGGGACTTGATCTCACGACCCCGAGATCATGACCTGAGCTGGAATCAAGGGTCAGATGCTTAACTGACTGATACCAGGCACCCCTCTTTTTTCACTTTTATATGTTATAATAGATACCTAATCTTTGAGCCTTTATTGAATACATTTCTATGGAATTACGAGGTGAAAGAAAGTATACATTTTAAATTTGTAACAAATCATAGTACTGGATAAATGTGTGTGCAGTGAATGTTTGTATTAAACATTACTAATCTGATTCTCAGAAAGATGTTCCAATTTACATTTTCATCAACAGCTTTTGAGAATGTCTCTCCCTTCTCATGTTCGGGAGTGTGGAATATTACCATCAGAAAAAAAATCTTGGGGTGCCTGGGTGGCTCATTCAGTTAAGCATCTGCCTTCAGCTTGTGTGATGGTTCCAGGATCCTGGGATTGAGCCCCACATTGGGCTCCCAGCTCCCCGGCGGGGAGCCTGCTTCTTCCTCTCCCTCTGCCTGCTGCTCCCCCTGCTTGTACTCTCTCTTTCAAATTAAAAAAAAAAAAAGGAATGAATCTTTGCCAAATTAGGGGTTAAAAATTTACATCTCATTTCATTTCTTTGTCACTACTATGGCTGGACATTTTTCATGTTTCCTGGCTGTGTGTACATGTGTGAGTTTCTGCCCATTTCCCTGCCTTCTTTGGAGGCATCCATGTTGTTAATAGATATAAAGCTCTTAACTCATCTTCAAGGTGTTGGTGCCTAATTTACAATTATAACTCATGTTGGGGACAAAAATCCCAATATGGAGGTTAAGAAGTCTGTACATCTGATGTGACTTTGCCGTCACTAACTCTGCTTTCCTAGGTTCCATCGCAAGTTGAGAAGTACTAGCCTCCCAGCCAGCTCTTTTGGTAATTTCTGGAGCATTTTTTGGTGCTTGCTCCCTTCCCATTGACCTTCAGTTTGCACTCTCCTTGGAGCCATTTGTTCCCACAGGGAACCTGATAAGAAAGTGTGCTGGCTCAGTACGTGTCTCCATACTTGAAAACCTGGCTTCCGGGCACCTGGGTGGCTCAGTGGGTTAAGCCGCTGCCTTCGGCTCAGGTCATGATCTCAGGGTCCTGGGATCGAGTCCCGCATCGGGCTCTCTGCTCGGCAGGGAGCCTGCTTCCTCCTCTCTCTCTCTGCCTGCCTCTCTGCCTACTTGTGATCTCTATCTGTCAAATAAATAAATAAGATCTTTTAAAAAAAAAAAAAAAGAAAACCTGGCTTCCAAGCTTCTGACGCTCACTAGCAGAAGGCCACTCATGGTTCTTCCTGCCCGTGAAAGAACCAGACCTGCTGTCCTCAGCTCTTTGCGCACCCTTCTCGGTTCAGAATATGAAGACAGTGAACCAGGCCCACCCTTACGTCTAGAAGAACTGGTTAATCATGAAGTGACACCCCACGACTTTGCCCTTTTCTGTTGTGATTCCTAATTATTTCTGACTAGAATCCCTTGATTTATTTCTCATCCTTCTAACCTGTTGTTATCGAGGTCATTTTATCAAACAGTTGTGAAATTAGTCCCTGACCTCTGTGTGCTGGTGAGGTTACTTAACAAGACTTCTGCTACCTGGAAACCAGAGTGGCTGAGCAGAGAGGCCTGCTTCTGCAATTGGTCACATTCTGTACTCCTCACACGGGTTACGCCCTGCATCCTGGCTCCTGCCTGAGGGGGCTGGCATGAAGGAGAGGGGCTGAAGCCCAGCCCACACTCCCTTCTCCAAGCTGGGAGACTTTGCTTGCCTACAGGGGGCGCCTTTTTCCCATTTGCCCAAAGATGCTGGAAAGGCTTGCGGAGGCCCTGATCAGCAACTTGCATGACCTAAAAAGCGCCTCTTCTTCCAAGCAGGTTAGGATCCTCAAAACTGCGTGTTAAGTCTCTTGTTGGCAAACCCGAAGTTGCACTGAGCACCTACCAACAGCATAGTCTGTTGAGGGCGGACGCACTTTTTCTCTTGTACTCTGTTCTTATCACAAGTTTAAATGGAAAGTTCTTCAGTAGAGAAATGACCGTACTTAAATAGTTCAGTATACAACCATTTTCTTTCTTGTTGCAACACAGTTGGGGTTTTTGCCCCCCTAAAGTAACCATAACTGGCCCAGGATTAGATGCAGAAACCACTTTCTGATAACGCTGCAGAATTACAGAATTCTAAATTCCCACAGATTGGCGTTGGACACAAGTCTAAACAGAGTGTGGACAGTTTTCCTCACAGATAACATGGGTTCTAAACAGCATTTCAGGCCTCACAAGCTGTTATTAAATTTGGAGGTAGAGTTGTGTCCGCTGTACTTCAATTTAAAAAAAAAAAAAAAAACACTTATTTTTTTTTATTTGGAGGTAAAGTTCTAGTGGTATCAGGAAGTGAAGGCCCATACTCCTGTGTGTTCCCCAAATCATTGCACCAGGAAAGCCCAGCCGTGTCCCTGCTAAGTAATGTAGGTAGACACGACGGAAAACCCCAAGGCCTTCTGCTTTTAAGAGCCTTTCTGAGTTTAATTTTAGTGTCTTGATCCCGGGCTTCAGAGAAGAAATAACCAACGGCTCAACCCAGCACACTGTCTCATGAGAAAGCATCATGGAGGAGAAACGAGGGTTCCTCTCACTCTTGCTGTTGGTGAAGGTTGCGGGGTGCGCCCGGGGTGGAGGGGCATGGACACCGCAGCTGTACCTCTTTCCTCTCATCTGCCTGAACTTGCAAATAGGACACAGTCAAGTGTCTTAGGTGAGATTTAGAGTGTCCTTTTCATGGCGGAAATTAAAGTCTAAGTGACTTTCATTAGGCCTTTTATTTAAATACCATAATCAGTGAGCAGATGAGGGAAAACTTCTCGGGGTGATATCCCTGTGCTGTAATGCCACAGTCAGAGGTGTTTCGATGAAATAGCTTGCCGGAGCGACTTCAGTCTCTCCTACGCTGCATCCAGAAAGTTACCATTATGATAGCTGCCTGTTTGAACTTGTCCCTCCCCACCGGCACAAACCCTGTCTTCAAGTGACAGAATGCCCAGAAATACAGCCCTGTTGGAAGCTATGCCCAAGAAACATAGAGTTTTCTAACTGGGCTTTCCAGCTCTGGAAACTTCGTCACCTTTCACCTGAATCTCTAATATGTTTTGCAAATGAGGAACTGGTGAGAAAAATATGCATCTTGAAGCCGGCAAAGTTTTAAGTGGGTAAAGCTTGTAGTGTTCAGATCATAGCCCCAAATTACTTAAGGGCTTCTGCTAACATGGAAATAAGACTCTTTTCTGCCGAGAGATTGGATATTCAGATAGATTTTTTTATGAAGGAAATAAATATTTCAGCATGCAAACACTACCCGAGCGGGTGGTGATGCTTCAAAACAGGGTCAGAGGTCAGGTTTTTTGCTGTTTGTTTTTTGGGATGGCTCCAAGTTTAAAGGTATTGCACATTACTACCTACCCTGAGCCTCACATGGTAAAGTAATTACTGCTAGCTAGCGCAAAATATGTACATTCATTTCTGTTTCCAAAGATCCACAGATTGCTCTCTGCATTTCTTTTTTTTTTTTTTTTTTTTTTTTTGGTGTGGTCCTCATTATAAAAAATATATCATGAAGAAGGATGGTTTTTCTGTATCGTAACTGTAAGAAAGTCAGGCTGAAAATGTGTGTCTGATAGATCAACTTTGAACAGACTTAATTTGGGAGTAATAAGAAGAGTAAATAAAAATAGAATGTATTTTTTTTTTTTCCTTTCGAGGAGAACAGTGTGGTTCATTTTCCTGGGTTGCCCACAGAACATGTGACAGACCCCCTAGGGACTCGGGTACCTGGAGGAGCGGCTGACCTCATGGCCAGCCAGTCTGAGTGGACTGGGACCAGGATGACTTTGGGCAAGCCCAAGGATATGTGGCATACATCATTCTGAAATTCCAACACCAACTCAGTGCAGCGAAATTTCGGTCACCGTTGGAATTGTTCAGCAGGACTGGGGGGCTTCTGAGATCCTTTTTCTCTGCCTTCAAATAGGGAAAAGGATTATTTGCTGGGCATTTAATTAGTAGTTACACCAAACACCAGAAACGATCAGCTCAAATCCATATAGGGGCCCTCAGGTAATGTCAGTGAGTGACACGGGCTAGGTATGACGTGATGGGGACTTGAGGGGACAATGTAGAACCAGAAAGCACCCCTTAGCCTAAAGATGACACAGCCAGACCTCCATTCTAGCCAGTAGAACCATTGTGGTGGACTCACCAGATGTCTTTTTTCCCCAAAAGAAGCCAGGAGTCCTGTTTTGTTTTTTTTTGTTTATTTGTTTGTTTGTTTTTGCTGCTTGTTTATTTGCTGTTTTTTTAAATGAAACAACTTACATAAAAACTTGGACAACTAATATTCCTAAAGTTGAAAAATATAGGTGAGCGCTGCATTTGGCCTACAAACCATGTATGTGATTTCATTTTTCACAGATTGAAGAAAGGAGGTTCTAGGTGGTTTGGGATAGCCCCTTCTCTTTCTCCAGGGGAGGTGTTTATAGCTTGGTAGTTACTGTTTTGTGGCTTCAAACACCATAGTGAAGAAGGCACTTACTCTGAAAATGAGAGCAACCTGTCACATTTACCTCTTTTTCTGTTTTTTTTTTCTTTTTTTCTTTTTTTCTTCTTAGTGACATAAATCCTTTGTCAAGGCTGACTTAAGGGAGTAGAGTTCCAGAAAAGTTTATAGGACAGAGCCGCCCTTAGCTTCCCTCTCTGGCTGACTTTTAACCCATTCTCAAAGTAATTACTTCTCTCCTCCTCCCCTGCCTCTGGCCTCAGCCTTTGGAATGCGGTTATTCTTTAAAGTTCATTCCGAGTTAGAACTTTATTCACATTTCCTTTCCCAGAGCTACTAAGCATCAGCAGAAGACAATGTTTGTACCACAGTCAAACAGATAAATCATCACTTAATGTGTGCTTTTGAGTAACTACTGGTTTAGCAATGATCAGATAAGAAAAGACCTTGAATAAGTCAGTGATACTGTCATATGATTATTTTAATTTTGTTTCTTTTGGGCCGTCTGTTACCTTTTCTCCTGGCATCTGACTTTCTTGGGTGGAGAGTGGAATGATGGAAATCTGTTTGTTTTGGGGGCAGAGAGGTGTGGTGTTGAGTAGAGAAATCACAGTGTGTCCTCAGCTGCCATTGGTGTCCTTCCAAATAGGTGAAGTTTAGTGTAAGACCTGCCATTAATTCTTGGCCCCTGGCAAGAGAGGTACAGGGTTGCCTCTTTGTTTCGGGGGGTGTATGGGGACGGGAGGAGAAAGGGCAGCCATTAGTCTATGACATTTATGACCGATTTATTAAACACAAATGAAGTAATTGCTTACAAAATCACGACAAGCCTTCACTTGTCTTTCGCAAACTTGTTCTCAACACATTGTGAAACTTTACAAACACCCTTTACAGAAAGCAGACAGCAAAGCTTCTGAAGAGAGGAAGCCAAACTGTCCGGCTTGGGGAACAGCTATGGGATGAAAAGATTCTCCAAGTTAGGTTTCCCGTTCTCTTCCCAAAACCTCCTTGTTACCAGATCCGGGCAGGGAATCACCAGAGTTTTGGTGTAGGATGCCTAGATACAAAAAAGCAAGTTTTTCCCACCCTATGCGTGGGAGCCCTTTTTGTTCTTTGTTTGAGATTCAAGTATAGGCTGTTTGTAGGGTAGTAAGTGAGAGGCAGTGTGTGCCCATTAAAATACTATTAAGATACCGTGTTGAGACAGCATTGAGGAGGAAGTGCCAACTTTGACACCATGTGCTGGCCCCTGGGTGATTTTTCTGTTTTCACATCTTTTAGTGCCTCGCCTCCGATCCTTTGTCTTTCCATTCTTTCTTACCTCTGGAGAGAGGACATTTGCTCAGTTGAATGAAAAGGGGAGCCCAAAGCTAACTCGCAGGGTAGGTGTGTTGGGGTATCATTTAAAGCTCATTTTTCGAGTTTGTCCATGTCTCTGTTAAGGCTGTTCTTGGCTTGAAACCCTTAGTTTTAGGAGAGATGTTCCATTTCATTTTGTTGTTGTTTAATTCCTCTGAAACATTTCAGACCTGTGATCAAACAAGGCTGGCTGGATCCAAGTTTTTATTCTTTATTTTTTTGAATAATTAACATTTTTTTAAATTATTAGAGAGAGAGACCACAAGTAAGTAGAGAGGTAGGGAGAGGGAGAAGCAGACTCCCCGCTTAACAGAGAGCCCGATGCGGGGCTTGATCCCAGGACCCTGAGATCATAACCTGAGCCGAAGGCAGAGGCTCAATCCACTGAGCCACCCGGGTGCCCTGGATCCAAGGCTTTTATTTTTCTGCACTCCTTTGCAAAATGCAGAAAAACTGGCCAGTATAGTTTAGAGAAGAAAGCGAATGGGAGAGGATTTTCAGCAGGCATTCCAAGGCTAGATCCTTTGCTTTTAGTGATGGACTGTTCTAATTTTGAAATAATTTTACACTGCTTGAACGCTCTACACATATAGTTTCCTTCTCAGCCTACTCAAGATAGCAACCACTGTCACTTACCACCTGGTGTGGTGTTGCCTCTGCTCCTTTGTGAAGACCAACCAGTGTTCTCTTTTGCAAAGTTCCCCATCATCCCAGATGCTCTGGATCCTTCCAACGAGCCTTCTCCTGGCAGGAAGGGGTGGGTCACGAGTATGCCATGACTGACGTGTGATGTTGTCTTCTGCGACAATCCCAAAAAGGGTGCTCTGATCTAGGGTTGGGAGCTGATTCCTGATTTCAGCCGAGACAGGTCTGCTTAAAACTGTAATCAAGCTGATTGTATTGTCCCAGAATTCTCATTTCCAATTTAGGGTTTTGCTATATAATCTCTAGTAGAGTGTGTCTAATCTTCACGAAACCCAAAGTCTTTATGTAAACGCTATGGATTTCCTTCCTTGTGTCTAGACTGAGCCGAGCCGCATCTCTAGGCCGCGTGGGAGAGACTTCTGAATGACTGGGGCATGGCCGGGGTTGGGGGGTGGGGGGAAGCGTTGTGACGTCGCTCTCTTTTCGAAAGACCAACTCAAATTCTGTATGCTGCAGCTTTGATCCTTTTCATTCAATTCTAAGTACACTTGTTATTACAGTAACTGTTGTTTGTATGTTATTTTAGCTTTTTACTTAGGTAGCTATTTAGCAATTTAAATGAAAATGTAATTAGGTTACATCTGTTTTACATGCATGTAATGCCACGCAGATGTAAACTTCTATTAAAGCCATATTTTCTTTTTGGCAAGAAAAGGCAAAAACAAGATTGTACCAATCACTGGAGGACGTCCTACTCTTTTTAAAAAAAAAAAAGACTAGTATATACAAAGCGCTGTGCTATTATTTTTGCGGTGGTGAAAGTATGTCACTTCTGTTTTTCAAAAAGCAGAACAACAAACAAGTGCCTTATCATGTGTCTGGATACAGAGTTTAACAGGACCGTACTCTGTGGGTGTACGCAGACATATCCATCTCTATGCCATGCATACCGGCTCTTACAACACCATGCGCCATGGAAGAGGCCATGGAGCCAACGGGAGCCTGACTTAGCCCTGCTTTAAACTGACTCCGATGAAACCAATTTACATTTCTCGGTACTATTAAAAACCCCCAGGAGTGTACATATTTGCCCAGCCTGCCTCTTGGGCTTGTCGCGAGGAGCAGAGAAGAGAATGAGTGTACAGGTATTTTGAAAAGTATAAAACGGAATTGTTAGAGACTCTTAGTAGTTCGTGGGTCTAAAAACAGCTCCTTCCCTCCGTTCCCCCTGCATTTTTGTGTGTACAATGGGGATTGAACTCAAAAATGAGTTCTCCTGTTTTGGGAACCGCTGCCTCCCTTTCAGCCCATTAATAGGATTTAT
This sequence comes from Neogale vison, assembly GCF_020171115.1. Taxonomy (NCBI): domain Eukaryota; kingdom Metazoa; phylum Chordata; class Mammalia; order Carnivora; family Mustelidae; genus Neogale; species Neogale vison. The sequence continues at coordinate 29,266,210 of NC_058097.1, read as the reverse complement.
AAAACATCATTTCAGACAAAGTCACTTATCTTATTTGCTAACGAGACACAAAATTTGGACTGTCTGGAACCAGGTAGTATTTTAAGAGTTGGCCATTTGTTCCATACACGTTCAGCGTTTCAATGCAGTCATTTTTAATGGTGGTTTTTATGGTATCAATAAAAATATTTTCATATAATTCTTCCTTGTAAATACGGTTCAACTTTTAGCTTTCTGCTACTTGGTGACCTGTTAAATAAGTTAATGTACTTTCAAATTGATCGTTCAGTGCCAAGACAATAAGAAGCCAGGAGGAGCCAGGTTCATGGTGTTGCTCTTTTATGTTGGGGCCTTAAGCTGAGTTATAGGGAAGGAAGAAAAAAAAGTCTAGCAGACTTTGCAATATCCAGCTTCTTAGAGTTTTTTCATTTCTGATTCTGAAAGAGAAAGCACAGACTGTAATGCTTACTTCCCTTTCATACCTGTTTTAAGAGGTTAGTGTTTTAGATGGCAAGGAGAGGAAATACTGTCTCCCATGTCCTGTCCTATCTACCATTTACTGACCACTTACCATGTGCCTAGTGCTAGTCTAAAGGCTCCGTGCATTCTTTAGTCCTTTACAGCAAACTCATGTTGTTACCCCTCATTTTTGAGGGAAAGAAATTGGAGCCTGAGAAGTTAAGAATCTTTCCCAAGGTTATATAGCTAGCATGCGGTAGAAGGAGGGTTTTAACCTTGGCAGTCTGGCATACATGCCTAGATTTTTTTTTTTATTTTATCCATAATGCTTCCTTATGCCTCATGTAATATTAGGGTTTTTCTCCTTGCTGTTGTTATATCTTTGTTTTTATTGCTTGCATCATATGAATCAAGCATCTGTGACCTGGAATGAATCTTCAGATAGTCTTCCTCCCCGCCCTCTGCTTTCCCCGGTTTGGAAAAACCTATCTGGAAGACCTAGATGCCCCAAAAACAAACAAATACGACACAGTACATGCGGTACTTACGTAGTGTGGTTCTTATAGAGGGATGTGGGTTAGGGAGTCCGGCTAAAGGAAATGCTGAGGAGTATAAAGTGCATACGGAGGACTCAGCGCATGTGGTCTGGGAGCACCGGCGAGAGAATAACCAAGGTCGACGGAAGCTTCTTCTGGCCTGGGCATGGAAGAACATGTAGGACTGTGCTAAGCAAATGAGGCAGACAGTATTTCAAGCTTCAGGAAGAGAGTGGGCAAAGACTTGGAGAAAAGAAAAGGCAGGCTGACCTGTGTAAGTGTTTAAGTCCAAAGGTGGCAGGACCTCACCTGGGCCCCGGCAGAAAGAGCAGCATGCAGGAGGGAGAATGATGTTGCCGAGATAGGGCAATGGGACTTGGCAATTGATTAGCAGTAGGGAGGGTGAGGGAGGATTTGAGGAGGGTCCTGGGTGCCCCAGCCCAATAGGCTGGTAATAATGTTAATTATAGAAGGCAGCTCAAATGCAAGAGACTCGTGTATAGGGAGGCAGAATCGGGTTGAAAGTAAAGAACATGGACCCTATGTTCCAAGTCCTGGGTCTGAATCTGTGCTCTGCCACTTACTGGTACGGTGACTTTGAGCAAGGTGCTGAGTTCATTCTGTTTCTTTATCTCTAAGATGGAAACTGTTAGTATTTATTCCATAATGCAATTGGAGGAAAGTTAATGTCTGTAGAATGCTGGCGTACAGTGAGTAAATAGCAGCAGCCTCTTCGGGTGAGTAGGCTTTTATACTCATTTTATAGATGAGGCTACTACCATTTGGGTAGGTCGGCTCCCCTTCAGAAATTCTGTAGCCGGAGATCCCCATGATCGCCCCTTGGTGCTATGCTGTGTCCTGCAAAGTTCTAGGCCCTTTGCCTCCCTCCCTGCCAGTGAGCCACAGGCCGAGTCTTGTAGCGGTGTGACGTTGACCTTCCTTCCACAGAAGGTGGACGAAACCGAAGCAGACACTGTTTCTGCTGAGCGTGGATTATGTGTCCGGGAGGCTATGACACGTTTTACATACATTTCTGAAGACCGAATATAGATTTCCACATTCTCCCTTTACTTTATTTCTATATATTACACATTCATTTTCTCAGAGCCCTTTTGGGCACACCAGAGGGATTTGTAACCTTCTGTGTGCGCCCTGCAGAATTTCCACGGCCACGTAAAGTGTCTGTCTCGATGACCCACTAGTAACAGGAAGGCCTCCTCAAACATACCCTCGTCTGTAACCCACATCTCAGTGTGAGTCCTTTTATCCTCCTCCTCAGTGTGCCCAAGTTAAGCTATTAAGTAGGTAATACACCATTAAGCCCAGATCATGGTGTTTTGAGAAAACAGCACCCAAGCCTCGTGAATAACACACTGTTCATTGTGAAGCTGCCAGGTGCCTGACCTCACAACGTTTGTGTTGTGACAGCTCTTTTGCATTGAGGAGGTAAACTAGTATCTGCCGTGATATTCGGAGTCAGGGATGGGTCCGGGAAGCCTGGACCCCGTATCAGATCGTGTTTCACCGAGAGAACAAGATTGATTTATCGTGTTACATGCGGGTGAGGTGGACCCGGCATCGCTGTACCACGGGCTTTTTTTATTCCCTTGTCTGCTAAGTATGCAAGTACAAACAGCTTTAACACAATTTTTTACCTAGAAAGGAGCCTGGGGCTGCATCCAAGTACATTTAACATATGAAAATTGAGCTGCTTTGAACTTGTATGTTTTTGATAACTGCTTGGTATGCTTCCTGGAGGATCACCTGTAGGCTTTTCTCTCCAAATCCTAATCCCTTTGATTGAGTGCCAGGACAGATAGCTCTCATTGAATAATTCCAGCCTCATAATTCTTCCTTCATTCAGAGTTGAAAGGGAACAGCTCCAGATTCAATAGGCAAATCCTCAGATTTAGCTAAAGTAATTCAAACACTTTAAAACTGAAATTGTTTTGTTCTAAAATAGGGTTCAGATGGGCTACTGAATGTTTACACAAGCTAGTTGCTGCCATGAACTAGAGGGTGAGGAAGAAAAACACACTTCTCTCTGCCCCTTTCCCCCCTAAACCACCCCCCCCACACACACACACTACCCTGGCCTGGCTCCTCTCCTTTCTGTCTCTGTGACCCAGGAAGACAAGACGTTTGAGAGTTCGAAGTTTCAAAGCGGCGCGGGCATAAGAACATACTTGACTCTTGTTTTCTCTCCTCCATGAAGGTCTGGCTGAACGTTCCTGCTCTCCCTTCCCAGCCCCCTCTCTTGGAGGAAGGAAAACAACCATGTTCTTTTTATCTTTACAAATGTGCCTGGTGGGGGCTAATCTAAACCAGTTCAAGATGCCTTTATTTAAAACTGTTGAGAGGAAAGGAAGGTGCCGCCGAATTAGAAATGCAGTGGCTTCTGGGCCCCTTTGCCATCCTGCTCCTCCGCCTGCCTGGTCCCCTTTCTGGCACCAACGGGATCTCTGCTGAGGTCTCTATTTTCGAGTCCTTTCAGAGATCATGTTTACTAAAAGATTGTTCCTTTCGGTTGGACATCCTGTGTCTGTCCTATTTGGCCAGAGTGCTTCTGCTGGGAAAAGCCATCCTCTTTCTCTCCACGCCTCATGCCCTATTTCAGAAGGAAGCCTGAAAAGCCATTTCCACGTTCCGCGTGTGACCGGGCCCTGTGCGGCTCATCGGAGTGGACGTCCCCTCCTGGGTCAACGATCCCTGCCCCCTTCTGGGCCACCAGAAGAAGGAAAGGACCGTAACCGTTATCAGAATATTGCGGATCTCTGATTGAGTGCCCCAGTCCGGTTGAATTCGAGGCAGGGATGGGAGATTGATTTTCCTCTGGCCAGGTTCCCACTTAACGAAACGGGGCTACTCCCTAATCATTGATACCGAACCTTGGTAAAGAAGCTGGTGTATCAGTAAAACGAGAGATGGCTACACGGTTCTGGAAAAGCTTCCGAGACTGGATGGGATGACAGCGCGTGATGCAACAGTGATGCAGGAAGATCTCATCTGAACACATCTCACAGCTGCAAGTTCTCCCCAGCTGTGTCCTAGGACTTGACCCTCCTCGTCTTGTGCATTTTGACCTCCCGATGGCACGAGTTTGTTAACAGTCTTCTTCATTAGATCCTCCCCCGTTTCTCCTTTTCTGTGTCTCTCCTTGGAAGGTTTTTACAGCATCGTAATAACTTATAATTTTAAAACGCCTCTAATAATGCTTAAAAACAGCTCTTGATTTTAATGAGTCCTGCTTAACCGTAGAAGGTTTGTATCTGCATTACGGCTGATCCTTACAGCAATACTTTGGAATGAAAGTAGAAAGTTTATGACACATTTTATTATATTCCTAAATGCGAAAGAGGATTCTAATTTAAAAATAAGTGGCTATACTTTTTAATTCTTATTTAGCCCGTGTAGCTGTTTTAATATCCCTTTTATGGTTGACTGGTCAGTGTTTTAAAACAAGTTCTTCAGGGGCTCCATGCCCATTAGTCCCCGGCAATAAAATCTGAACTTTACTAAAATAAAACATGATGCCACAGAGCAATTAAGAGGAGAACTTTCAGAGATGACTGTGAATATGAAATACGGTGATTTATTTTATTAATGGATTTGGGGAAAACCAGCCCACCTCTTTTAAGCTCAACTCTGTGTATTTGGGGGTTTTTATATTTTTAATTTATTTCTTTGTTTCTCTCAGGGCGGTAGGGGGCTCCATAGTGGGCTCTTAAGGTGCACCAGTCCTCCTCCTGGAGTCTGCTATTTCTGAATATGATCCTTTATTTTCTCATTTTATATGGAAAGGGGGGTGATGTCACTTCGGAAAGCATTTTTCCCCAAAGTGGTTTTGGGAACCAGAACCTGGTGATGTGTTATTTAAAAGCGATAATGTAGTAAAGTTACGCTTTGTGCTTGAAATAATTGTAGGATTTATGGGATGTATCCCTAACCTGTTCAGTTTTATGGAAGGACAAAACACAGGTATTCATTTCATGCGAGCCCCTGAAAAACTTAGAAGCGCACTTGACAGCTCTTTCTCGAACATTATAATCACTTCTTTGTTTATTAAACAGAGTCGGGAGTGCTCTAGGACTCCTACAATTTAGGAGTTATTTAATTTGCAAATGGGATTGGCCTCCCTAACCTTTGAAGGAATGAGTTATTTTTAATGTTTTGAAACTTTCATTGACGTTCTACTGCCGACTCAAGGATAAGGTGCAGGTTTGTAAAATGCCTTACTTGCCTCTTGGCCTCCTCTCTGGGACGCTCCCCCGCCAACCCCTTTCCCTCAATGGCAGGTCTGCTCCAGAGCATTCACCGTATCCCGAATTTTCCATCGACTGCACTTTTTTTTCTTTTCTTCCCCCTCGCCATGGACTCCTTCTTTACCTCGTCCTCCTGGCCATCTTCCTTTGCCTCCCACGCAAATGTCTCCTCCCTGGAGAGGGCTTTGGGCGTCAGTGGCCTGGTCTCCCCCGTCCTCCTCTGCAAGGTGGGCAGAACGCAGCTCCCGTGGCTGTCTGCAGAGGCCCCATTCACATCCCTCCCCCAGCCCCCTCCCCGGCACACTGGCCTCCTCTCTGGTCTGTGGCACTGTCTACAGATCTTAATTATGGCCCTTGTCATGTTCAGCTTAGCTCTTCGTGTAAATGTTTGTCTTGTTCACCAGACAGTGAGCCTCTTGAGGGCAGAGGTTGTCTTGACTATCTCTGTGACCCAAAACTGCCCCAGGGCAGATGCAGAGGAACTGTCGGGTGAATGCCTGAACACATGTTTTCCTGCCTTAAGAAATGTCACGAGATGCCTAACTTAAGAAGTTGGATGAATGGAAGCCTCTCTTCTGTTTTAAACGTCATTAGTCAGCTCACATGATAGAACAAGGACACCGCCCGTTAGAGCGAATGAACACCGCACGCAGAGGTCACGGGGAGCTGGCCGCTGGCCTGTGGCTGGTGAGGGAGAAGTGGTAGCCTCGAAATGCAAAGCTTCTGGTTGCACAGCCCGGTACCCTGACAACCGTACTGGGGTTACTGTGGCAGGCACACTGTGTCACTCTTCCGGCAGCCCGTCCCTCAGCTGTCCCCTGCCTATTTCATCCCCACTAAGAGAAGCCTAGTTTTGTTCAGCTGGTGGATAGAGGCCCCTTGATCTCAGGGAGGTTGGCCCCTCTGCCAACCCGACTTCACCTGACTGGTAAACTCCAGTCAGGTGAAGCCAGTCATGGTGTTTCTGTTCCTCTGGACCAGATGCTCAACTTTCCCCGACTGCCCAGCAAGCTGGGGGGCCACATGGCACAAGTTCTGACCTGGGAGCTACGTGGAAAAGTGAGCCAAGGGCTCTGAAGAAAGATTTTCTCCCTGGTAAAAAGACAGAGCCTCGTGCAAGTTTCTGGCCTCGTCACAGAGTGAGCAGACAGGATTCCGGAGCCATGGCAGCCGGCTTGCAGCCACGAGGTGACACGTTGGAAGACAGAGAAACTAGTACACTGACGCTCATGGAACAAATGGAAGGAAAGCTTGGATCCACGATGACTGACCTCAAAGCCTTTCACCCCCAGACTTTTTAGATAAGTATCCTGATGGCTTAAGCTTTTGAGAGTTAGTGTCCTGCTACTCGAAGCGGAAGACATTCTAGCTGATTCACTTGCTTTGAGATGGAAAAATGAAAGCGGAGACAGCATCCTAAGAGGAAGATAGTGACCGGGTCAAATGTACAGAAGTCAGGACAACACAGCAGTCAAGAAATCTGGTGGCTGACTTGTACACTGATGTCCCTGGAGGGGAAGACCGCTCCGTCCCACCCCCCCCCCCCCCCGCCCGGGAAAACCCTGCAGTGTTCATCAGTCACGAAACATTGAACTAGTATCTCTCTGATAGTCCCTGCACTGCCCAGGATATTGAGGACACAGAAAGAAAAGACTGTTTCCTGTCCTTAAGGAACTTTTCATCTAATAAAGGAGACCACCGAATAAGCAATTAACTAAGAATGTGGTAATTGCCATCTTTGGATAGAGGTACATTCAGGGAACTCTGGGAATTCAGAGGAGGACCACAGAAGCCTAATGGGCTGGGGAATGGGAGGGAATTGGAAAGGTTTTATTGAGGAGGTAATGGCTGAGCTGAGTCTTGAATAGGAGGAGGATATAGCCAGGCAAAGAACGGTGCAGAAAGGGGGAATGGGATATTCAAGACAAAGGCAATGTGTGTTAAGATAAAGAGGCATGAGAGAAATAGAACACTTGGAAATCAAATCTTTCGGCAGATTCAATTTGGATGTTTTTCTTTCTCATGAAGATTTGGCAGAGCTGGTTATAGCTACAAGTGTGTTATGTTACGCTGTATACTTTTGGTATTTAAAAAGTTTTATAATTCTCTGTAGTGAATAAATGAGACGCGAGAGTTGGAGACATTTCATAGAACTATCATTTCCCAACGTATGTTCTGCAGAAGTCTAGATCCTTGAGATATTAAGTGACTTTAAGCAGAATTAAAGAGGGGGTGCTTTCCATGGTCAGGTAAGTTTGGAAACACCGGGTTAAGTAAAATTGAATAGTTTTCATCTCTGTAAGAACTCCCAGAGCCTTTAACACTCTCATGTTAATTGTTACTGTCCAAAAGGAGGCCACTGCCTATTATATACTATAATACATATAGTATATGTATTATACTATACAAGGATAGTATAATATCCTTGATGTTATACTCTTTTTTTTATATAACCTCCTGCAGAACTGAGGCTTTGGGGGGAGGGTTGGCAGCTTTACCCTCTTCTGGATTTAGGACGGTTGCAGGTCCAGACCTCATAGCTACTGTCACATCACGAATCGCATCAAAGAAGAAATACTTCTCTTTCTCAGAAGCCCTAGATTCTTACCATGCCTTCTTAGTCTGAATGAATTATGTGTCCATTCCCGAAGCAAGCCCCATAACCATAGGGAGATAAGGCATATTCTGATTATCTGAAATCGGTTAGTCCCCAAGCATCCTCACCGGCCACCCCCGCCCCCACCTCCAAGTGGTGGAATTTCCCAAAGGAAAACCAAGAGTTCTGTATCTCAAGAATGAAATGTGTTAAGAAGGTGATGTCTTCCCACCTCCAAAAAAGGGAACTCCCAACACAGGGCCCTTAGGTTTCATGCAAGACGATTTCAAAATTCTGAAAGTTAGAATGTTTAGGGTCCCAGATCCGACAGCATGGATTAGATCCCCCCATTTGGAACAGCCCAGTAAATGAAGGGTGCTGACAGCCAGCCGTCACGGGGAATGCTGATGCTTACTGAAGAAGTCCTGCCATAAATCGTCTTCAGAAATAAACAAGAAGCAGTTTCTGAGAACTCAGCTTTCACCGAAGACCAGAACCTGTCAGCCATAGGCAGAAGTCATTAGCAGGATTTATATGTGCCCGTATCCAGCACTGAGTCAAAGGGAGATCGGCAGAGGGGATTTCTCTCTTCCGGAAACCCAGCAGAGGAATGAGGAAGACTTTCTGGGTAAAGTTTCAGAGAACCTAATGCATAAATCCCCTTAGCAAACACTGGGATTTGGGTTTGTAACTCATCCCTCTCAGCTTAGGTCCTGTGGAGGCAAGCTGCCACAGGGCCAACACACCCGAAGCCAGCAAGAAAGGGGGAGAATCTATGATGGAATTAAAGAAACTGCTTAAAATGGTAGCACGTTCACCATGTGGCGCATTTTTGCCGTGAGAGTCCTCGAGCTGGTGCCAGAGACCCCATGCAAGCAGCCAGTTGGCTGGTCGGTCAGTATTGTCCCCTCTCTCTGATTTACAACCGCACTGACCCTCATCTTCCCTTTCATACAGACGAGGCCAAAAATGGATTCTCCCAAACTCTGTTACGAGATAGGATGGGAATCTCTGGATTCTCTCCCGTCTGCATCACAGACAGTATCATTATTAACTCGCTAAGTTTCTGCCTCAGTGGGAAATTTAAAAAACAACACACATTCCCTGCCCCCCCATCTGTATTGGCATATTTTCTTCCTGTAAGTACCTCCAACTTTGAGTAACGCAGCCAGAGTCTGTATCCAGACCGTGCGCCTCGAACTTTCTGTACCTGTTTGTTGCAGTAGCTACAGAACCAGAGCCAATGGAGAGCCCCAGAGGAAAAGCTTGAGAATACAGCCTGCCGAGTAAGAGGACGGGAGTGGTCCTGTGTGGTGATAATAAATGCTGGCCTCTGTTAGTGCTTTGGCCATGGATTTGGTGACCATTCAGCAGCCTCCATGGCCAGCTCTCCGCATGCTTATTCTTTTCTTCCTCCTGTCTGGTTGCAAACTTATTTTGACTGAGGATTTACCTGTCACCTCATGTTGACATTTCAAGTTATTGCATTAAGAAAAACACAGGAGAAAGCAAACAAGCAAGTATATTCCAACAGGTCACGGAGCAGAGGAGTCCTACTCAGATTTCAAAGAAAAGGAGGAGGCTTGGGGTAGAGAATGGAGAACAAATATATTTATAAGGGGGGGGATCCTCCTAGCTTTTGGGGCCCAAGTCAGATCTTGAACTGTGGGTAGTATTCTCAGCTACTGGTGATTCCTAGGACTGCTAAGGGGGATTCTGGTCCTACGGTAGTTGCTGGGGAATTCTATGGAATCATGCTAACGTTCTGATTTCTCTGATTATAAGTGACTACAACCACAAAGAGAATAACTCTGCTTTAAGAACTCTTTCCACAGTGTCTCCAGGGGACAGGTTTGCTTTCGTCTACAAACTCCCTAAAGGCAAGCTGAGACTATGTAAATTAAAAAAAAAAAAAAGCCATACACACACACACACACACACAAAACCCAAACCAAAAAAAAAAAAACCCAGAGCCAGTAACAACCAGCTCTGTGGTTTTATTTGATTTTCCAAAACACATGTCCATCAGCATGTTGTAGACAACACAATATGATTAAAGCCCAGCAATAATCACCCCTATATTGCATTTTAATTGGTGTAATGTGTGATGAATAGTGAGGTTGGAACCACTAGGTATACTTTTACCTTTGAACTATTTCTTTGATTCATCAGAATTTGTAAAATAGAGGTCAGGCAGTCTGTACCCTGGGGCCCAGGCTCTGCCACTTCTGTCTTGTGACCTTGGATAAGTCCCGGAGTAGCTTTGGAGCTCAAACAAGGGGTGTAGGCTAGATAAGACCTACACAGCCTTCCACTTTTCGGGTTGGCCCCTCACGGCAAGGTGTTTTCTAGTCTCTGGAATTTCATTACTGAAACTTGTGATCTCACCTCCCTTTGGCAACTGAGTCTCTGCCTTTATGATCTATGACAAAGATGACTTTTGTCCGAACTTTGGATTTCTGAAACTGATTTCAGTGAATTACATCATACATATCTTTAACTAGCTTATGTTTAATGACAGAGAAATAGCAACCCAATGTAGATAGTTCTCTCCGTGTGCTTCCATTCCTTAAGTATTTGCCCTGGAGTAAATGTGGGACAGAGGCAGGAATCCATGCCCACCCCTCGAAGGGTGAATTCCTTCCTCTTCTGAGTATGAGTCTATACCTCGAAGGTATGGTGTTCTGTGGTTTTGTTCTTTGTTTTCACCAAATGGCCCCTAAACAGAAGGCAATTATGTGCTGCCTAACTGATCATTTGATGCTTCACTTCAGAAGTATTTCTGTCCCAGCGATGGAGGAGAACCTAGCTTGTTGGGCTTACTGAAAAGTGGTCTATTGAACTACAAGTGGCAGGTAAATATTTGTGTTCAACTCAAGGGATTTTTGAGTGTAATTTTTGACTCTTTATAGTTTTTGCTTACTCTGATACTTCAGGATTTTCTCCCCTTGCTCCCCAAGCATAAGCCAGGACTCAGGTAGGCAGTCCATTAGATCTCCTGCTCATTCTCTGCTTCTGCTGGGCCTGTGCAATGTTGATGGTGAATTTGGAGAGCATGTCAATCCACCCTGGGTGCTTTCTGGCTTTTAAGACCACTGCTCGACTTGCCCAGGACTCAGTCCTTCCCAGCACCCCTGGGAACTAGCCTTTCACCGTATGATCACGGGGCTGTGCTCTCAAGAAGCATGGAAGCCACCAGCTCACGCTCAGCACTCCAACCCCAGGAGGCTTTGGCCTCAGAAAGGGCTTCCTTTGGGCCAAGTGATTGGTAACATTGTGTTCCAAACACTTCTGGGGCGGGGTGGGGTGGGAGGAAACAACAAATTTCTACTTGAATGCTTGCCTTTTGCCACCTACAAACAAGTGGGATAAAACTAGAAGGTACAGGAGTGCAGTAGTCCCTTCATCTAGTTATGAAGCTAGATGCATTTTGAACAAATTCTAAGCAAACGTCTATGTTCCACATTTAGTGTCTCCGTCCTTATTTTCCAGTTAGTGGCAGTTTCATGGAAGGAGATCTCTGCCCCTCCTGCACATCACATTACCCTATAGAATTCCAGAAGCGTTTCGGATCTTCAAAACTCTTAATAAGCGGTGACTTTTACAATTATTTTTAAAAGCAGTGATCCTTAAATGTTTTTTGGATCTTTTAAAAACATACCTTTCATAAAGACAAATATACCAAGTGCTGCTCTTGATAGGGAAAAATTAGAGCCTTCAAACATTGTTGGCAAGGATAGAAAATGCTGTAGGCTCTTTGGAAAACAGTCTAGAAGGTTAAACATAGGATTACTCCATGATTCAGCAGTGCCACTCCTAGTTCTCCGGGAGAAATGAGAGCATGTATCTGTGTAACACTGACACACAGACGTTCACAGCAGCATTATTCCTAAAAGCCGAAAATGGAGCCAACCCAGATATCCATCAAGTTGAATGAATGATCAAAATGTGGTGTATCTATACAATAGAATATAATTGGGGAATTAAAAAAAAAACAACGAGGTATTGATATGTGCTACAGTATGGGTGGATCTTGAGAACATGTTAAGTAAAGAAGCCAGTCGCAAAGCACCACATATTACAATTCCCTTTATGTAGAATGTTCCGAACAAGCAGATCAATCAAGACGGAAAGTGCCTTCACGGTCATCAGGCCAGAGTGGGCGGAAAGGAACATAGTAGAAGTCATGCCAGTGTACTCTTTACATGGGTAAATCCTATGACAATCAAATTATATTTCAATAAAGCTGTTGCCAAAAGTTTTTTAAATTAAAAAACAATACCTTACAGGAGCTCATGTCATTTCCTTGCTTCTCTGTCACATCTAGAACAAACTCAGTCTCCTTAGCAGCACCTGGTTCCTGCCTGCCCCTCTATGCACTGCCCCCCCCACCAAGTCTTACCACAGTGGCCTCTGTACTGTTCTGCTCTGTTCTGTTCCCACTCATAAACAGTATTTTTGTCTCCAGGCCTTTGCATTTGCTCCTCCCTTGGCCTGATGTGCTCTGCCCTTCTGATCTCCGAATTTTTGTCATTCAGATGTCACCTTGGAGAGGTCTCCCTGACCCCTTCTGCGGTAAAATTACCTCTCCATCCCCCGCACAGGTGGTTGCATCATCCTGTCCTGTTCTCTTCAAAGCACCCAACTGTATCTGAGAAATTCTGATTTGTTTGATGATTTAGCCGGTGTATCTCACACTAAATGAAACCCTCTCTCCTGAGAGCAGGGACAGATAGATCTCCGGGGCCTAGCTCAGTGCCTGACATATGTGTACTCAATGAATACATGAGGGATGAATGAATGAACCTTAGAGCGCACCTTGCTGTCAGCTGAGAGTGGATAGCCCCCTTTAGTTACCGTGGCCCCTTAGAGTATGCATTGATCAAAGCCGGTTACCTGGGCACCTTTACTGCCTTTCTCTGTTACATCCTGATAGAGGGAAGGCTAAAATGCCAGAGGGGACCCAGATTCATGGGAAAAAAAACTAATGGACCTTGAAATTGTGATCTAATTGAGGGTTTGCAAAAAACTGTTCATAATTCAATCTACTCACTTCCATCCATTTAGTCTCCGAAATACTCTTCCTCTTCTTAACACTTCTAACTACAATGTAATTTTACATTGTATTTATGTCGACTTAATTTTTTTTCTTTTTTGGTCTATAACATCATATTGGAAGCTCTTCGAAGACAGGAAGTGTGATTATTCCTTACTTTGTGTTCTCAAAACACATACGTCATGTGTCTCTTAGGCACACAGTGTATCTTGACTGTCATTTGTAAATTCAGATAACTCCGACATCAGGATGTCAGATTAAATTTTAGAGAGTTTCATTCTGGGAACCGGACACTTTTTTCCCATGCTTATTTTACGTTATAGAGTCATTCCCCTGTAAATTATTCTTTAAGATGTTTGGAGTATTTGAAGGTTACCCACACAGCACCTGGTTTGCTGGCAGAGTAAAGAAACACAGGCTTGGGTTGACTTTCCATGGGAAGCAGGTGGGCTCACTTTGGTGCGCTCTCTCCCTTGGGTGGCTCTCAATGTGGCAAGCCAGCTGTCCTGCCATTTACACGCAGCCTGGTGCTGGGTCCTGGGGAAAACAAGAAATACTATGATATATATTGGTCCAGGCTTTCCAGTGGCAACTCCTTACAGAATGCTAGGAAGAACGAAAGAGATAACAGCGCCCTTTCCTGCCTTTTATCAGGTCTGGAGGGAGGCTCTGAGACTGGCTTGGGACTGGCCAACCTGAAGGGTTTCTGGCCAACCACTGATGCCTCCTTCAAGAGTTGTTGGCTGAGGCTCCAAATAGGATCATACGGTCCTAGACATGGATGTGTGGGAAGACGGGGTCTAGCCAACATCTGTTACTGGGCATCAACAAAAATAAGTTAATTCATTGATATCACTTGCCATCTATTTTCGCCCACTTATATTCAATTACCCTTAAGTGTACAGTAGAGAAATGAGCTTTATGTTGATTTTCTTGGTGTTGCATCTCCATGTAACATTTCCTTCCCTGGCCTTACATGTCCGTGCAGAATTCTCTATGGAGTTACGATCCTGGGAAATAGGATAGAAATAGTTTAAATTTTTAAAAAGAGGTCTCTGCGTCTTCTCTCTCTCTCTACACATGCGCATGCACACACATACATCTCCATCCTGTGTTTGATAGACTTGCTGTAAAAAAATTATCTGAAGTCATTTTATATTCTGACATCTCTTTAGTGGGTGCCGTGGTTAATGTTATTACTTCCTAAGAAAGAATATAATTTCTCTGAGAACATTAAGCTATATTACTCTGAAACAGAGAACAGTAGCCTCTGTACTTTAATTCTTGATAGGATAAAATAAGGTCCATCCTACGTGACTTACCGACTACCTTCTATTTGCATAACACTTCATATTTTTTATTGAAACACAAAACACATTGTACCAAAACTGATGTTACTTCTGATTTCAAAGTTACAGATAATCATCGTTTCGTAACGTTTAGAAATGATAATTAAGCATGGAGCACGGGGTGTGGTGCATAAACAATGAATCTTGGAACATTGAAAAAATAAAATGAGATTTAAAGAATAAAGGTGAGAGGGGCAACTGGGTGGCTCAGTGGGTTAAAGCCTCTACCTTCGGCTCCGGTCATGATCCCTGGGTCCTGGGATCGAGCCCCACATCGAGCTCTCTGCTCAGTGGGGAGCCTGCTTCCTCCTCTCTCTCTGCCTGTTTCTCTGCCTACTTGTGATCTCCATCTGTCAAATAAATACATAAAATCTTTAAAAAAAAAATACCGATGATAATTGAGAAGAAAATAAAAAATAAATATGATAAGAAAGGGGCTCTTTCTTATCATTTTTTTTATTAGCTTTACTTAGCATGTTATATCTTTAGGGAAAATACTCTTAAAAATTTCACAAGTAAAGCAGCAGAATTTCCCGTGTTGGGTAACTCAGTGGATTCAACTATCTTCCAAGTCAAACTGAGCTGCTGTCGCACGTTATGACTTCGAGCTAAGGTACCTAGGGAAGGAGGGTCTGGCTATCCAGGTTACGAAACACCCATGTTAGGCACTGCATACTACTGAAGGAGTTTACATCCTTGGGAAGAGAAGACAGAAACAAACCAGCCTATGTCACACATACACGTGAGAATGGGGCAGATGACCCCTCTTTTGGTTTTGATACCAGGCACAGACTCTAATATGATGAAGCTATCTATGTATGTGAGGACATGGAAATTCAGTGGGATACCACAGCTTTGTGGGATCTCTCCAGGCAGTAGCAGGTTTCTTATCATCATATCAAGGTAGATATAAACAGGAGGAGAACCTTCTTCCATCCCATTTTTCTGTAGCCTTCATAGGACTTGGCTTTGTCTCTTATTTATATGTAAACTGTGTATATCGTTATCATAATAGTTACAGTATTAGCTGTACAATATAGGTGTGTCCGCAGCACTGTGCTAATGGAGTCCGGGTTGTATTACTTATATTATGTAATCCTTATGAGTTCTTTGAGGAAGCTCATACGACCATTTTATAGAGGAGAAGACCAGAAGAGAACAGAAGTCAAGTCATGGGGCACCTGGGTGGCTCAGTCGGTTAAAGCCTCTGCCTTCGGCTCAGGTCATGATCCCAGGGTCCTGGGATCGAGCCCCGCATCGGGCTGTCTGCTCAGCGGGGAGCCTGCTTCCTCCTCTCTCTCTGCCTGCCTCTCTGCCTACTTGTGATTCCTGTCTGTCAAATAAGTAAATAAAATCTTTAAAAAAAAAAAAAAGAAGAAGAAGTCAAGTCATGTGCCCTGCTTACCTAGCTCGCATTCATTCACTCATGATTCATGACACGTTTATCAAGCAAGTACTATCTGTTATTAGGGTTGAAGGTGCAAAGGAGGATCAAACCCAATCCTTGCCTTCAGAAAGCTTAAAGGACTGTGTTGGAGCAGAACTTAGTTGTCGTTTCAAAGGCAAAGGAACTCAAATTAGGGAGTTTGCTGGCATCTGCCTTAGGACTGTGGGGCCCAGATAAATGTGACATATAAGAACAAGCATCAGTGTACAAGTGGGAGGAGATAGCCTAGAAAACATTTTCTCAACTATGTCTGTGACTCTTGGGAGCTCCTTGTTCATTATTAAGTTCTTTGATGACACCGACCACTGCGTAGGAATCTCTTCCCAGAGCAATTTATAAATATCAAATAATTTTTATGGTGGGTAATTCCAGAAAGGGTTAAAGTTAGCTTCTCTGGGACACATAATGGGAAAGTAGCTGAACATGATTTCAAAGGGATTTTTTTAGGAGAGAATTCCAATTATAGAGAAGTAATTTCCCTTTCTAGCTTACTAAGCTCTATTTCAGACTAATGCAGTTTCAAGATCCATATCCCTTCTCCCCTTATTTCAACAGATATTTTGAATATGAAAATCTTATGTCAAAACTTAGCTGAAGCCTTCATCGGGCTTTTGAAAGGCTAAGTAAGAATTCTGTTTCTAGGAATAAAAAGATTTGGATCAGAAAGATTCCTTGCTGGCTAGAGTCCCTTTTTGGATGGTAGTTCAAGCAGCCTTTAATCATATTTTTGTTGATTATTTATTAGTTTCCCTGGGAAATCAAAGACTCAGTAACGTAGAATGTGTTTTCCTTAAGATATTTTGTGAATCAGAATCCAGAGTAAAGAAATAATGGAAAATACATTTCCTTTGCTGATATGGACTAATTGGGAATTAAAATACCTTTCTCTAGTCAGTGCCCCACATGGAAATGCTAAGTGCCCTCCCTGGCCCAGTTGTACCAACCGCAGTTTCTGCCCAGACAAAAACTCTTATGCTGCTAGTAGATAAAGAGAGTGCTTTGTCAGGAAATCAAAACTGCGGAGCACTAGAACTAATTTAAGTAAAAGGATAGGCTCTAGGCCAGCTGTTGGGGTAAACCCACATTGAACCAAATGGGAGACGGAAGAAACTTAATATGTGTGCCTTCCAGTCATCAGCCTAGAGTGTGTGGAACGCCAGCTTGTGGTGTTTGTCACTGTGAGACGTGTGAAGGCAGACCTCCTTTCTCAACAGCACGGGCTGCCAGTTTGCGGCAGCTTTAGTCAGTAATGGGTTTGCTGTTGCGGGGGCCAGACTTCGGCTAGTTTCCTGATGGAGGTCAGGGGAACTGTGAAATGTCTTTACTTTCTTTCCTTGTACACATTGTCCTGATTAGGTGACATCAAAAGGCATTTGAGAGAAAAAAAAAAATCTGCAGGAGTAAAACATGAAGAAAATAGGATGCCTTTTGCGTTGTTGAGGCCAGTGTCCTTAAGGGGGAGATACACAAGATAAACACACATGACAAATGAAAAAACAGTTGGGAACAACAAAGTATGTTCAGGTGACAGAAGCAGCAGAGCACTGAGGTGAAGGGCACGACTCTGGAGCCAGCTGGTCCGAGTTCAAAACCCACTCTGCCACTTACTAGGTATGATTGTGGGACAAGTTTTGTAGCCCTCCTGTGCTTGGATCTTTGTCCCTAAAGTGGAGGTACAAGAACACCCACCTCACGATCACGCAGATGTCATTTGAGCCATATGTAAGATCCATGACCAAGAGAAGTAGGTCACAAGGGCTATGAGAAGGTCACTCCTCTGTGTTTTGAAGCCCGGGGTAGAAATGTCTTCATTAAGTTGAACCAATACTCGAGTATCTTTGACACTCTAAAAAACTGCCAATTTCTTATCATTCCATCTACCAAAGAGGGGCTCAGGAGGATGGAGAAGGAGATTGTTCTGGTTTTCTGGAGATAGAAGAAAAAGAGAAAGAACCCCCAGCTCATAGGGTTGTTATGAATTAATGGCTGTAATGTTCAGCATGGTACCTGGCCTGTCGTAGGCGTTACAGAGGTTGGTGATTGTTACCGTAGCTCAGAAGTCAGAAGCTCAGATGCCTCCAGGACCCAGGAGCACCAGTCACTGATCACTGGCAGCAGAGACCATTGGTGTGGAGATGTGCGTGGTCAGGACAGCGGCTCTGCTCCCCAGCTGTGCCCACCACTCCGCCCTGGCTGTGGCCTTACAAGAACACTGGTCCACGGCTGCTGCCATGGCTTCTGGTATATTTCAGAAAACACTGGAAATCTGGATTTTGCTGAAAATCCCCCAACTGTTAAATCTTGTTGATTTATCTTAAAGCCCTCTACAAGCCAAATAAAACCCTGTTTGCAGGCTGTGGGCCACCAACTCATGACATGTGCAGTCTAAGAATGAAACATGTGAATGTAACTTAAGGAAGCCCCTCTGATGAATTTCTTACCTTAGTGTAAGTCAGAGATTTGTTTTGATTCTGGAAATATTCATGGAGTTCTTACTACATGTCAGACCCTGCGCTGGTGCCGAAGGTACAGGAGAGACCCGAGACAAGACCGTCCAAGGAACTCACACACTTTATAAGAATTTTGAAGAGAAAGCAACAGCTAGCCCCTAATCGAGATTCCGTGTTGGTTTCCAGATCCTTCCGTTACCTCTGTTAGGTCTAGATCCGATCCAATGAGTGCTTGAAAGCGGACTTGGGTTTTTGAATAATAATAGTGCGATGCAGTGTAACACTAATAAATCTGCCAACAATATTGCAGAAATACTCTACTGGGGTTCTGTTCCTCTTAGTTTCCTGCTTTTTCTCTGATTAATCATCCTCCTTCATTCACTATCACTACATTACTTACGGACTTGGGCTATGATATTTTTCCATTATTTGCCTGTTGCTTCACACCTTTTTTCTCATTTTGTCTTTGAGAGTGTGAACTTCCTTCACACTTCCAAGGGCATTCAATGGCACATGAATCCTAGGAGCTAATTCAGTGTCATTTGGGAAATAGGGAATATTATACATCCCCTCCCTTTCATGGAGATTCGCAAAGCCCATTAGCGAAGCCCATTAAAGGCTCCAAGGAAAAACGGCAGTTTACAAAGCTACTTGATAAACCTTGTCTGAATAAATGTTTCCCAAATGTATTGAACCAAGGCCTACCATCCCCTCCTTTTCCTCACTTCCTGCACTTCCTGCACCTTAATATGCCAAGTTACTGATAATTGTTTGGCCCATTCAGGGAAATGCTGGATTGCCAAATTACAGTTCCTATTAGGAACAATAGTTTCTTTCAATTTCTTCTCTGCCTCAGTATGTATGGGTAAAGGTATCTCCAGGAGCTCAGTCTTTACATTCAAGGAATCTAGCAAATGGATTACGGCGGTGGCCATCTTGTTGGTGCCTAACAACTGAATGAGAAATCTTCGAGGGAAGAGACTGTTGCTTGTGCTGTCTGTGGGGCACATGTACATGAACTGACCAGTGACTGCCCGCAGCAAAAATACTCCAGGAGATGTTAACAGTCGATGAATTCGGATAAAGAATAGATGAGTGGTTTTTTCGGTACTGTTCCTGTAAGTTCTCTGCTAGTTTAAAACGAGTTCCAAATCTAAAATTCTTTTTCATCTATGAGACTGTATTCCTAAAAGGTGTCAATTATACCTCCCTTTAAAAAAAAAAGTATCGTAAGGCTTGGCAAGCCCGAGAGATAAGAGCAAGAAAAAAAAATTGGAGGATGCCCGTGAGCAGGTCAAGAAAAGGGAATGAAGACGAACAGGTGTGCAACAGAATCAGCAGGTTTGGGTTATTGCAAAGATCAGTGTCTGATCCTGGGGCTAAGACGGTGTCATCCAGGGGCCCCCGTTCCCAGGCTGCATTCCAGATTGGGTCTGCCCGGGTCTCCCCCTGAGTCCTGTGGCCATGGAATTTGCCAGTACTTTTGCCGCCCCCAAGCCCCCGAACTGTTGACTCCTCTATGATCAGCCTCCCCCGCCCCAGCTCCCCCGCCGCCCCCCGCCTCCCGTGTGGGTGGCACATCTGGCCTTTCTGCTTCGCATCCACGTCGGTCATCTCAGCTGCCATCATGTCACTTCCTCCAGGACTCGCCACACCCAGCCACACTGCTCAGAGCCTCATGGCAAGACTCAGCCTGACTCTTCTTTGGAGGAAGAGGAATTAGCCTCAGATTTGAGGGTTCAGCGGTAAAATGACGTTTCCCACACTCACAGACCTGCATACCGAGGAGAAGCCTGTGCGGATTGCAGGCTGCTGGTGCAGGCCCCGAACGAGCGGGGAGCATGGGGCAGAGGAACCATCCTTGTAAGCCTCGGGAGCTCTCTTGTGTCTTCTTGGTTGTGGGCAGAGCGCTAATGCTTTGGCTTTAATACAATTCCTTTCCTCACAGCTCTTGACATTTGTAAATCTTCAGGAAAATGTATGTGGGAAATCAATAGGACACGCTTCAACCCACTTACAATAGCGAGAGGAAGACCATCCTGGCCTTTAAGATCGCTCCCGTGGACACGAGTATTTTTACGACCTGTCCCTGGGCCCCCACGCCCACCTCCTGATATTTATGAAGGTGAGCACCGTAGGACAGTGAGAGTCACAGGATTTGACATAACTTAACTTCTAGGTGTGTTTGGCATGAAAACAAAGATAACCCTGTTCAGCAGTGAATTTGTGCCTCTGGGTGAATGGCCAGGTGTTCTTTCAACTGAACTGTGAGACTAATTTCTTCCTGGCCCCTGGAAGCCAGCTGAAGCAGTGGGCCAGCTGGTGTACCTTCAGTCTTGCATACCAACATCTTTCTCTGATTCACAGATTTCCTTTATCCCCAGCACTTCCTCTGGTATGTGCATCCCCGACAGTAAGCGATATCTCTTATTGGATTTGGGCATTTTTCAACCGTGAGTCTTTTGGGGGTGGGGAGGGGAGTAGAGGAAGGAGGGGGGGCTACATTAGAAGAGGGAGCCGTGCTTTAATCTCACCCACTCCGACTCTTGCACATCCGATGGTGTCCACATTCGCAAGGAGAGGACGCTGAAGTCAGGGAAGATGGCCTTAGGAGCAGAACTCTTTTTAATATTTAAGTGATCTCCCAGAAAATGAAGTCAGTTTACATCCAGTGGTTGAAACGCCCACCATGACTAGAGTATAAAACAACAAGAAGCTGCAGAGATTCTTCCCTAGAAGAGAAGTTCCTTTTGGAAACTTTACGATGACTTTGATTCACAAAGCGTAGCCTTTCCATAGTCATCGATTTACTTTTCAGTGATCCGAGCTTTGGAGAGGCTCAGAGATTTACCTGGTGAGTCACAGAGTAAAACTTAATACTTGGAAGCAGGAGCCTATACCTGGCAGTCTGCTGGTTCTCAGGATACCAGATCATATCCGTTAATTTATTTGCCCAAATAGCTGTGACTTACAAGATTCTCCACACACTAAAAAGGGTGTTTGAAAGTCACAAGGAAGTGGCAGAGGACCTCTGGTGACTTGAACGTGTCCACCTTCAGCAGAGTGTGCCTGTTGGCACCCCTGGGATAATCTGGACCTATCTTACAAGTTTTTTTTTTTTTTTTTAAGGGAAATGCATTTCTCTTTGCTCGTGATACATACACATTTCCGTTTTCGGGAGGCTGCAGTGATTCTGTTGAAACGGTGCCTGTCTGTTTTTGAGAGGAAATTGCCAGGAGCTTTCCAAAGCGAGCTGCACCAGGATGCAAACCATGAACCTCCTTTAGTCTGGTGTGTGAGAGAATTTTGGTGGACTGTACCAGGCAGTCTGCATCGGGGCTCAGCTTTGTTGCAAATGCCCTTCTCAGCCGTTCTCACAAACCTAGCTTGCCTAAAGACTGTGCATTGAAATATATGTGACTTCTCAGGTACTTTATTATTATTATTTTTTAAGATTTTATGTATTTGTTTGACACAGAGAGAGCACAGGAAGGGGGAGCGGCGGGCACAGGAAGAGGGAAAATCAGGCTCCCCGAGAAGCAGGGAACCCAATGTGGGACTAAAGCCCAGGACCCTGGGATCGTAGCCTGAGCTGAAGGCAGATGCTTGACAATGGAACCACCCAGACCCTTTAGGCACTTTTAAATGTACTGGACACTTCAGTTGCAGATTCCCTTAAGCCAAATCTTAGCAGATACTTACATATTATAAAAGCAATTACGTTTCCTGCAAAGTACAGTAGCAGCTTTCACTCCTAAGAACATATGTTGCCTATACTGTTTACACACAGAGTTGTCTGCTGCAAGAGTTCTTTGCCCTTGGTAACAACTGTAATAGTTGAAGCACCATCTTAAAAAGCCACATAGATGAATTTCCAAAAGGGAAAATTTCTCATGGCTCATAACTCAGAATAATAAAGCTATGCCCATGGCAAAAATGCTGATAGGGAAAGGGACGGGACAGGAGCAGGAAATCTGGACTAGCTTTAAAAAAAAAAAAAAAAGATTTAAAAATTCTAAGACTTTGGGGAAATTCAGCTTAAAAAATAACGTGAATAATGACTATTAGTATTTGTTGAAGGTTTACCTTCTGCCAAACGCTGTGCCTCGTGCCATGTGTCGGTTTTTAAATTTCACCCTCACAACTCTCTATGCAGCAGGTGTTTTATTATCCCTATCTGTTAGACGAGAAAGCTGAGGCTTCCCAAAATGGCTTACAAGGTCATCCGGCCTCCAGCAAGTAGGGGAAACAGAATTCTAACTCACACGGTCAGCCTTTGAGAAGTTGCTCTTGGCCATTTTTCTGGCCTCATACATCATCTCTTCCTACAGCAGAGGTCACAGACCGAAAGCCAGCAGGCCAGATCCTGCCTCAGATAACAGTAGCCACTGCCGAGCCCTTCTTACGTGTCAGAATTATTGTATGCACACTTACTCTGTCATTTCATCCTCAAAACAACTCCACGGCGTCGGTGGTGGTTGGCATCCCCGGTTTACAGATGAGGAAAACTGACATTCCGAGGAAGTCGTGCGTCCCAGAAGGTAGCGGGACTGCCATCCAACTCCAGGCAGTCTGGTCCCAGAAGCCGCTCTCTTAACCATCACGCTAAGAACTGCAGTCGTCTGCCAGCCCTGGAAAACCGAGTTATTTCACACTACACGCAAAGATGTCCGACTTCTCTGGGAAAACCAGACGAGACAGGAGATGGGGCGGTACCGATTCCCTTCCACCAGGCAAGAGTCGCTTGGCAGCCGTGGGTAGCGCTCTTGATGAGAGCGTGTCTCCCGCTGCCACCTGTCCCTTTCACTGCTTTACTCCCGGTGACTCACTTGGACTTTGGGGGCCTGTTAGTTTGCACTTGGGGTCTGGGGTCTTCATGGGACTGGAGCTGCCTCCACAGGGGCCTGTCTGTTGAGTGTGTTTCATTGTATATGCTGTTCAGTGCTAATAGCATCCCCCCAGAATAACAACAGACTCTCGCTCTGTCCCCTTCCCCCAGAGAAGGGGACTGTGGGGCTCTAGCGTTTGCGCCCAACCACGTGTTGGGGATCCTTTGATATTTATACCCTCTCCTCTCTCCACCTGCTTGGTAGCATTCTGGTGATATTTGGTTGGCCATAACCAAGCTGGCATACAGTTTGGTAGACTGTCGTGTGACCCAGGGACCCCCAGCCTCCGTCTGCGTCAGAGTGGAATACGACTCTAACACCCAGAAATGAAGAGAAGGAGCTGGCAGGTGCCTGCATCCTTCACAAACCAGAGACTTACATATTGAACGGGGTATTTCTAAGAACTCAGTCTTGATGATTTGTTCCATGTTGGGCCAAACCAGTGTATTATTGGTAAGATAATGATGGCATTCACCCAAGGGTAATCCTTCCAGGGATTTTGATGATGCAGTAAATCACGAGTGTAAAGCCTGAGTGGTTTATGCCATTAAAACCTCGGGATAGAATTAGACTTGTAATCACCACTTGCCCATGTTTTGTCATTTATGATAATTATAGTAGTAATAATCCGTGTATTGTTGGGAAGTAGCAGTCAGAAGCATCCATCAATTTTTTATCGACACCTAATCAAGTTGATACTTCATCTTTGCTGCAAAAATGTAGATTGCACCAATTAGTCTAAAGAAATTGGGCAGTCATTAGCAATGAAGGAAGCAGTTCATCTATGGAATATTTCTGGTTCCTCTGATGCCAACAATCCCTCTTAATTACGTGGAACACCGTGAGCGTCTTTGGGACTCTGTCAATAGTGCCATTGTTGGCTTAGATCAGAAGGAGCATCGTGTCCCTGCTTTTATGTAAAAGAATGCACTATTACCTCCCAGCCCCCACCTTGTACCCTTCTGCGCTTTCAGGCAAATTTATTCTGAAGCAGAGCACTCAAATCAAAGCAGTTGGCTTCTTTTTTTTTTTATTTGGCAATAGGAATTTTCCCCAGTGGGCTGCTTTCAGGGATGGTGCGTTATCTACCACCCCATACTTGTTAACTGTTCTCATTCACCTTACCCAAATCATGGAATAATCATCTGCTTGAAAAGAGAGAAAGAAAGAGAAAAAGAGGAGTGGGGGGCGGGGAGAGAGAGACACAGAGAAAGAGAGCTAGAGAAGAAAGAGAGACCAAACTAAAGAAAGAAGAGAGTCAGAAGTTAAAAGAAAATCCAACTCGTTGTGAAGAAATCCTGGTACTAATGAGCTTTCCACATCTGCCTCACGTCTTTTCCCCAGGCTATCCCACTCTCCGTCTCTAGACATTTTCAACCGGCATTGCCCATAAATTGTACTAAGCAGCTGAATAATGTAGTGTGGAAATTGCGAATATATCTATATTTTTTCGATTTAGAAAGTTTGGAAGTGTCAGACTAGGAAGGAAAGAACTCACCCCTCACCCCCCAACCATGATGCCAATCTCTGTAACTGTTTTTTGGTAGGTTTTATTCCAAACTCTTAAACATACACATATGTTGAGTTTTGTGGTTGCCGTCGTTGTTGTTGTTTTTGTGTGATTATTACATACGATCCTTGAGCAGCGCAGGGGTCAGGAGTGCTGATCCTCGGCACAGTCACAAATCCCTGTAGAATGTTGGACTCCCCAAAAACTTAATGTAGACTCCCGTTGAATGGAGTCTGCCAGTATTACCAATACCATAAACAGTCAATGAACACATATTCTGTATGTTACATTTATTATATACTGTATTCTAACCATAAAGCTAGCTCTAGGAAAAAAAACAAAAACAAAACACTAAGAAATCATAAGGAACAGACTTAGAGAACAGTGTTGCATTTACCAAAAAATAAACCACACAGAAGTGGACCTTCACAGTTCAAACCCGTGCTGTTCCAGAGTCAGCTTTATAATGGGGCACGTGGGTGGCTCAGTCGGTTTAACATCTGGATTTGGGCTCAGGTGAGGATCTCAGGGTTGTGGGATCAGACTCTGGGCTGGGCGTGGAGCCCACTTAAGATTCTCTCTCCCTCCCCCTCCCCGCAAAGAGTCAACTCTATGGTATTCTTTCTTTTTTTTTTTTTGACTTGTCAAAATTTTTTCAGTTTACCCACAATTTCAGTAATCATTTTTCACGTGTGACTAGTACTCCATTAAATATAAGGTATCTACTTCTCCATGTTTTGGATTATTGCCCTGAGGTAAAAAGTGAAATACTAGATTAAAATTGATTAGTTTCTTTATAACTCTCGATAGAAATTGACATACTGTGTCCCCAAAGAATTAGACCAATTTAAAAAAAAAACCCACCAGGAATATATGGATACCAGCTTAATTTTAGTGAATGAGATTTAAATTCAGATGTTGGGCATGTTTGTATCTGAGCTAAAAATATAAATGGTACCCTTCCATAATTTAGCTAAAAATATTAATCTTACCCCTCCATAATGGACAAATGGGTACAGTATCAAATTGTGCTCTGACTCAGACTGGCTTAAACCGGGCAATTATTCTCTCATGTTACAGAAAGGTCAGAAGTAGGACAGCTGTAGGTGTGATATGATCATAAGCCCAGTGATGTCACTCAAGACCTGGATTCCTCTCTTTTGAGCTCACCATCATAACCTTTACCCTCATGCTGGCTTCCTTCATGTTTCAAATGGCTGCAGCTGCTCCAGGCATCACATCCAGATGTTGAAACAACAAAGATGGAAAGAGATCAATTCTTCCATTGCCTCCCTCTCAAGAGTGAGGAAATCCTCCCTAGAAATTCCCCGTTCACCTTCTTTCCAGTCAGTCTCATTGCCCATATCTGGGTCAGATGTGCAGTGCTAGACCAAAACCTACCAAGGGAAATGGAATCACCATTTTTGGCTTTATTACCCAAGATTTACTCATGAGCTGGCAGAGGCATCTATTTTCTCTGAGTTGAAGACATGAGTGGTTGTTAGGGAAGTAACCCTTAGTGTCTAACAAGACACCCTGAGTTTTTTCTTTAGTCTCTGGTTCACTCTTAGAACCATTTAGAATTCTGTAGTAATAGCGTATGCATTTCATGGATGTTTGCAAGATGCATGCAAGTCCTCGGCTTTGGCCTCTGCCTAAGGCCCTCATGTAATGTGACTGTGCTTACATCCCTTACATTTTCCTAAAAACCTGCCTCGGTGCTATGCCCCAAAGATAAAAACCAGGATCTCTTCCATTTTTAGAAACCTTTGGTATATAGGTCTCATATGGGAAAGAAGTAGAGCTGGCTTTCTGCTAGAGAATTCCTGTTTGGTCAGGACTGGCCAACCAGCCAGCCGTTGCAGGGTTTCTGCTGAGACCGAAGGCTTACAGAAAATTCTCACTGAATTACTAGGCTCCATGCACGTTATTCCACGGCACAGCCCAGCATTTTGAACATTTCACTGCTCATGAGCACCTCCAGTGAAAGACCAGGGAAAGGAAGGGTGAGGATTGAGGAATTCATATCAGTCAAATACTTCTTGTTTTATCTCATTGGAGAAGGGGCTGGAATTACTGCCTCAGAGAGTGCTTTGAAAATAGTCTGCAGGGCACCTGGGTGGCTCAGTGGGTTAAAACCTCTGCCTTCCACTCAGGTCATGATCCCAGGGTCCTGGGATCAAGCCCCGAATCGGGCTCTCTGCTCAGTGAGGAGCCTGCTTCCTCCTCTCTCTCTCTCTCTGCCTACCTCTCTGCCTACTTGTGATCTGTCTGTAAAATAAATAAAAATCTTTTTAAAAAAAAATAATCTACTTTATTTCTCCACTCATTCTCCCCCTAATTGTACAAATTATCAGCATTACATTTTAGTTCAAAAAAAAAAAAAAAGCAGCGATGTAGAAAACACGCCCCGGGTTGAAGAAACCAGCCGAGCTACTGCATACTTGAGAAATTCAGCACTCTCTTGCATTTCATGTACATAGTTGAGTCATAAGGTACAGATCCTGTCTTTTTATTAATGCCTGACTTGCAAATATTTTTTGGCACCCGAGATATCAAGGTGATCTTGGATCAAACCTGCCCATTCCTTTAGCCAAGTAGATGAAAGTCCAAAATACCCCCATTTCTGAGAATGCCATGATGAAATCATTGCTTCAGTCGTAATTCTGGGTGAAGACACAAAATGCAACAAAACACCCCCCCCCACTGTACCTGTATACTTTTTGTTTTACGGTTTGTGAGGTTTTTTACAAGACAATTACATGTTCTAATTATGAGATTACATACATTTCTACCACTTATGTAATCAAGTGTAATTATACCGACTACTTGAAAAGACAGTGATAAAGGATTACTCGAAGCAAAAATTAGACATCAGAATGCCATTTCAGAAAGGCTTTTGGAGCCTGTATGTCACAGGTCCCAGAAGAGGTGGATGAAGGTGAACACAGTAGCCTCCAGTAGCTTACTTTTATATTGGTTATGGCAGCAAGAATCACTCCTATCATTCTGGAAGGTTCATCTTTTTAAAACTGCTTTTCAAATAATAAAAAAAAATTTTTTTTAATCTTAAAAAAAAAGGGGGGCACCCAGGGACACCTGGGTTGCTCAGTCAGTTAGGCCACTGCCTTCGGCTCAGGTAGTGATCCTAGGATCCTGGGATCGAGTCCCATATTGGGCTTCTTGCTTGGCAGGGAGCCTGCTTCTCTCTCTGCCTCTGCCCGCCACTGTGCCTGCTTCTGCTCTTTCTCTCTCTCTGATGAGTAAATAAAATCTTTTAAAAAGGGGAGGAGGCACCTGGGTGGATCAGTGGGTTGGGACCTCTGCCTTCAGCTCAGGTCATAATACCTGGGTCCTGGGATTGAGCCCGGCGTCCGGCTCTCTGCTCGGCGGGGAGCCTGCATTACTCTCTCTGCCTGCCTCTCTGCCTACTTGTGATCTCTGTCTGTCAAATAAATAATTTAAAAAAAAATCTTTAAAACTGGTTTTCAAACATAGCACCCATGATGTGTACCTTCGTTACCTGTGCAGAAGGTAGTTGAGTTCTGAGTTTGTCTCCTTCCCCTCACCTTCTCTCCCTCCTTCTCTGGCTCTTCTTCCTTCCCTTTCTTACCTTCCATCCTCCCTACCCCTGCCTTTTATGTAGGGGCCTGGAGAAGGGCTTGAAACAGTAGGCTAATGGGGCCAAACGGACTGGATTCCTGGGACATTATTTCCCACTCAAGTAATCCTTGGATCCAAATGTTTGAAAGCACTGGCTTAGAAGAGTTCATGTTATCCTTAAAATTGTCTAACTCACTCCTCAGAGGGCAGACTATGTAGAAAGTCAAGGTCCATGGGGTTTTGCAGCCTTTGGAGGGGTTGTAGCGTGGTGTCGTTGTTCTGTGAGAGAAACAGAGTAGAGAGAGGAACGTAAACACAGACTACAGTGTAAGCAAAACTAGAAACCTTTAACATGAACTACATGATGCTACAGACAGTTCCTTAGAATAATTGTTTTTTCATCACTGAAAACAAAGTATATTGAAAGGGTAATTTTTCTGCAAGTCAGCTCCTTTCCCTCAGGTGTCTTTTTTGAGGACTTTTTTTTTTTTTTAAGTAAAATGTAAGAATTTTAAAACTTATTTGTGGACTACAAACATTGCTGAGGACTTCTCCAAAACCTTTTCACCGCTTGATTTTAAAATCAAGCGTTTGCTCGTTCTTGATTTTAAAAAATAACAATAATAATAAAATTCCTAATCACCTGTCCTGAGTTTACAGTTCAGAGCAGTTTTGTTGTTGTTGTTGTCTTTTGTTTTTTTGGACTAGCTACTCATGTTCTAAGGACAGCATCGCTGAGGTGTGCTGTTCATCGCCCATATGGAGCAAATTAGAGAGAGAAGGAGGGGAGCTGCCACTGTTTATGATTGGTTACGGTAGTATTAAAAAAAAAAAAATTGACTTGCCCCGCTTTGGAGAAGAAAGATGGATAAAATGCTCTTTGAACACACGAGCCTTTTTTTTTTTTTTTTTTTTAATGTCGGTACAGAAGGGTTGCATTTATATTTGGCTTTGCAGACCTGTCTCTTGACCTTCTAATTACTTTATTTGAAACAGCACTGAGGGTATAATAAACCTGGAGGTTGCCTCTCCTTTGCTTTATCATAAATTAAAGCTGCCGGTTTGTTGAGGTGAAAGTGGAGGCAGAATGTTCATTACCGCTCAAGTGACGGCTTGTCAATAATAGTGCTTTTTAGTTTGTTCTAGTCAGCACTTGCTGTGCATTTTGTTGGGCCGCTGGGAAATAAATACAACAAGATTATACGTTTGGAATACCACAAGAGTTCACGGAAAAAAAACAACAACCCACAAATGATAAATTATACACTTGGTAGAAAGTGACATGCTATCTTGTGCTATTAACAACCGAAGATAATTGCAACGAATTGTAATTGCAGTTTGCAACTTACAGTACAGTGTGTCCGACATCAATCTTAATAGCGAACAAAGCAATTTATATTAAAACTTAATTCACTTGGTAACTTTCTGCTGTATACAGGGGAGCTAACAGATGTAGCTTTTCAGAAAGTTCAAAGGCATTTGAAACGTGGCAAGAAATGCTAATGCAGTAAGCCTTGGAGAAATATTGCATTACTCCTTGTAATGAAAACAAATGTATGTCATTATCTCCTACTTTGTGTTTATTTAATAAAATATGCAGTTTGCCTGTTGGTGAAGTCAGTGTTTCTGAATGGATATGGAATGATCTTCCATTCGGAATCAGAGACCAGACAGGACTAGCAATTACGCATCTGGTATAAGTAGTCTGCTTTACTATTTTGGTAGCATGCCCCTTAATGCTTCAGTAGGTTTTGTACGCGATGTAACAGCAAACTGGAGTAACTTTATTCATGACTTTCCTTAGATTGGATGTCTTTGAAGCAAGAAAGGGAGATCTCCTGGAATTACTTAAGAGAACAAGCATATTTGTTTTGTGAGCCTGACTGATGGCCAGCAGAGCAGTTGAGTGAAATCTCTAAACTGATTAGGGCTTTAGTTCAAATAATCTTCTACCTTTTTCATTAATTTATTCCTTAATGCTATTTTGCTGCTCTTCTACCAAGGATAATAATCTCACACTCGCTGACCTCCATGAGTGGGTGACCTGGAGCCCATAACTAATCTTATTTACCCTCCTGACCAGCCGAACTTCATTTACCTTGACTGGATAAAGAGCCTCGCGTTGCTAAGCTTCCCCTCCTTCGTAGCTTTCTGGTTAATCTACAGTGAAGGGAAGATGATAGGCTTTCCCCGTCAAGATCCAGAAGCATCCAGGGACAGTGAAAACTTCAGGCCATTCCTCTTCCTCGCTGGAGTCCTATTCTCCTAACGCAGATTATTTCCATTTTGAAAGTCAATTTCCAGCCACGGGCTATAGGAATTTGTTGCTGGATTTAGGTTTAATTGTTGAGGGCGTATACGTATAATTTTATATCCTGCTTTTAAATTTAATACCAAAGTGTTTCCCATGTTGCTTCATAATTTAATAACTATGCATTTTAATGACAATAATTCATTAAGTTTGTATGCCGTTTTTTTCTAATCATTCCCCATTATTAAAAAGTTGAGTTACTTCCACTCAGTTTCACCATTACAAATATTACTGCAATAAAAATTTCTTTAGATTTTTTTTTTCTTTTTCGTTTAGAGCGTTTCTTTGGAAAACATTATTAGAAGCATAACTATTAAGCAAGACATGTAAACATTGCATGGCTCTTGCCCCACATTACTAAAATGGGTTCCTGGACTAGTTTATAGTAGTTGATAATTGCCCACAGCAGGGTTGGAGGAATATATAATTTTATCATGGTAACATTGAGATTTATCCTGGCTCTTCCATTTCTAAACTAAACGATATTGGGCACGTTGCTTAACCCCTCTGCCTCACCGGAACCTCGTTACTCCCCAGCTGAAGAAAGGGGCTAGTAATGGGGGTTAGCTCATGGATCGTAATGAGTATTATATTTCTTCATATATGTATAATCTGGCGAAGACTGCGTATCACATAGGAAGCACTCCGTAAAGATTAGCTATTATTATTCTTACCCCTGGTTCGTTTTTCTCCAAATTTAATATCACTTTCTACTTAAGATGCAGTCTTTAAAGGAAAGCTGAGTCTTTAAAGGAAAGCTTCCGTCCACGGAAGCTGAGCAGTCTGTAGACTCCACAAGCAACTTCTACCCGCACCGAGTGAGAACTTCACATTGCTTGGGCACAATGAGCCATTAGGAAGAACTTGGCAAAAATGAGCATTCTAGCTGTAGAGTAGAGGCTGGCTCAGGCAGTTACGTGTCTGGCTTGGTTTCGGCTCAGGTCATGATCTTACAGTCGTGGATCAAGCCCCAGGTTGGACTCTGTACCGAGTTGGCTTCATATGCTTTTCCCCACCCTTCCTCTCCCCCTGTGCTCCTCCCTCCCTCCTCCTCTCCCTCTCTCTCTCCCTCTAATAAATAAATAAAATTTAAAAAAGAATTATTAATGTCTCTAATCCCAGAACAATCTAAATAGCCTTGAAGCCTTAGGCTTCTGGGGTACTGATCCTGTGATTCTTGTGCTCCGTGAGAATCCAAGCCCCCCACCCCCCACTTACAGGAACGGGCCTCTGCAAGAAATAATGGCAGCTATTTGTTGGTCTTTAAGGAAGACAAAGAACTCGTTTCCTGGATTCCTTCATTCTGGAAAATTGACTTCAAGTTTATACATTTTCAAAGAAATACTGTAACTAATGGTATTATTCCATGAGATGGTTTTGATGAGATGCATCTGGTTCATCAGGCAGTTGAGAACGGCACCGTCCAAAGCAGGGAGTTGGAGCGTGCCCCAGGTGACCACGGAGCCCCTGGTCAGACTGCCCCCAGCTGGGCAGTAACTACCCAAGGTAGAGGCTAGAGATTACTTCCTTGAAACCTTCTTTTAAACAAAAGGAATGTGGATCCCTTATGTTCCCTTCTGATGATAAGCTCTGTGTTAGAGCTCTTCGGTTGCGAGCAACAGAAAACAATGCTTAGGGGTGTTGGGGAAAGGCAGGAGAGCAGGAGGTTCTCCTCTGGGAGGGATAGAGTGTTGTTCACAATAGCCACAGAGAAGAGTAACTCAGCAGGAGAGGGAGCAGTGCAGCTCCAAGGATCCAAGCAGGGGGAAAACACAGACACTCACAGGGTGCTGGAATGGGATGGAGTGAGCCCTACTCCACTCAAGAGGGCCCCGCCTCTCATCTAGGAGACACCATAGCACCTTGACGACAGTCCCACTAAGACTGCACAGTCCTGGTGGAAGACATTGCCCCAAACAAGATTGGAATCCTCGTCCTGGAAGAAGCGGAAAAGGACGTGGGGGCGCTGAAGTTAACAAAGCTACAGTGAATTTCTTAAAAGACTGGATTGCTATAGTAATTCCTCTGCAGTAATGATTAGAAAAACAACTAAATGGCTCACAGACACCAGGAAGTATTTGGACCACTCAGGGACCATTGCCTAGGACATTAGCCTTGGCAGTAACTACTTTTTAATTACTCAGGATGACACAGAGGGCCCACATAAGAAGGCATTTTGTAAGAGGAATGTCTCACAGTTGGCTGCAGATATCATAGACCTGAAAAGCAGTGGCTTTGACCTCAGAGGGATTTCTTTTTCTTCCATGGGAAAGAAATCCACAAAGAGTAGGGCCATTACGGATCCCCCCCATCACCAGTGTTCACGGCTCCCTGAGTCTTTGCTCTGACCTCCTCTTGGCATGGCTTCTCTCTTCAGACATCCTTCATGATCACAAAAGAACCACGGCAGCTCCTAACAGGTCATGTACGTGACTGGTACGAAGGAGGAAAGGGAGGGAGGGCAGATTTGCCTGGTCCTTGAGTCACCTCTGTCCCCCTGGTAAAGAACTTCCCCAGAAGCCCTACCCAACAGTCTCTGCCTAGATTCCATTAGCTACAATACAGACACTTGGTCACCCCCACTGATAAAGGCAACAGGGATATTTTTCAGTCGGGTACCTTGCTACTCCCAGCAAAATCAGGGTTCCATAAGGGAGGGAGAAGAGGAGAGCGGATATCAGGAAGGAAGCCAGCAGTTTCCGGTGCTGAAGTGGATGGTCTTCAGGTCCATGAACTGTCCTGCCGGTCCCCGCATGACCAATAAGCAGCCAGGAGAGCAATAATGAAGCATTTCCTAGGGTAGGGAGAGAAGTGAGCGGATTGAATGATGGAAACTTTAGGTCATTAAATAAAGTTCCAACATTTTCTTCTTGCCCAAAACATTCACCACAAACTCTGTGGAACAGGAATTGAAGGGAAATGTGCCGCGCCATTTTTCTTTAGCCTTTTTGCAATGCAACAGGACAATCAATACAAATCTTTGCAGTAATCATATATTGATTTTCCTAGAATATAACTCCATTTAAAGCACTTTTATCCCCAAGAGTAGAAACATTGGAGGCTATCAAAGAAGGAAGTAGGTTTCCTTGACCCCATCTGCAGTGCACAATTGATTAACAGAGGATAGTTATGAGAGAGAGAGAGAGACAGAGAGAGGGAAGAGAGAAGTCACCGAAAGGTTAATACTAGCTAAAGAGAAACATGATTATAGGACATTAGGCTTTCGGTAAAATCATAAGGTCGGCAAAAGATAATGATACTATCTGAAATTGCATGAGATTTTGAGTACTTAGCATCCTCTCACAGTGCACCCCCAGGCCCCAGCAACAACCACAGCTGAATTTGGGGGATCGACCAAGCTGAGAATGCACGGGGACTGATTGATATGTTTGCGTTCAGGGCCGATAAGCCGGCCTGATAAGGGAATGAGTGATACTGTTTTAGTTTTTCCTGAGTCATGTAGTCATGAAGTACTAAACTGTAATGTGTCTCAGATTGAACGTTTCTTGGTTTCAAAGGTAAAAGAAAAAGAAAAAATATATATATTTAATATATTTATTGGCTTTTGAAATTTTTTTCAAGAAAAGTACTCTAGGGGCGCCTGGGTGGCTCAGTGGGTTAAAGCCTCTGCCTTCAGCTCGGGTCATGATCCCAGGGTCCTGGGATCGAGCCCCACATTGGGCTCTCTGCTCAGGAGGGAGATCGCTTTCTCCTCCTCTCTCTCTTCTCTCTGCCTGCCTCTGTGCCTATTTGTGATCTCTGTCAAATAAATTAAAAATAAATAAATAAATAAATAAATACTTTAAAAATTCTCCTTTTTTACTCTGTTTTGTAAGGAAACAAAACACAAACATGCCACTCCCTTCTCTCCTCCTCCTCACTTCAGCCCCTAACGGATGACCAGAACAATCCACCTTCTGCCAATCCCGGAGAGTTTAGGTCTGCCACTGACCCTTCCTATGCCCAGACGTCTTCATCCCAGAGATAAGGAGAGGGAGCGGATGGTAACGTTGAGAAAGACAGGCGCATTCTGCTCTGCCTCTGGCTCCTGAGGCTGGGATGTCACCCAAACTAAGGGTGACGCCTCCGGAAGCAGTCCTGAGCTGCCTTCTCTTCCACACTCTTCGTGGAAAATGCGACAGAATGCCCCAGGGTTCACTTGTTCGCAGTATATTGTCCCCGGTGTATTTCCCTAAATCCCTCTTGTCTTTTGTATCAAGGCTGGGTTTGCACAAATGAGCCCTTTATCAAATTAGAAGGTGCATGCCGTCTCATTATCCTTCTCAGTGTGTTGTACTTGATACTGTTTATTTTACTAGCAACTTCAGGAGTTGGTGTTTTGCTTTGTTTTCCGCCCTCCTTTTTTTTTGGCTTCAGGCAAAGCAACTAGTACACATTGTCAGATATAGTATCTTATCTGTCAGCAGCACCCTTGTGAATTAATCATAATTCAATAGGCTTACTAATCAAGATTTGAGATGAATGTTTTGATAGAGCAATCAGATTTGTCTAATCTGTCATTATTTGACAGTCGCTGCAGGCAGAGTGTGAACTTGGCAATGGTAGACCTGTTTCTGATCCCTTTGGCTGGGCCCACCGGTTGGGTAGCATCGCTGATGGTAGCTGTGGACCCAGGCCTCGCAACCAATTAAGACCTGTTTCTCACTCTTCACCCCCACCCCCACCCCCCGCCGCCAGTCCTCTCTCCCACCAGTTTTCAGAAGACACTGGGTGGAGTTCTCTTGTGACCCTCCTGCCCAGGTGATCAACAGACTAGGGACTCGGTGTTCCCTTTGTCATTTTCACCTGTAAACAAAGGTGTGCCAAGCCAAGTGATGAACCTCAAGGGTGATTCATTGCGTCCCTTGCAAATAGTGGTCAGAGAGAAAAAAGAAACTTAGCAGATTATTCAACGTTATTGATTACAGCTCTGTGTCGCCCACCTCTAAACTCTATTTGACAGAGTTGCTTGTTCCTGGGGGCAATTTGCAGCATAGTTTGCTCATTTATTCAATTATTCCAAGGGGGAAAAATATCTAGATTTCCTATAATTCCATCAACTCACAGCAAGTCAATATTAAGAATATTTCACCCTATTAAAACTAAGTGTGTGACACCACAAAGACCTCAGTGGGCAATTGTCTGACACTATCATCCACAAAATAGAACTCTACCTGGCATGCTGTTGTGGCCTCCTTGGACCACGCCACAAGAAAGTCCAGAAGAATCCAGGAAGATGCTACTTCTCTCAAATTTTAGCCTCTGCAAGCAAAGCGTATGGGGAAACTCGCTTAGGCTGTTAATGTGTCTGCTGTGTTGGAAGTGACAACTTTCCCCATTTGACAGGCACGTCACAGTCCTTACTAAATGCTAGCCACACTTCGAGAGATTTGTAGCTTGGGTGATTCAGACAGGGGACATCGGAGAGTCACCTAATTAGACTCTAGGTGTAATTATGTAAGGCAGTCCAGGCAGCAGTGGGCTGTGTGTTAATTAACTTTCATGCTGAACATGCAGTAGCACCTGAACAAAGAATGGTTGACGGCTGAGGAGAAGCTTTTGCCTTTGCCGTAGCTTTAGTCTTGTCCTTCTAGATCTTCCTTCCCTGTCCCTTCTCTTTTTTTGTTGGTGTTGACACATGAGGCATAAGGGCAAGTTATTTTGGAGAGTCTTCAACATCTGCCCCTGTAACTCCCCTCGGACTCTCCTCCATAATTCCAGCACATTCTCTGGGATGAACTTTTACATAGCAAAATGTGTCTGTATTTGCTTATGTATTTATCTGTCCCCAGCTTGTAAAATCCATAGGATTTCCCAGCCATGACTTTTGGGCTTTCCACAAAGCTCCAAAGATCTCTCTTTGTGATGAAGAGAGGAACGATGTTCACTGAACCATATAGGATGAGCTCCTATCCATCACAGGCTTGGGCCATAGCCCTCCTTGGTTGCTCCCATCCATTCCTGTCTCTTAAGGAACAGCAAGGGGAAGGGCACCAGTTAAAGAAGTTTCTTTCTTCCAGCACGGCTTCCTTTGTGCTGGCTTCTGCTGTCAACTGCTGCCCAAGTTCTTAACGAGTGCATTAAAGTAAACTTTGCAAATTCATATAAATCAATTCTGCATGCTTACACGAGGAGAGACTTGAGGTCATCAAACAAGCGCTGGGTGTGGATAGAGGCTAAATGATTTTCCGGTCCTCTCCCTGTTCTCAAGTGGGGAAATCCCATTCTGAGGTTCTCTGCTCCTTCTAAGCCTGCCTCCTTGACATCTCCCTCTGCCTTCATTCTGCTACTAATGAAGTCTAGGACGACACACAGGACTATTCCGTTCATACAGGAGAGGAATGTTCTAGAATTCTTCTAAAATTCTACCTACATTAGCATGATATTAACACAAGTCAAGGAATTGCCAGAAACATTAAGAATAGATCGGATTCAACACCCTTTTTAACTCTAGTACCTCTTTAGCAGTTATAAGAAAGAAGTATTTCAATTTTAGTACTGGCAGTAATAAACAGGCTCAGTTTTTATTGTCTAATTGGAAAAAAAAAGAATAATAAAAACCTTTGCTGTATGAAAAGCGTTGTTTTGGAGCTCCATGACCATGTGGGAAAGGCCTTTGAGTGGTGCCACCCTAGTGAGGATAAGGGACATTGGAACAATTTCGGGGCTGCCTTCGTGTGATATTCAGTTTGATATCTAGTGAAACTCTGTCTTCGCTGACCCCCCCCCCCATCTCACCATCCGGTGTGGATCAGATCAAGCCCGTATAGTCAAAACCAGAGCGACCAATTTTGACCAATCCCTTGCTCTTTGCAAGATTATGTCTGGTGCCTCAGGAACCCATAGTAGTCTCAGGCAGGATTCCTGTCCCCAGGGAACTTACCGTCTGTCTGGGAAGATAAAACATAAGAGAACCTAAAAAGTAAAATTGGAAATAATAGTTTGAGACATTGCTATGGAAGGTAGGTCACATGACTATACACGACTGTCAGATGCATTTACAGATTTCTTGGAGAAGAAAAACATTCTTTGACCCTTCTGACAGTAGGGTCTCATAGACCCCAGTTGTGAATTCTGAACTGAAGTATTATTCCATAAAATTGCTTTTCAATTTTGAAATGGCAGCACCAAAGAAAATACCTGGTCTAGGTAATTGGTAAAGAAATTATGTTAGATTAGAATTGAAATAAAGGCATAAAATTGAAAAGTTCCCATGAATCGCAAAGACTTCTGAGAACATGCCAGAGCTCGTCAGAGACCTAGGGTGGTCATTTCATGAGTCAGTTCCAAATTCAAATGGTAGGTTCATTTCAACCTACACAGGTAAGATTTCAGGGAAAAGATACATTTCAGGTAGGGCAGGATATAGACCATTGCATGGGAAAAGAACCTTTCAATTAGGGAGACTTTATTATGAGGGGCAGAATGAGAGAGTATAAAACCAGGTTCCCTGTGTGTCTGGCCGAGACAGAATCTTCAAGAATATTAGACCAAATTTGTGCGAAGTACTAAGAGATGCCCGAGTTCTGGGAGGCCTTCAGTGGTTTCCAAAGCTGACATCATGCCAGAGATATTTTAGGGAAGATTAGTTGGAGGCAGGATGGGCATGGATTTGGGTGTTCTCATTTAAAGGGTCCTATTTAGAGACAAGCCTGGTTCCTAAAGGGAGGTATTGTGGGCCTGCGTTCTGGCAGAGCAGTGATAACAGAAGACAAATAGGAATTTCGAAAGACCTCTAATGTGAGAACTTCATAACCAATGGGTCATGGGGATGAGGAAGAGGAAGGAGTCAAGGGTGGTACATCATCTCAAAGTAAATGGATGTTTGCTGGGAGAGGATTGTGTGCTCCCCCACTTCCAGGAGCATAGGGCGGAGTGTTAAGGATATAGCCCTGTAAGTTGCAACGGGCAAGACCTGAAATGCAAGGAAAGAAACACAGCCTTGACATCCTCCTGGTTGTGAAAATCACAGAGTTACCTTGGGAAAGATTATTAGCTCTTTGTGTCAACTCAGTGGCCTCAGGTATAATCACAGCTGAAGCACAAAGCCAGCTATTGAAAGTGAAAAGATTTCCAAATATTTTAGGGATTCTGCTCTTGTATTGTGGGTTAGTAATCACCTTGACTTTCTTCTTACGGGGCTTGTAGTTAAGGGCTTGTTTGTGCCCTCAGCAGTTGACAGCCAGATTCCCCCTTCGTTCTGTTTCAGTTAAAAGATTTTTTAAATCACCTTGGTTTTCAGAAACTGACAAAGTGCCAGTGGCCTGTCATGGGTGGACTGACTTTTTTCCACCTGCTCACAGAGATGCTATTGTCTTTGGAGAACTCGTGCTTTTCTTCAGTGATGTGACTAAGCCTAGGTAATCTTTGAAGAATTGGCCACATTATGTCTCACAGAGAAATGAAGGCGAGGCCTTGGAGCTGGGAAATCTCAGGGCAAACACCTTCAGGTCTGAAGCATGAGGGAAACTGAAGCCAAGCCCATTGCCCAGATCTCGAAATCTAGATGTGGGCAGAGGTTGAGTTGAGCGCATGCAGCTGTCCTAGCCATAAAACTGTCTTTATAAACTACGCAGTCATCCCATTCCAGAGAATTGGGAAAGTCCCGTGTGGTCGGACATGACTAAGTCCTGTGAGCCCCAAGCGATGTGACTTTTTAATAGACGAATTGCCTTTAAAGATTTATTTTTTATTTGGGGCGGGGGTGGTGCAGAGGTAGAGAGAAACCCAGGCAGATTCCACACTGAGCATGAAGCCCATAGTGGGGCTCAATCTCAAAAGCCCGAGACCGTGACCTGAGCCAAAACCAAGAGTGGGATGCTCAACCGACTGTACCACCCAAGCACCCCCAGGTGAATCTCCTTTTAAGTCCTCACAGCTCTTGGAACGTGTGACTTGGGATTTGTGCAATATGGTATCTCCTCGCACACATCATCGCTACTAGGCATCACTTCTGAGCCAGGAAGGGATTAAAGGGGTGCAGCCAGGACCCACCGCCCCTTTGTGAGGGCATAGCCGTGCTTGCCAAATTTCTAAACCAGTTATGAATCTGAAAATAAAAAATTAAAGACGCTAATCATTTCCCCTATGACTAAATGGACTGTACGTGAAAGCTTGCATTCACCTTTTTAAATAGGTTTTATAATAAACATGGACTTCCCTCTCTCTGGGAAAGCAGATGTTTGCCTAACAAGGAAATAAAGCTGCTCTCAACAGTACTTTCCTAAAAAAAAAAAAAAAAAAAAAGATCTAGTTGTTTTTCCATCTTAAAACCCAAGTTTAAGAGTTTTTTATGATTCTAGAATGAAAATAATTCCCTTACTATTAAAAAAAAAAGTGATAGAAATTTTTTGCCAAAAAAAGGTACCTTACGTTGCCATCTCAGCATACCCTGTTTGTCTGAATACACTGGAAGGAGGAAGCTTTTATTAGGAAATAATCCTTTCCAGTTCTTTAACAGCCCTTATCCAAAAACTTCTCCCCAAGGCTGTGGACAACTTTGTGCCCTGGAACCTCCATCACAGGTGGGAGATGTACTGAGCTTTTGAAACCAGTAAGGGTGGTGTGAACCTAAGAGCAGGCAAAAAGAGTTGTTCTAGTAGTTGTGGGACCTTGGAAAGGCCTCCAAGCCAGGAAAGTTTCTTTAATTCTTCTGGTGCTATCCTTTATCATCTCATAGTCCCAGTTCCCTTGTGCTCCTGAATGAGCTTGAACGAATTTTTAATAATAAGCCAGTATCTATGCTGTGTGTGTTAGGGTCTCAGCCCCCATCAGCAGAGTGTGATTTGGGAATGAAATACCTCGAGGCACCAGAAACACAAAATCAAAGAAGTAAATCCCTTCCAAGATTGTAGTATATGGTCACCATGCTGAGTGTATCGAGCTTGGGATCATCGACTTCAGTATCCTTTTTTCTATTACTGTGACCACTGAGTTGAGAAGACGCAGAGCTGACCACACGTTCCTTCCTCGCAGTGGGAAGTGCCTTATTAACGGAACAGGATCTGATTTTGTCAATTTCCTTTTTTTTTGCTCTAAAACAAGACACACTCTTTGGTGAAAACCTCGACTTTTATTCCAAGGTATTCCTTAGACAAACTTGGAAGGTAAGGAGCCACACTAGTATAAAAATTAAAGCATAAAAAAACCCCACGTAGCCTATTCACGTCCAGAGATAAAATGAGACCCCGCCAAGGCTGCTGCCTCATTTCGGCGGGGTCACTGTGGCTCTGGCCCTTCGGTCGGGTTTACGGCAGCATGAGGGGAGGTCTCAGCTGAATGCAGAATCTTCATGAGACGTCCTGTAACTATGTCTAAATGCGACTTCACAAAGACGTCTTAACTGGACACTGGCTAGAATGACTCTTCCCCTGGGAGAAAAGGGTCTTTAAGATATTTTGAGGGGAGGAGAAGGGTTAAGAGGTCTAATCCATAGCTCTAAATTCCCGTGCTTGGGGGAGCTCATTGACATGGTAGGTTTTAAGGGCTTCTGTTGGAGCCATTATGGCCTGTCCTGCTGAGGCCCACTGGAGGACACTTAATTGTAGTATCCCAGTGTGTTGCAAGGCCTTTTTTTTTTTTTTTTTGGCAAGACCTCTTTGAGCTCTTTGACAAAGCAGCTCACTACCACTGATGGGAAACCTTGGGAAAGTTTTGAGGCATGCAAACCCAAGGACATTCTTTAGGTTTATGCTTTTTCAGTTAAAATGACTGGAGCTAACAGGAATTTTTAAATGTTCCCGCCACTTCCTTCCTGCAAGTTGTATATGGATTCCTGGATGCTAACTCTATGTTGAATACATTTCTTTCCCTTTCTGATTTTTTGATTTTGAGGTTGGGTTTTTCTTGGCAGTGGTGGTAAAGATGGTGTAATGAACAAATACAATTATCACATCCAGGGACTGCAAAAGCCTTAATTTAGAAATATAAGCGAAATCACATTGTTTCATATGGAACCAATTCCTTCTTGACTCTTTCCCCCCAAGGAGTGAAGGAAATATCTCTGATATATAGTTAAAAACCTGGTAGATTAGACCTTCAGATAGGTGAGTGGATTAAGGCAAGCACAAGGAAAGGCTCATGTTTTCAGTCATCTCTCCTATT
This sequence comes from Neogale vison, assembly GCF_020171115.1. Taxonomy (NCBI): domain Eukaryota; kingdom Metazoa; phylum Chordata; class Mammalia; order Carnivora; family Mustelidae; genus Neogale; species Neogale vison. The sequence goes on along the minus strand of NC_058097.1, from coordinate 29,224,660 downwards.
TTAAAGTTCCTATTGCCCCTCAGTATTCCGAATTTACCAGATTAGTCCTAATCTAATATGTAGTTCTTTAATGTTTTAAACATTTTGGCTGGACTCAGTTCCTAGCCTCTGTGTTGCCTATCTCTGTTAACATCTGCATGCATAAGAGGGCATCCATTAGGTCCGGACTGAGAGAAAAACACGGAAAGACCAGTCCGCATTTCTTGCAGCTTGGGACTGCAAGGCCATAGCATTGAGAACGCAATTAATTGAGAAGATCAGGGGCTCAAAATTCAAAACCTTGAGCCCCCTCCTTTTTTTTTGGCCCAGAAATCCAAGTTCATTCAGAATTGAGCTCATTTCTGAAAACACTGAAGTTTGGGGATCTCTAGCTCCTTCTCATGGTTTTCCACACTATACAGCAAAGTGCAGCTGTAGGATCAGAAATAGTTAACAGCGTCTTTGCACCAGAGTGTGGGGATTTCTCTTTGGTTTGGGTTTTTACGAGCTCATTGCCCCAGTTCCTGTTCTATACATATACTCCTGCTTTGTTTCTTTCTCTTAAAATTACCAAGAGATCTAGATGTGTAGTAATGCAGAGGACACTTGATGAAGGCTGTTAACTATGGGGCCTCTTTGTTACGTTAGATATTCTGTCAGCGAAATAAGGGACATGATTGTTTTGGTAGGACTCTGTTATGGATACAGGATATCTTAACCTTGATCTGAGGAATAGATTGGGAGGTCGTCTGTCTTTGATTTCTGCATCCCCCCACACGTCTGCTTGCTTTCCTCTTGCAGCACACCAACTGCTGTATCTTTGGTCCACACGGCTGAAAAATGGCTCCCGCTTCTGGGGCCATCACCTCTGGCTAGGGGGTGGGGCCCCGCCTAACAAACATGGCTGCCAGGAAGTTGCCAATGAAGCCATGCGAGTTGGAGAGGCCAGTTACCCGAAAGGGGGAGCCAGGGACACAAGCCTGGATTTTTCTACCGTACTACTCCTTCAGGGAGTAAGGCAAAGTACCTGTGATTCTTCGTATTCCTCACAATAAAGCTGCTTTACGGAACGAACATAAAATTTTAGAGCAGGAAAGGATTTTAAAGTTCGCCCAGCCCTACCCTCTGTGTCCCATTAAGGAAGCTCATGCAAAGGGAAAGTGATGAATTTTCCAGAGGTTCGAAAGCGAGTTAACCGTGTCCCGTGCTCGTGCTTTTAGGTCAGAGCTTCTAATGCATCGCTCCGTCACCTTGCTTTTGCCGTATCCGAGCTTTCCGATGTTATTTTTTCTGCCATTGCGTAGAAATTTTTGGAATAACAAGGAATGTATATTTATAATCCCTCACTTAAATAGCTGGTTTTCGGTTGTATAGATTCCTCTTCTCTAGAAAAATGCAGGTGATGTTTATGAAGACAACCTAGAAATATGTGGGGAAGTGCTTCCGACGTACCATCACATGAGAACAGCAAAATTGTGGTTAGGTAGCCCTGAGATACAAAAATAGGTAAAAATTAGGTCGGCATGTGGATGTTAACTGGGTTTGTTAGACCGGTGGGGTTACGTATAACTTTAAATTTTCCTTAATACTGCCATCAAATTAGTTTTAGAGTTTTAGGGAGCACATTTGATAAGACTACATCTGGCTCTACTTCTCATCTTAGAGCTACTTGAACATGTATGCCCCATGTTCTTGCTCAAGGAAGTGAACTCTCGCCAAGGTAAGGCACATATATTTGGGACACACCTAGAACTTTTATTCCAGCAGTGAACACACTGAGAACGAAATCCTCGTAGCTATGGCTACAGCCGCATTCCAGTAGGGGCTGAGCGGAGGCTTGGCCTCAGAGAAATGACCCACAGAGACAGTCAGAAGATAAGATGTCCTCAAGCACAAACAGAAGCACGATCTCGGAGTTGGGAAGAAAGTCACATCATGTAACTTGACGCCCATGGGCTTCAGAATGGGTGGCGGAAACCTAGAACAGTTCAGATCTGTAGACGCACAACTTGGTTAAAACAAAGTAGACGACTCTCAGCGAAGTTCTCTCCACGGCCATACCGGAAGCACCAAGATGGCGCTCAACCTGGACTTTGTCTCTCCCAGGAACCAGCCCCCCACTTCTCCAGCCCCAAATTTCACTATCTACCTCAGACCGCAGAACCAGAGGAGAAAATGCAGTCTCTTCAATGCTGTCGGGTTTCTAATCTGCCCTCTCAGCAGTCAGGGACAAAAGAGTTAGCCAGCAGGGCTGTGAGAGCCGGGGAGCCCACCGGAAGAAGGGGGCCCTTCTGGTCGCACTGCTTCTTCTGCTGGGGCTTTAAGAAGGCAACGTTTAGTGAGCTTGTTGAAAAGAGGACAAGTTGTCAGGAGCAATCTCTGAGGTGCCTCTGCTTCCCTAAATGCAGGACTCTGCTTCTCAGTCGACAGGGGTAGGGGAGAGGCAAGAAAACTAGGCTGAGATGGGGACAGAAACACGGGGATGGAGATGGGTAGGCAGGTAGCGTTTTTTTTGCCTCTACAGGATTAGCCACGGTTTATCCCAGTTGTAAGCTCTGCAGACATTCCTGTCATGTCTTTAGTCACCTAGTAGGCCTCTCACTGCCTGGAGGACTTTGTTTTCCGTACTGAATTCCAGTCTGCCTGTTCTCATTTAAACTTCCTTTCTTCTGGCCCCAGGCTGGTCCCCAGTGTGCAGGATTGCCATGGGCGCTGGCTGGTCAGTGCCGGAGTGATGGGAGCCCACAATGCCTACCTTGGCCACGGTTGTACAATGACTGTCCTCTCTGCAACTGCATAAAACGGGGATTTGGTGGAACTTGGGGAAACCTCAGTTCAACGCAGAGTTCACACCTAGCGAGTGAACTGCTTTAATACTAACAGTGAAATAATTGACTTTAAAATAATCCCGTGAGGGACATGAGATGTGGTGGCTTGACCTTTTATTAATATTCTTTTCTTTCCAATAATAACAGCTGTGAGTCAACACCAGTCAAATGTGGTTAATTTCCTTAGACTCGCTCCAAAGGAGAGGTCCCGTCAATGGCTTTGAAATTCGAACGGGACCACAAAAAGTCATTTGTGTGGTAAAAATCTCAGTTACACTAACCAGATTAAAGACTTTCTACTGAATTAAAGAAAAATGTGACACATCAATTATTTGAAACCAATTGTAGATGTTTTTAGGCACACAGAGAAATCTACCCTGAATTTGTAGTATTTCCAAGTTCTCTTGGAGCTTAACGTTCCAGTGCAGGGGACCCCTGCTAAATGAAGTCATAAAGAAGATCGTTTCGGGAAGTGAATGATGAGGTAGAAGCCTGAGTAGTGGTTAGAGATTTGAAAGAAGGTGTCTCCGAGAAGTGACACTGAAGCTGAGATTACTCCCCTTAATATACCTCTACATTGAGTTACACAAATATTAGTAAAATGAAGCACTATTTACAAAAGCATTTTAAAAAATTTAAAGCACCATAATTTAAGGATATTTTCCTCATTAAGGTGTTTTTAACATAATCGAGGGTCTTACTACTTTACTGTAGAAAAATCCTGCTAAACTTGAAGCAAATTCTCCCCTTATTGGGAACCACACCCTGCCCAGCAATTCCCCGAGACCTGTGTTGCTATGAAAAGCTTCTGTTACCTTTTTCTATCTCTTGTGAAGGCCAAAGGGAGAAGGATTCCCGCTGTGTAGACCAAAGACCCTCAGGAGAGAATTCACTTTTTGGCGCCCTGGTCTCCCCTGTGAGTCCACGGGGTCAAAGGTACGGCTGTCCTGAGACTGTGACTCCCAGGATGTCTCCACTTCTGGGGCCACACCAGCTAAACGGAAATTATGAAAATACCCAGGGCCTGAAACCAATAAATGGAAAGTGACAGGCATGGCATATTAGGGGATTATCGCTTGCACTGACTCTCCTGCAGGACGCAAGATGAAGGTGGAGGGCGTCTCATAATCCCCCTGAAATGTGCTGCCCGACGTGCTGGTGATACAAAGGGAAATCTGGTTTCTTGCAAGAAAGGGCATCAGAAGATGGATGTCCCCTGGATGCCCGTTCCCTTTGACGTTTATCTGCGTTCTTGGTGACCTTTGGTTTCTAAATGTAGTTCTTGGCTCTGACCTCGGCAGAGATAAAGGAATAAGTTCCAGGTTTGCTCAGCGGTACCAGGGATGACTAAGAGTGGAGTTTCTCAGCTGATGTGGGCACAGGATGGCTGCCATCTGGGCCCGGCGGTCTCCATGAAGGGGGCCTGGCAGGGCTGCGGTCATCGTGGGCTCACTGAAAGCCAAAGTCCTTTGGAAACTTCTTGACTACATGACTCCACCCAAGTTGCGCAAGCCATAGAAGTGGGACACAAATTAATGGGGGCAAAACCAGTAGCTTGCATACACTTGGCACCTGTGTTCTTATTAGGCTCAGAAAGAACACCCTGGAGGAAGATCATTTCAGGAAAAAGAAAAAGGCATATGTTACTTATTGTTTTGGGTGACTGTGTTTCTGAGAAAAGGGGATGCTGCGTCGTGGATAACTGGCACGCCACCCCAATTCCAGCCGGCCTGGTAGATTAAACATCAGCCCTCTCTCATTACTCCGGCAGCCCTGGCTTTGCCCCCTGGACTGATATGTATTCTGTGCACAGTCAAGCCTCGGAGTTGACATCTTCTTCTAAAATTGTTTGGCTGTAATAAATATAAAACTTTCAGCACTGATGTAAAGCATTGCTGGTTGGCATCATTTCCTACCCCCTTTTAATTATTCCTGACACTGTGGAGAAACATCTAATATAAATCTGTAATGTGCACTGATGACAAACTACACGGTTGGAGAACCATGTAATTTCTCCACAATTAATTAAAGTGCATGGAGATTTCCCCCCTCTTTCTTTCTTTCTTTCTTTTCTTTCTTTTTTTTTTTTTTTCCCCCTCCAGCAGCCAGATGCCACTGACTGGCTCAAATAACACTGCTGTCAACTGTAAAAAATTAAGATCCAAACCGTAAGAAAGGTACTTAGATAAAGAAACCAGATGCCGGGAAATTGGCGATCCCCGCGTCCTTCGCGATGTGAGCCCCCATTGTTCGACATCTGTAGCCCCAGAACCTTCAGGATGCGCAGATCCCCGCCAGTCTGTCAGCGGCCTGTTTCCAGCAGCATCGTCACTTCGGTCAATCTTGTATTAAAAAAAATTGAACGGTGCCAATCAGCAAGGGGAAGAGGGACACTGGGGCCTGTTTACACCCGTCACGCCCGCTGGTGTTTATGGGCACGTGCGTGCGGTCACTCAGAGAGAAAGGAAAAGGAAATAAAAAAAGGCGCTGCTCCCATTTCAGGCGGATCTACCACCTGGAATTGATCAAAAGCAAATTAATTTTCATTTTCAATTAGGAATACAATTAAATCCAAAGTGTATGTGGGGGGGGTGTGGATTGTAGTGTTTCCATACAGCCCCTGTGGTGGAGGGAGGACAGGAGGTAAAGCCAGACGGAGTGAAATACAATTCTTTGTGTCTTTTCGTTTAATTCATTAAAGTGTTAAGGGGGGGTGGCTGCTGCTACTGCATTTTACCTCCCCAGGAGCCACCCCTCCTTCCCCTCAGGCAGAATATGAGGAAGAGGGAAGAGGGAGGGCCAGTGAGGCCCTAGAGGCTGCCAGATAGCCTGGTGATGGGGCCCTGCCCCCCCCCTCCCGTGGGTCTGCCCGCGCTTTTTCCCAGGGTTCTGCTGTGCATCAAGGATGTGGGTGTTTTAACGGACAGCCTGAAATAGGAAACAGGAATTTGGCTTTGCCTTCTGCCTCCAGCTTGCTGGCTCTCCGCATCGAAGCGATACCTGGCAAACGGATCCCCCTTCCAAGTCTGGCCATCATCAGAGATATTGAGTGATTGTGTGAAAACAATCTGGCTGGTGAATGCCTCATGTCACAGGATCCTCGCTCTTTTCACTTGACTTTTTCTCCACATTCAACTGCTGCCTTTTGTTGGAGCCACCGAGTGGGGGCCGGTGGGGCAGACAGGATTCCTCCCGGCTGCCTGGGGAACAGTTGGCCCAGTGTGTTCATCACCAAGGGTGGTAATTTGGGGAGCTCTGACCCTGATTTTAAGGAAAGTCAATTATTTGTCAATTATGAGACCTAGAAATTCAGATAGAGGACTCCGATGTTAGAAGCCCAGCTCTCCGGTTGGGGACGGATCACAGCGTATTGGTGAAGATGAAGACCAACAGAAGTTTGCTCTCCCCATCTACCTGCCTTCCTCCCGGGGTAGCCACACTCCACTCCACACTCCAGGAGCATGTTGCTTTGCTGATGGCAGTCTTCAGAGGGTCCATCTCAGAGATGAGTTTCTTGGAGAAAAACAGTGGGCGATAAATCGTTTGCCTTATGAATAACAATGAAGAGAGCCTCAGATAATAGCTTACGTCTTTCCAAAATTCTCTACGTGATGGATGAAGAGAAAGAGAAGGTCCTGGGTCATGGAAACAGCTGCCTTTGGTGAAAGCTTATCCAGAGCGGTGTGGTCACCGCAAATCCCCTGTGTTCCAGTCCGTATTTTACTTCGTACCACCCCCACCTTCCTGGTCCCAAAGCAAGGGTTTACGTTTCCTCCCCGCATGGTATTTGTGCTTTAAAAGAAGATTTTATTACTTCTGCTACAGTGGAATTTCTCTTTTTACTAGACAGTTGGCATGACCACAGCCTGAAACCGCGATGGAGTTGTTAACACGCTGGGATCAGTTTTTCCCCCCTTTAAAGCTATTCTTTTCTTTATTTTTTTTAGAAGGAGGAAGAAAGATAAAAAAAAAGCTCCAACAAATCAACAGAACTATTAACTTTCTGATTTATTTGCTCCAGAGAGCAAAAAAAAGTCAATGTGAAGTGACAGAAACACCAGCACCGACAGTAGGAAAACATTCTCTGTGCAAGTTTCCAACTGAAATCGTACCGCAACCCGTTGGTTATCTGGAGATAGACATCTTCAATTTCCTGATTGCATAATAGAAATGGGATTTCTTTTTCCTCTCCAAAAAAGCATTATCCATAACGTCAACATAAAGTTGTCTGTGCTTTGGGTTCCAGAAAGCCCTCCTCTCGGGAACAGGCTGAACATTCTCTGAATCGCTCACAGTTTCCAGCATGTCTCCCCCTTCAAGGGGAAAGGGAAGCGTTGCTAACATGGCGAAGGCCGGGAGAGGTCTTCGGGAGCCTGCCCGATCAACCCCGGCCACCTGGCAGATCCCGTGGCATTGAGTAAATAGACACGTTGCCCCACCATAAAGCTAAGTAGCGCCAAGAACATTCATCTGGTTACGGACTGTGTCTAATGGCGGCACAGCCAACACACACGATTGCTTTACTAGTAACTCGGGTTGGAAGTCTGTAAGAATTTGAGACTGCGGTTGGACAGTTGAGACACTTGTCCTGGAGGGGGTTGGGCCAGGCTTTGCCGTGGACCTGCTCTCCTCACGAATGGCACCAGCCATGTGTAGTCTTCATGCTTCACGTGCCTTCCCAGTGCATTTTGGTGACAGGGCGCTATGTTTTCCTCACCACCTCATGCCCCCTCCCCACTCCAAGTTTCTGATGACCCATTTCTGAGACGGAAAATTCTTGGCTTTGGCCGACAGCTTACATCACTTTTGCACTTAAAAACGCCCATGATCTCAAAAGCAGCCCTCATTTTTAAATCACTTTGTATATCAATACTTCATTTTATTTAACACAGTGTTTTAAAATTATATTTAAAAGGCAGCCTCTTTCGTCTCATGTGCCCTTGGCTGGGAAACAAAGGAAGTCTCTTTTAAGAGGTGTTTTATACTTTATGACTACTGAGAGAGAACATAGTTCTTTAATAGGTGTATATGTAAGAGAGTTGCATGTTATAGGTTTGCAGAGATTAAAAGCTCTGGAACACGGCTGTTTGATAGGGCAGAGGAGCAAAATGGAAGCCTCAGAGATTTGGATGCCAAAACAGAACACTCCCGAAACCTGTGGACGACAGGAGCTTTTCTGAGATCATATTATTCTCACCGATAATAGCGTTCTGCCTTGACGGCGGGCGAGGGCCGTGCGGGATGAATCATTCTTGTCTTCTGCTTCATGGTTATGGGCATGTAATATGTTCTTCATTGAGCCAGGCAATTGACGGAGACGCCAGTGCATTTAAGACTTGAGTCTACTGGAAATGAGACTTGCATTCTTGCCAGAAATGGATGCTTTTCTGTGTCCACCACTATCACACATCTTGGCTTTTTTTTTTTTTTTAATCCCCACTCTTAAAACAATAATATCAAACAACTCCAGGGGAAAAAAGTTAAATATTTCCATATGAAGAGCTGATTAAATTTGTATGGTTTTCTTTTCAGTAAAAATTGATATGTGATGAAACACAGTGCAGCTGGATGGCTGGTTTGGGCTGATGTGCCCGCGTCCTCTGATCTCTGGACCCAGCAGCTCTCGGAGCCAGTGCCCTGTGAGCCGCCGTGCCGTGACCTGGGTTCTGAAATGCCCATTCCCAGGGCGTCCGGACTGAAGGGTGCCAGCGCTAAACACCACTAGCAGTCCCTTGGCTTAACAGTGTGGTCGATAGGGGATGCTTGATGCTCCATTATTAGGATTCTTTCAGTGAAGGTGGGGGAAAGAGCCTGGCTAGAAGGTGGGGGAAAGTAGTGGGGAAGATGATTTATTGGCTCATGTGTTTGAAAAGGATGAGAATATTTGGCGTTAGTACAGTTCGATCTTGGGTTCAAATGAGGTGACTGTGACCTGTATCCCTTTTGCTCTGTATCTTGCTTCTGCCTCCTTCGTGTCGGGCCCTGTCCCAGTATTCCCAGCAAAGGGACTCCTTTGTTCGATGGTAGTTTGGGGAGTAGGGTACTGCCAGGGCTAGAGGGGACTGCACTAGAAGCTTCTGGGCTTAGTGTGGGAAGGTTTCCTGCCTGGGAAACTAAGACAAGGTTACAGCTTGAGCTGGTGACAAAACAAGAACGTCCATCACCTGTGCCAAAGACCATTCCACCAAGACACACAGGAAAGTAGACCTCTTTGACCAGGAAACTTGAATCACATTTACTACTTCTGTTTTCATCCCCTTTAAAATATGAAAAATAAGAGGAAAGGGTTTCTCAATCATTTGTGTGGATGTACAGCCTGGACTTTGGCTTTGGCCAGTGTTTGGAGTCGGGGATGGGGGGGGCTCTTGCCATCATCAGTGGTCACAGATAACGGCAGCATATTTTCTTCAGCAATCTTGAGGGAGATGAAACCATCCTGATGCTTTTGTGCTTAAAAACGATGCCCATCTTTCTTCTCTGCCGAGAGCAAGTTGCCAGCGACTCAGGACCCCTCCAGGCTTGGCCTGCTTTGGCCCTTGCTTGTCACACCTTCTTGGGGCTCCCCTTAACTCTACGACACGATGGCATCTCCTGTCTTTCAGCCTTCCTTCTGACGCTTCTTATCTCTCTCCACCCTCTATTTCTCTCTCCCAGAAGTCTGATAGCTCTCGTCACAGCTAACTGTGATCAGGTTGCCCCTTCGGATTTCCCAAGATCACCTCCTGCTGGGTCTCAGCTCAGAGTTAACTTGGTGCTGCGGCCTCACTACCAGAAACGGGAACTGCCCCGAACCGACTCTGTCAGTGGTGACTTCTCCTGAGCGAGGTCAGCCACCGGAAGACTGGATAGGCAGCGTTCACTGTGGGGCTTCTCGTGTACATCCCTGAGACAGTGATGGTAAGCCCCTCACCAACTCAGGGACTTCAGTTCTGGGATAGAGAAAAAGACAAATTTGACTCTCCGCATTCGTCAGGCTCCAGGGAAGCTGTGTGTGTTCACGGAGCTATTCTAGATCTCTGTCTGTCAAACTGAGTGTTTACTGTGGGCTCCCTTACAGCGCCCCCCAGCCACCCCCCCCCCACCGCACCAGAAAAGCAATCTACAAACAAAGCATTTACTCTTGAGGATTCCTGCCTAATTAAAATTTTACATATACTAAATAAACAAGGACATTTTTGAAATGTAAATCTGTCATTTTTCGGAGGCAACTTAAATCAGCTCCACCTACCTTGAGGCTGGGCTGTCCTCCCCCACAAAGCTCCACACAGTCCTGGTTCGCCTTGACTCTGTTGCAGCTCACATTCCCTGTGTACTTAGATCCTGGTGTGGGTTGGGCTTTTTTTTTTTTTTTCCCCTTGAACACTTTCTGCAGTTTAGTTATTTGTTGTAATTATCAAGTTCATTTTTCTCTAATAGATGTGATTAAGTATATTTAGCACTGTGTAATGAGTTTTCTGCCTGGTTGCATCTTAGCTAATAAGGAATTCCTTAGCGGCATCTCTGACAGCTGCTGCGGATCCCAGGCCCGCGCTGCCACCAGAGACCTTTTCCATGAACTGCTAGCATTAGAGAAATTAACTCCATTACACTCACCGTAAAATCGAGGCCGAAATTTGATTACTAATAGATCCTCAATTCCACTAGAAACTAAAGAAACGGTGTGGCCGGTGGGGAGGAAGGTAAATGCATGCGAAATGCCGGTGTGTACATTTTCATCAGTGCGTGTGTTCAGAAATTTGCAGCCGTCCCTCCGGTTTATTTCCCGGGCGGGACCAGAGAGCCGTGAGCCAAGCCAATGAGCTTATAACAGTGCGATTCGGCAGGCGTGGAGCCAGAAGGTCTTTGTACTGCCGTGATAGTAGCACCTTGCTCATCAAGGCCTCTGTCCTCGCCAAGCTAAGAAACCCCTGGGTGGGTTTTTGGCCACAGCAACTCCTTGCCATTGTTGCGGGCTGTCCAGATTTGTAAGGCTAAAGTGCTGAGGACAATTAGTGGTTGGTGAGTGGCTGCTCTGATGTATCGTTGCTTAGCAACAGTCTCTGAATTAAGTCTCTGGAAAGGGGCTACAGGAAGAGACAAGACAGAAAGATGAACTAGGTACCATTTCAATGGGGAGGTGAGTCGGCAGCACAAAAACCATCAAAGGTATTTGTGATCACAGATGTGGCTGGATGGGAAGCGGAGGATAAAGGAAAGAGAAGACAGAATGTAGCTTCTCTCTTGCTAAGTAAAATCGGGAGAAGTGGCCATTGCACGAGCCCCGTTGATGGAGGAGCTCATTCTCTCTCTTTGACCCTGGACGGAGAGTCCCATGCAGAACTCAGAGAACGCTACCCCAGATGCAGCATGATCATTCAGATTCTTGAAATGATATAGAACGAGCTTAACTTAGCGTTCATCGGTTCACACCAGCGAACTAGGATTCACTGGGGTGGGGGGGCGGGGGAGGCGGGGCCCGATTTGGATGAAGCCCTGCTTGCGGAGCCTGCGGACTTGGCGCTCTTGTCTACGGACACTCCGTCTTGCTCCATTTGAAGTAAGGAAGTTTCTTGAAGGAGCAAGCGTATCCATTTCAGTAGATTAAGCCGAGTTTAGACTCTCAGCTGACTAAGTTATCACCCTGAACTCCGTGATTTAGTGAGCTGGGTTAGCCTCTGGAAGGCCAGATGAGCAAAAGAAAGTGGAAAAGCAGTAAAAGACCTTGATCCAGATACTGAGCCTTGTTATGGGGAAGCCTTATCTACACGCCGAGCTCTGTCTGGAGGTCTGCAAAGGTCCAGGGACTCATTACTGTTAGTGAGGGCTGTTTTGCAATTAGTGTTGAAACACTGAGATAAAGAAAGGATATATAGGAATTAAAAACAGATAACGTAAGCACCAACAAAGAGTCCTGATCCCCTTGGCTGAGTGTTTTGCATGTTTACCTCTGATCAGAATTCTTAATAATATCGAGTGTGTTGCAATTCGATAAAGATCCCCTAGGAAGAAAGGGGTCGATTCTCCGGATTAAAAAAAAAAAAAAAAAAAAAAAAAGAACAAAACGAGAAAAACAGAAACAGAAAAAGCTTATACTCCTATCTTGTATTGCTTTAAAAACAAAAAAAATTCAGAGAATACAGAATAGCCAGTAAACTACACAGGAAGGTTGTGTTTTGGTTTCGTTTGGTTTAGGTCACCTGTGGGCAGAATTCAGTCTCCTGTTATCTAGTGACGGGAAGGGTATCTCCAGGGCTCAGAAAGCAGATTTTCTGTCTCCACCTGTGTCGTTTTCTCTCTGAAGATCAGTGGTGGCAAGCAACAAGGTCTTTGCCCTCCTGGCCTGAAGTTCCTTGTTGGGGAAAGGAAGCTGGTGACCACCTCTAATTCGTGCCTAGTACCTCTAAAGGGCTCACCGTCAACAGTAGAGCACTGTATTTTCAGGACAATGTATAATTATTTGAGGAAAGGCCGAAAATGATGGCTCACGCATGCCTAACGCATTGTAACGGCCTGTGATTCCCATTTAAGTACCTTAAGCTCCGAAAGGTTTGTGCTTCTGGGTCGTCCCCACCCCACCCGCCACTGTCCCCCATTCTCATGCGCTGGTTGTTGAGTCCAGCTTCCGTGCGGGATTGTATAGTCTGCGAGTACAGGGGCCTTGTACCTTGCTTTGCACTGACCCTCGTATCCCTGGCACCCAGGGCGGGGTGGTTGAATTTGTTACCTTAGCCTCTAGTAGCGGTCACCAGCCACCGGGATGGCCCCTCATCCCGATAGTCAGGGCCTTTCGTAATCCCCTCCCTTTTCAGGAGGGGCTAGACTTGGTGACTTGCTTCTGATGGAGAGAATAAGGGCTACAATTAGTTCATAAAAGGCAATTTGGCTACTTGGGATCTCTTTCTTTCTGGACCACTCGCTCTGGAGGAAGCCCACTGCCATGTCAGCCACGGAAGCCTCCAGCCAACAGCCACGCCCGTGACCTTGGAAGTGTATCTTCCAGCCCAAATCAAGCCTCCGATGACCACAGTGCCAGCTGATAGGTTCATTGTGTCCTCATGAGAGCCCCAAGCCACCCAACTCCTAAATTCCTGACCCCTAGAAACTACTAGATAGTAATGCTCATTACTGTAAGTCCTTAATTCGGGGGGTAATTTATTACACAGCAGTAAATAATGGAGACGATGGCTGGTTACTGGAGGTGTTTGCTGAATGCCAGCCCTGCCAGGGATCATGCTAGATGCGGGGGATGCCAAGGCAAATAAGGCCTCGGAGGAACTTCCCGTCCTGAGGCACCAGCACGGTGGGCGTACAGCGGAGGGAGTCAGAACAGGCAGAACCATAAAATGGACAGCGTTGTCTCCTGTGTAGCCCGCCGGCATCCCAGCAACAAACACTACCCCACAACAAACACTTCTTCCTGACTGTACCTGACCTTCGTTGACGTTGAAACAGTTCCAGCAAACTTGGGCACTGCTTCGTATAGCATTGGTTCCTGATGGAACTGGTGGGCCATTCGAGAAAAAGAAGGCAGATTATCCTAAATTCTCCGCCCCGGGGCTCAGGGCATCGTACGCTGAATTTGGCCCTGTTGGAATGGCTGGTCCTAGTCTGTCACTGCGCCTTATTTCTCCCTGGCCTCTCTATCACTCACCACCCTGTTAACGAGGGGTCTGTTGATTAAAAACAAACTGTTTGATGATCTCTAAGAGAAGAGAAGCCCCACGAGATTGTGTTAATGCCCTGTACATTTGCTGGCCACGTTAATGCACGTTTCACTGTGGCTTGAGGCTGAACGCGGCAAGAGGAAGAGTCACGGCTTGGGCCTAGCAATGGAATCCTTCCAGGGATGCTGAGAAGATAAAGACAGCAGCCAATAAAGCCCTAATACCCTGATGGTCAGTGACAAATCACAGCGGGAGGAGCACATCTTCAGGGGACCCTGCTCTAATGGCCCTGGTGTAATGGCTGATTCATTAAGAGACCCATCCCCAGGACCTCATCCTGTAGGCTACGCGGAGCTTGCCGTGTACACGGATGGCCTCCTGTGGCTGCCTGGGCTCAGGCGAGGAGAAGCAAAAGTCACGGAAGGGGAAATTCACTCTGTAACAAAGCAGCAGCTCCCCGGGGCCTGGGTCCTCTGCCCTTTAGAGGAATGGGGCTCAGGACCAAGAAGGAACAGGACCCGGCACCGGAGAGCCTCAATCATTACTGTCAAGATGCTCCCAGGTTTAGAGCCGACTCCGAGGAGGAAGAAAACCGACAGATTTTTTTTTTTGTCAGCCGCAGGCCGCAGTGGGAAAGCAATAAAATGCTGATCCCATCCGCTTGCCGGTATAACTGATTTAAGTGGGAAAAGGGAGACAATCTAGCAGACACACTGGAAATCCTTCAGCTTCTCCCCACCTCAGGTGCACCAACAGGAGAAGGACGGAACAGTCGGTCGTGTTTAGTGCCTTCCTTCCCCTCGTCCTCCCATTGGAAAAAAAAAAAAAAAATTCTCCCTTTGTATGCTGCCACTGCGTCGATTTTTGTGGTGGTGGTGGTGGTTTTAAATAGGAGAACTTGTGAAATGAGACTGCATAAAAGATGGCCTTGTCTTATATATGGGGGATATTGCCTGTCCTTCAGATCTATGTGTCTCGCTTATGGAATGAACCAAAGTAGGACAGATAAACTAATATTTTGTATAAGCTCAGCCAGACAATACAGATGATAAAGATGTTTCATCTTCTTATGCATGCAGAAAATATGAAAAATCGTAGTTTACACATATTTGCTCAATTCAAGTGTAAAATTGGGCCCCTCGATTGCCCTGGGCCACAGTGGCTGTGTTAAGGAAGCTCGATTTACCTTGCAGCCGAGTGAAAAATGATCAGAATATTAGACTCATCTAGCCCACATTAAGGAGCCATTGCATTTCCCGACAATTTTATGCTATCTCAATATGAAAACAGAGCAATTTCAACTCATATCAGGTTATGATCGGCAATTACAGTCGCATAATTCACCTAGGCGCCTCGACGCTGGGCCTTTATTTTCCCTCTTGGTGACATTCCTGAGAAAGTGCCTGATAAAAATGTCATACATCATCCCAGCTTTAGAAGTCGTGAGGGGGTAATCTGCCATGCCTTGCTGAGCCCATATTCATCACCGGATTTTTGACTTGGAGGGGTCATGGCACTTATAATTTCCTGTTTGTTATTGTCCTCAGCAGCCCTGACAAGGGCTGTAAACGCGGGGTTGGAGGCGGCGGGTAAGCGCTGTTCCGGTGGGGCTCGTCACCGGCAATAACCGTGCGTGACTGCGGCTCGTGCTGTAGTTGGCCGTTTCGAAGATAATTAGATTTGATGTCAACATTTCTTTATCACCTGCATCCTTTTGTGCATCTGTGTGTCAAGTTGTTATTTCCGGATTTATTAGCACCCTCGGAGCTACTCTATCTGTCAGCCTGTGTGCTGTTTGTGTTGACAGTTGTAAAGTTAATTACTAGTACTAATGAGCATCGGGCTTTTGGTGGACATGGCGTTTTGGACATTTAAAACTATAATTAGTTTTTTTTTTTTCTTTGTGTAGAGCTTCAGTACAGAAAAGAGTGTTCGGTGGCGGGGGGTGGGGGGGTGGGGAGCGGAAATACCTTCCTTCCACTCGGTTTTGACATTCTGTGTGCAGTCAACTTATCTTTTATTCAGAGGCTCCAAAAATTCAGTTCTGTTTATTTTTAAAATAGACCTCTTTGCATGGTAACTCCATGAATAATTTCTTTTGTTCCTCACTTCTCTTCCAGCTTGATAATGTGACCGTTCCGTGTGCCTTGAGAATTAAGGTAGTGATGGCGGGAACGATGAAAAAAATGCGCTGGGTGAATGCTGACCTCCACGCAAGCAGGCTGCAAAGTCTCCACTTAGACCGCTCTCTCTTTTTCAAATCTTAACGCTGGGCTCTCCCGAAAGAGTCCGTGAATGAAGAAGTGTGGAGAATATTCAGAGCATAATCAGTAGTTCCCTGGGTGGCGGTCCCGATCTAACAGTGACAGCGAGTACGAGCAGCGAGTACTTATGTAGGGTTCACCCCTAGCAGAGAAACGTGCTCGATCTTTCTGCCAGCGCCCCTCGCTGAGTCCTCACCTGAGAGGCCCATCCTGCCATCTTCATGGTACAGATGGGGAAACCGAGGCTTAGGACGGGGAAGGAACTTACCCAGGGCCTAACAACTAAGCAGCTGGGTTGGGATTCGAACCCACCCAGGCAGCTCCAAGCCCGTGCTGGGAACTACGAGTCTGTAGACACCGGGAATGCTTTCAGGAAAAATTAGCAGACCCCTGGGGCGTGTATTCTAGAACAACAAAGAGCAATCACTTACTAAATCAGATGGGCTCATTTGTATTTCCCTCCCAGCCAGTGGAGGGACGCTAGCCTCCATGTCGTGGCAATTATCTGTGGCATGTACTTTATGGAGGGATTTTGTTTGGTCTGTTGTGGCAGAAAACCACCACTCCCTTGCTGCTATTCATATGTACTTTCTATTCATCATTATCTGCCATTTTGCTAAATAACTATCCTTCGCGGACATAAATCATCCATAAAAATACTCTGGCTCCGAGAAAATTTCGCCCTGGCACTGCAATGATGAGATAACCATTTTCATCTCTTGTTGAAGCATTGAGATTTATTGGCTTTCGATGGGCAACAGACCAGGCATCACTCTCTGCTAAACAGACTCCCACTTGCATTTATTCTTATTGTATTTAGCGATTCAAAATGGAGCTCTCGGAATCCCTCGAGGGTCCGTTCCCAGCCTGGGTGGGGTGTTATTACTTTATATTAGATAAGGGAAGGACACACAAAGAAACATGTGGCGATTCGGATGATTTTTTATTTCCGTTTAGCAGTGATGACAGAATGTCATAGTGAAATGACTTCAAAAGTCATTTTTCCCCACTGCCCTGGTTCTGCAGCCTTGTCCCTTGAGGGCTCTTCCATTGTACAGTGTTATTAATTCTGCTAACTTTCAGACTTCATTGCTGACAACAGGCCTCTTGGCTTTCGCAGCCTATTACATTAAATTTCCCATCAAACCATGTCAGCCTCTGAGGTCACAGATTTCGAGAGAAGCTTTAGATATTTTGCCATCTGACTTCACGGGCAGGTGTTTTCTAAATTGCTTTTAGGTTTGTTTTTCCAGTGTCAGAAATCAGATTGAACCTATTTAAAAAAACTCAGACGGCAAGCGCTCATCAGGGTAAGAACAAAGCGAAGTTGGAGGCACGCCTGAACTGAAGCGTTTGTGTGCACGCGAGTGCGCACCTGTGTGTGTGTGTGTGTGTGCACACGTGCATTTGTATTTCGGTTGACCTTTCAAAGGGAAAGCAAAGCCTTCCAACCAGCCTTCATCCCCGACCCCACCCCGGTGAGTAGAGTGTCTTGTTGACGATCTGTTTTTCTAACACTTACTGAAGCCCCCGAAGTCGGGGCGGCCGCCCTCGTGAGCAGGGCTGTGCGCTGCCGACCTTGACTTTGGAGGGATCTGTGAAACCGTGGAGTGGCATTAGAAGGTCGCTCCGGGCAGGCCTGTGAAATGATTGTGGACCTGGTTGAGGACTAGCATGTCGTCGTGTGGGATCCTCGAGCGAGTTTCAGGTGGCCAGAAAAACACACTGTTTCTTCTGATGCGTTACTTCGGCCCTGCTCCTGTGGGATTACGGTCAAGGAAACGCAGAAACCTTCCTCCCCGGCGACATGGCCACGGGCACCACGTTGCTGTCAGAATTACATTTGGAAGGAAACCTTATGGAGGATAATGGAACCAGGGGCTCCGTTTAAAAACAGAAGAGAAATAAATGAGCTGTTGGTTTTTGAAGCCGTCAGCTCGTGACCATGATTACAAATCATTTGGCGCACCCAGTGTACCCTTGCGATCGTCATTGATTATTAGTTCCAGTTAATATTTCTGCTTGAAAAACAACAGTGTGAAAAGCTCCCCCATTGCAGGTTGGATTTCCAGGCCTGGCACTTAGCAGCCTCTGGGTCCCTTCCCTGGGGACCCGATGCGTGCCTTGGTTGGTGGCGGGGGGGGGGGCGTGGTGACAGCCCTTGGGAGTTGGAGAGGAGGGAGGACCCACTCTCTGACTTCCTCCATGGTAGGTGTTAAACACTCGGGTGCCTCACCTAGGAGCAGGAGGCGACAAGAGCTTAGGCACCTTGCGGGAAACATTATGGTTCACGCTTACCCTGCTTGCTTTGTCCTTTATCATTTTGCGAGCCCCTGAAGGCTCCTCTTCCCCAAACCCCCCATGAGCCAAGCCCTCCATGCAGAAGGAGGTGCTGAACCAGGCTGGAGCCGAAGGACGAGGGAGGCGAGGCCGTGTCGCTGTTTCCCCTGCTAGCAGCCAGAAGGAGAGAGAATCATTTGTGGCACTCTGGGGACAGTTTTGTCACCCTGACAGTAATGCTGTTATGCGCTGGCTTGACACACAGGATGAATCCATAAAGACAGATAAGTAACTGTGAAAGTGGCTGGGGATCAGGCTGAGTGCCACCACTCACCTGCAGTGACAAATAGATAGTCATGAAGGATTGGAAATCCTGCCCAACACGGAGATCTGTCAGCAAAGAGATGGACTGCAGCCCCGGCGACACAGGCAGCTGGAGGAGAGCGTGCGTGTGCACGTGCGTGCCCCTGCAGGGAGTGCGAGGGGGTGAACTTCAGGGCCTGGCTTGGGGGTGGGTTGTGATCAGGCTTTCCGGGGGTGGGGGGTGGGGGAGTGGGGGGGGATGGGGCTGGTGCAGGTGGGAGGAAAGGATTTCAACTCTGTTTTTCTTGGTGAACTGCAATTGTGGGTGTTGCATCTTTTTATTGGTAGGTTCAGGCATATTTGGTTAAGAAGGCTGTACTTCGTTTCCATTTTCCCTGGGATTTTTTTCATACCAATAGGGGTCCCCATCTGCAAATGAAATGAATCCAAGTTTTGATAGTTAGCAAAATATTACTGTTAGGCTGCTGGTGTCAGAGGCACCAGGCAAAGGGCAAGCGGAAGCAGGGGGCCGCGTATTTATCTTTTATGTTGGAAAGGTTTGTTATTGCTGGTTGGGAATCTGCTTTTCTTCAATGAAAGAAACTCTGAGGGACATCGTTGGAAAAAAAAACGAGCCGCGTGCTGGATCTGCTTGGGCTTGCGATCCAGACGGCGCTGCGTCCCACAGTTGCGAATCCCACTGTTGATACAAAGCAGAAAACGCTTTGTTTTCATTATTCTCGAAGTCCTGAATGCCTGGCTGGGCCCTGTGAAATTCCTGGGAAATTAATGGAATAGATTTGAGGTGAAAATAAGCATAAATGGTAAGAGTGAAAGCTCCCCAGGTCACTGTCAGGGGTTGGGACAGAAACCCCGAGATTAAGCCATCAAGAGACTCTTTTCTTTCTTTAACCAAGAATATTTTGGCCCCAGGGATGAGCATACCTGTGTTGAGGACCCAAAGGTTTCAGACAGGATGGGTCCTGTGTCCTACGTGCATTTCAGCAGGAGGTAGGAATGGAACCAAACCAGTATCCACGCATCTGTTTTCTATAACAGTGCCCAGGAGTGTTAGCATTCGTAAGCTGGCTGCGTGAGAGGTACGGAGAATCATCTATCAAGTCCTTGTTCTGTCTGTTTTTAGTGTAGTAATTTAAAAACAAAAAAAAAAAAGGACTTACAGTACCCAGCTTCATCTCCCCCCACCCCTCATGAGTTCTCTTGCCCTATTCCTGTGCTGTCATCTTTGGCCACCTGCCTTGGTCATGGTGGAAATGTACTTGATCTAGCTCAATGTACTTAGCCTGCTAACTTGACTTCTGGGAACTTAACAGTAGGGTACTGTGTCTCCAAAGCTCTGTTTCCTCCAGAATGGTTTTTTGTAGCTCCAACTGTTACAACTACCATTACTATTACTACTTCTGTTTGAAGGCTGTGTACTTAAGTGTTTACTCTCCTGTCTAGGTGGGCCCTTGCTACTTTGCATTTCTTTAGAAAATCCTGGGGCCTGCTTGTTGGCTTTAAGATACTTTGTTTTAGCTTGTATTTTTTTGGAGGCTAGGACTGTTTTAGGGCAACTCAACTATAATGAAGACATTTTTTGTTTTGACCCTAGGTTCTCAGTGTGACATGTTTTGACCCTATCGTTCTAAGCTTGATTTAAATTCTGAATTTCCAGAAGCCTTATTAAATATGTCAATTTGTGCACCAGGATGGTAAATGTTCCTGTGAACTTTGACTCCTAAAGGAAACTCTATTTCGAAAGAATAAAAGATTTTCCTGATAAATATGTTCCTCATTTTGGCCTAATACTTTCAGCCTGAATGCTGGAACAGGGAAGGGCCAACCCATTGCCTGACCCCACTTGCTGCCTCATTCTGGGATCCAGCATGATTTTACAACCCCGGGCATTAGATTTTTATTTTGCCAAGATCACTTTCATCCTGGGATATAAATCTCCCAAGCACACACCTGATTACATAGGCTTGCACGTGAATAAGAAAGAGAGTGAGCCACTTGCCATCACGGGAGGGCCGGTAACCATTCCAGAGAGCCGGCACTGGGTAGGCTGACAGGAGCTCTATGGCTGTTGTTAGTAACTTGGGAGCTAAGGTCACCTGCCTTCCCAGGGCCTTTGCGATGAAATGCAATTGCCCCGGCAGCACATCTCCTCACTTTTATTTGCACAGACTATCCCAAAGTTGTCCAGCTCCCGTCCACCTGTCTCATGGGATGGCCATGAGGTGGGGGTGGGGAGGGCACCCCATCCAGCAAGAGCTTTGTGCTAACACTTGTCACAGTTACTCTCTTCTCTTGTCCTTGGATGCTTTTGCTGCTTCTCAGTGTGTAGGCCACCTCTGGTCAAGACCCTGAATGCTAGCATTTGTCAATAAAAAAAAAGTGTCCCGTGAGGCTAATACCCTCCCTCAGTTCTAGCTCCAAACCCACCGTCTCCACGAGGGCGTTTTGGGAGAGAAGTTTCTCCTGTAGGGTTTGACTTACCTGATTATTGGCTCTCCCTTTGCTCCCTGGGTTGAACTCTTCAAAGAAAACTGAGCCACTTCTCTTTCATACTTTCTTTTCTTTCATACTTTCCCAGGAGGGGAAAACTTGTTTTGGAAATAAGGTACAGTTTTAAAAGATGGATGTGTCCAGCCCATTTCACATCTGGCCCATCATCATGTGGCATCATGTCCGCCTCCTTGAAGTCCTGCCCACCATCTGCCTCTGGTCCGAGAGGTCCTGAGGACCTTTTGTGTGTTGGGAACCCGTGGGCCAGCAGTAAGTGCCTTCAGAAATGATCAGGAGGAGACCCGACTCAAAGGACTTACCCAGCCATGCCCTTTATTGCTGATCAACCACTTTTGCACGCGTCTTTCTCTTGACCTTCTTAACGTGGCGAAGAGAACATGGCAGACAGCAGCGGCCTGGCTTCACAGTGGGGCACCTCAGAGGCGGAGAGACCCCGCTGCCAAGTGGCTGTGCTGCCCCTCACATGGCACTGTTGGGGTCCTGGGGAACGCTGGGTGTTGTTTCCAGGAGTCCTCACAGCGGTCCCTGTGCGCTAACTAGGTGGGACAGGCGATGATGTCCCACTTTGTAAGTGGGGAGGCTGACACTTAGGGAGGCTGACCGGTCCTCTTGGGGACACAGCAGATAATGAGTGACACAGTCGGGAAACGAACCGCAGACCCTTCGCCTCTTAGACCCACACTGCTTCCATTACACCAGGATTAACTCCGCAGTCCAGAAAAATCTCAAGAACAAAGCTGCTTTTAAGTCTCCATAGAGCCTCACCCTTTAGAGGATTCCAAATTCCTACGACAGCCAAGCTGGTGCCCCCGGGGAAAGCTCCAGAAGGGAAGGTCTCCCTCGCCTGGCTCTTCAGGACTGGGCCAGGGAGGACGTAGCCGAGGGCCCCACGACTAGGGCACGCTCACCCACCCAGCTGGCCCCGCGGAGTTGCTGACGGTCTAGACCCACATCTGGGCACTGCTCGCCTTTCTGCTGACTCATGCCCAGAGTGATTGCAGAGTGCACGGGCTGTGACCCAAGGATGGAGCAGATGTATGGCACAAGAGTGTCAGGCGTTGCTAGGGACCAACAGGCAAGGTGTCCCTGTCAGTAGGGACAGAGAGCAGACGCTGAAGGCAGGAGCCTGCGCCGTGGAAACCTCCCATCCCTGAAGTGTGTGCTTGGATGGCAGGGGAAGCTGCCACCCATCAGACCGGGCCGCATTTGCAAAGGTCAGTCTTTAATTACATGCACAGTTAAATGGAGATACTGTAGAGAGGTCACACTCATATTTCTTCGGCCTTCATTAATGTTATTGCTCTGTCACTTTCTCTCTCCTTGGGTTTGTAAATGAAAGTTCCTTTAATACATTTGAAAGGATTATTTATTTTTAATTGTTTTACCTTTAGAGGAAGAGGTTACTTTCTTCCTTCTTCTTCTTCTTTTTTTTTTTTTTTGAGTAGTTAAAAAAAAAAGAAAGAAAGAAACAACTTTGCCTCTGCATTTCTTGCTAATTTATTTCAAACCCTGTGCTTTTTATAGTCTTATCTACTAATGCTTTTGATTAAAACACAAGCAAAAACCAGCCAACATGAACAGGTTGAATGCCACATCTGTGCAGAAGATAGCAGCTCACTTATTTATGGCTCCAAGAAATGGAGCCTAAATTAAGCCAGCTATTGCAGGAGAGTGGATAAGCGGCCATTATGAATTATCCTTAATTATAGCGATTTCCTAAACTAATAAACCTGCTAAATCTTTATTGCAAAGGTTAGTTTACGCAGCGCATATAAAATCCGCATGTGCTCCGCATCAGCCACCAGCTGTCTGACAGTGGGTTGCGATTTTAGTGAGTGTTCACATAAATTTTATGTTGGTTATATTAACAGTCAGTCCATATCACTACCCACAGATGCCAGTAGACATAAAAATTGCTCTCTAGTGAGCCTAAATATCCCTAGAAGCTAGTTGTGTCTAATGTTCCATGTAGTATTTGTACGTGAAAGCACCAGATTGGAGGGTTATTTACAGATGAATATTTCTATCCAGTCAGTTCATATAGGCCTACTTAGCCTTCTTTGCTGGTTTATTTGTATGCTAAATAATTCACCAAAGGTTCCTGTTTACTTTCTATAGTAGTTTCTATGAAATGCAAACAAGGGAGCCAACTTTAGGTGTTCAAAAGGCTAAGCAGCTCCGTGTTTAAATGCAGGTCAGAGCAGCAGACGCAGCCTTGCCCGTGGGCTGTCACTCAGCCTTACACATCCTTCTTCTTTCTTTTTCTCCCCCCTTCCTCCTCCATATATAACTGGAGCTTGCTGCTTTCATAGGAATTTTTGGCTGGACTATCTTTAGTCTAAATTTATCTTTTTCAATACCTGCTATATGCTACCTTCGGCTTGCACAATTAACCACCCAACGCCAGCAGCAAAGAACACATTCTTGGCTTGGAGAAGCTTCCTCACAGCCCTCTGGGCTGACAAGAATAGGTCAATTCTCTGCTATTGAAATGCCCTTGTTTTCTTCCTTCTTTTTTTTTTTTTTTTTTTTTTCTCTTTTCTCTCCCATGATTTTTTTTTTTTTTTTTTTTTTTTTCCTAGTGCATTTCCAAATCTCAAGATTTGAAAGGACAGCAAAGAGGACCTTTCTCTTTTCCTGGAAAGCCCCGAGCCAGCCCGACCTCTGTCACCCTGAAGGACAGAGGAGCCAAGTCCAGCTCTAAATGATGTAGCCTTTAGCAGCCCTCAGAATATCTGTTCACCTGGGTGGGAAGGATCATTGTTCCCTAGCGAAGGTGACAGTTACCTGTCCCTATTGTTCACAGGCCCCCATGGTTCCGTTTATGTGTGAGAAAGATCTATCTACCCCTACATTTTGCAAATGTTTATGATCCTAAACATTTGCCCCTAAAGAGATTGGAAAATAGCCTCCTTCATTTTCAGCCTGGCGCTGCCAAGATCATGAGAGAGTTCAATAGCAGTGCTAACTTTTTATTTAATAATATTGATTTTATCATTTTTACTACTTACAATGGGGATTGGTCGGCTGATAGTTATTTGACCTCCCTTTGTGCATGGCTGTGGAGTGCTTCATGAAAGCTATTGACATATATCTCTCTTCCCCCACTCCTCTTCCAGTGGCCCATCTCGGCAAATAATATTGAGATGCAGTAACTGTTCCCTGATATTGATTTCAGATTGTGTTCATCACACCCTTCCCGGGGCCAGGCGAAGAGCAGCAGCCCCAGTTCTGTAAACCCTTCACTGCTGCAGGCTGAAGTATCATTTCCATCTTCCAAGCAAGAATATCAACCATCTAGGTTTCAAAAAAAGAAAAAATTACCCAGGAAAATGAAAGCGTGTTTTGATCTTGATTATTTTTTACGCATACATCATTAAACCGATCTCTTCAGTTTTATGTTGGGCTTTTTCTGTACATTTTTTTTTTTTCCTTAAGGAATACTAGGAGACCTGTGGTTCCCTGAGCTGGTAGGAGGAACTCTGATTACATTTGAAACTTCTGGGATTCAGAGTTTGGCACATTCAGCCAGACCCTAGGTCTTTTTGACCTGCAGTTCTCAGCCAGCTGGGGCCGTTCTCACCACCTGGGCCTTAAAAAAAAAAAAAAAAGTTCTGTGCTTTGCCTCCGTGGAGTCCGTTGAGATGGCAGCACATTTAAAAAGAACCCGAGGTTTAATGTTCAGGGAGCAGCCAGCCTAATCTGGTGATTATAATCACGTTTATCCATAGGAAGGACATGACACGTAGTCTGGGTAGATTTGCATACTCATTGAGAAAAACACCGAGCACAGAGCAAATAATACTGGAATCCTAAGTTTTATAGGCAAAAAAAACCCCAAAAAGGCAATAGAGAATCTGCACCAAGAGTGATTATATCTGGGTGATGAGTCTGCAGGTTATTGATTTTTGTCTTCTAAGGACATTTCTACATTTTCTAAATTTTCTTTTGTAGTTAGAAAAAAAAAAAAAACCCAACCCACTCAGAAGTGTTATTTTTGAAAATGGAGGAGTCAGTAGAAGGATCAGAACTCTCCAGAAGCTCCCCGACCACCAGAGTGAATGCATTAGCCGAGGTGGAGATGGCCTCACCGCGTGCTATTCTTGACTCTGGGAGAAGCAGGACAGATGTTGCTCCTGTCACAGCGCACCTGATAGTTCTTACGTGGTGAAGCCGGTGGGGGTTGTGCTAGGCTTCGTCACTGTGGCAGAAGCTCAAACCAGTGAGGAAGGAGGGCTTTGGAGTCAGACAGGCCTGGGTTTGGTTCTTGGTCCTTTTCTTTCACCAGCCATGATGTCGAGTAAGTGGTTTAACGTTCTATGTACCTCACTCTGCTCATCTGGAAAATGGGTTATGGAGAGGCTTCAATGCCACAGTATATATAAGCTCATGACGTACTGCCTAGAGTCTAGTAAGCAGTCAGTCAATGGTAATTTGCATTGCTGGCATCTGTATGGCAATTCCCTCATCAAACCAGAGCCATAATGGGAATTAGCATAGTCATAGTCCACAGAATGGTGATTTTTTTTTCCCCCCTCTATAAGTCCAACTGGGACTCAATTAAGATCTATCCAGTGTCTAATACATGTCAGATTTCCAGGACAAACCTGATTTCGTATAGCACTCTTCGATTAGAGGCAATTCATTTATAAGCGTTATCTAAACAAAATTTTGGCTGAATATTTTTGGGAGGATTTTTAGAGAAATAAATGTAAACAGTCAGGAAAAGGAGATGCGGGTCTTTAATTAAGGGTCTGAAAAGTAAGATCACCATGTGGATAGTTCTTTGGTGTAGAACGTACCCCACTCCCCAAACACAGGCATGTGCACAGACGTGCATAGATGCCCCCCCCCGCCCCCCATTTCTCCAGCAAGGATTCTTCCAGAGCAACACTAGAAAACGTAACAGGAGCCTTTGGAAATATTACCTTATTTTTGTTGCAGGGCCAGTTGTGCTCCTCTCGAGTGTTTTCCATTTGTGTGGTCGGAAACCCTTCCCGATACCTCGGGTGGCGTCGGATCCTTCCCTGCAGGCAGCCATCTTCAGGGCTGAAAGCAGAGCATGAAAAGCAGCTAAATTAGAGCCTTTACACAGCTGCTGGGACTGGCTTAATGAGAGACAGCGAACATTTTGCAGGCTACTGAACTTCTGAAATGTGACAATCCAAGCAAATGAAATCATGGTACCTTTCATTGTAGTTTAATTGGACTCAAACTTGGCGCGAGGGGCCGCTGAAAGCTGTATTCACTGAGATAGACAGGAATTGTACAACAACTAATTCAGCCCACACAACACATCTTACAACTGTCCAAGCTCCACACCGTGCTCAGGACCGACTCTGGCGGTCAAGAGAGAGAGAACGGCCGTGCATAAAAGCCGAGATGAGAAGGCAGACCTAGTCCTGGCGTTATGTACTGGAAATAACTCAGCCTCGTGGCAGCCGGTCCAGGCCAATTTATTTTAAAGAGGCAAAAAGGAGGGAAACAAACTTGGGCCCTCTCCTCTGCCTGTTAGGGTGTCAAGATATCAGTGTCAAGGAGTCCTCTCACCAGAAGGGTGAGGGTGAGTTGAGCATAAACACGAATGAGGAGAGAAAGAGGCACGGGCCTCCCGTTGAGTGCAGCGAAATGGGAATCCCGGTCGAGTAACCCAAAAAGCAGGAAATTACCCAAGCTGTCAGGAAGGGGACCAGAATCCTGTCAAGCAACAGTGAAGGCAATGGGAACTACGGGAGGCAAAGGTACGTCGGGGTGGGGGTGAGGGGGTGATGGGAAGACTCAGATCGTTTTAGGAAGAGTCTGGAGGCTCTGGAAAGTTCTGAAGGGGATCTTGGCTTCCTCCCTCTGTTAGTGCAGGGCGTGAGTCCCCCCCCCCCCGCCAGATTGAAACTGACTCTCTAATAGCCCCTTCTGGTCTGACCATGCCACCTACCACTCCAGCCCCCGTCCGTTCTTGTTAGGGCTCCGGGTTTAGCCAGTAAGGCTGGGAGAGTGGACAAATTGGGTGCCTGCATGTAACAGGCCATCCTGGACATTGATTTTTGAAGGTTCATTAGATAAATGCTGACATCACAGATTGATGTCTCTTTAAACCAGTACCTAGCGCAGGACCATCGAGGGAATCAAAAATATTGATGTAACATGTTTGAGCAGAAGGCTCACTGGAGAATTCCCCTGCCTAAATGGGATCCATCAATTTAGGCTTTCTTTAATTATTCTAATTTCTGCGTACCGCGTCAGGCAGGGAGTTTGTCTGCAGGAACTGGTTTTTATGGGGAACGCTGCTCCCACTTTAGGGGCCAAGGAAGGCCAGACAGGGGGCGCACATCTATTTTTCATTGTTGTTCGAGCTGCTGTTTAGTAATTAAAAATTTTTGATCATAGCCTAATTTTCCCACACAGTGTGGCCATGGAATTGACAAGGGACTGATTAATGGGCCGACCCTGGGGCCAGGAGGCTGCTAGGTTGTTCTCTTGTGGAAGGCATGCTGGCAAAATAAAGTTGATGGTTTTGTTTGTGTTTAACCCTTCACCTTGGCACCATCAATACATTGAAGACATCATTTGTATCTGCAAGTGTTTCTTTAATTAAGACCTTCTAAAAATCTTTCCTATTGATTCGTTCCATTATCCTATTGATTAACTGCAGTGGATCATGTACTTGGTCTTCAGCGGAAGGCAACAGTCTCGGCCGTCTGTCATGACTATAGATGCAGACCACAGGCAGCTAGCGTCCAGCGCCCAGGGCTGGCAGGAGTGCCTTGCGTTCTAATGAGGCGGCGGCGGTGGCTCGGTGGGGCTCGCTGAACACCACCGAGAAAGCCGGTTGTCTCCTGCTGGAGGGGTGGCGAAGCATAAAGCATTCCTTCCAGTTATTTATACTGCTGCCGCTTAGCGAGCCGTGTGCGGGGATGGGGTGGGGGGCCCTGGCAGGCTTGCGTGGGGGATGGGGACAGAGGATTCTGCTCTGCATCTGAATTTGGAAATCTCCATCTTTGAAACAAAAGCAAACTCAGAAATCGAGATGCCAAGCTTGGTTCCGAGACAGGCTATTCATCTTCCTTGGCCCAGGCTCTCTCTTTGCTTCTGCCCTTATGTTAATCAGCCGGCTCCCCAGACTGGCTACAGGTGCCACAACGGGCTTCCTGTTTTAGAGGAGCTCCCCTCTGCCTGGTTCAGAAGGAAGAGCTGGCCGCTTTTGTACCTTCTGCTGTTGGCCTTGGAGCTAAATCATCCCCTGGTCTTAAAAATTAAGGAACCTGTGGCTGAACTATGTT
Organism: Neogale vison; assembly: GCF_020171115.1. NCBI lineage: Eukaryota > Metazoa > Chordata > Mammalia > Carnivora > Mustelidae > Neogale > Neogale vison. Next base: position 29,196,554 of record NC_058097.1, on the reverse strand, counting down.
CTTTTAAACTTTGTGTTTTGAAATATTCCTTAGTATTGACAGTTACAAAGAATGATCCTGGCTGAGGTTTGAGGACAGGTGGACTTTGGTATTGTGGAACATGTAAAATCACATGAGATCACACGCCCCCAAAAAAGAACAGAAAGCACCCAGCACATAGTAGGGCTTACTCAGTACATCAGTGATTGCTGAGCTGCCAGCAATTCCTTTTTCTCCCTCTCATACATGTCCTGCTGCATCCGCCATGCCTCCATCCTGGAAACAGACCAGAACAGATGGCTTTCTCAAGAGTCAGGATGCCTCTTTACCCACATGGAATCCAGTGGAGAAGAAACAATGTAGAAACAGACCTGCTGGACAGGAGACAGATTAAGTTAAGAGAGTAAACGATGGCTCTTGGCTCTGCTCTCCTTAGTAAAGCAGGTGAATTAGTTTTTACTCTCAGAGGGAGAGGTCCTAAGACTTCGAAGCATCTCACTTCAGCAAGGTCACAATGGCCTTCATCTTCATGGTCCAGCTTGGCCTGGCTTTTGAGTAATGCTTGTGGTCCCTGAGCTCATACCAGTGTCTTCTTTGTCCCTGAGAAAGGAAGCAGAAAGCGCCCTGCCCCAGGGTGTGGTGGGGGGGTTGAAAAGGTGAGAATGAGAAAGCAGGTGGCTGCCAGGAGAACTCTTTTTTTTTTTTTTTATAGTATTTCAAATATGAATTTCCACCTTTATAGAATTTTTAAAATAAAAATCGAGTGCAAATTCGTGGCCGATTGGTGTTTCTCCTATTGGCTGTTATTAATAGCAGTTGTTTTTGTTTTTGTCTTTGTTTTTAAGATTTTATTTGTTTATTTGACAGACAGAGATCACAGGTAGACAGAGAGGCAGGAGAGAGAGGAAGGGAAGCAGGCTCCCTGCTGAGCAGATGTGGGGCTCCATCCCAGGACCCTGGGATCATGACCTGAGCCTAAGGCAGAGGCTTTAACCCACTGAGCCACCCAGGCACCCCAATAGCAGTTTTTTGTGCCAAACCAAATGCTTAGTTTCACTTGGCACCCAGTGTCATGTTTTGGGTGTCCTACATTCTGTCCAGTGGGTTAACGTTGTATAATGAGTGAACTCTTTGCTCAAGCCGGGGACTTGACCATCCCAACTGCCAGTTCTACCCTGGTAAACTTTTTTAATGCCGCATTTCCACATTTCTGTAAAAATTTGTCATTGTGTAGATACTCCAGTCTCTTCTCCAAAAAAAAGAAGAAAGTTACTTAGATGTATATGGGCTTTTCATAAGCTAAATTCTTTAGAAAGTAACATCAGCCTTTTTTCTTTTCTTTCTTTTTTTTTTTTAAGATTTTATCTATTTATTTGAGAGATAGAGGAGAGAGCATGAGAGGGGAGAGGTCAGAAGGAGAAGCAGACCCCCTGCTGAGCAGGGAGCCCGATGTGGGACTAGATCCTGGCACCCAAGGATCATGACCTGAGCTGAAGGCAGTTGCTTAACCAACTGAGCCACCCAGGTGCCCAGATCTCAGAATTTTTAAAGGCTCTACTTCTGAGTTTGCTTTTTTGATGAGCATGTCTTAAATTAAGATATTTTACCTGTGCTAATTAAAATCATTTTTTGAAAATCCAGGCAAGTATAAGACAGAAAAGAAAAGCCTCCTATGGTCCCACTGGCTTGATATAATCACTAAGAATGTTTTAGTGTACTGTCTCCCAACCTTTTTTCAGTGCATTTGTATGTACGTATGTATTTTTATATATTTTTTAAAGTAAAATTCAGGCCTTAGTATTTTATAACCAGCCTCTTTTCACTTACTGCATCATAGGCAGTTTTTCATCTCCTTAAACATTCCCTGGGAACATGATTGTTAATAGAAACGTATAAATATGCCGTCTTTATTTAATTTTTCTCCTACCGTTGGATGTTTGGATTGTTTTCCTCTTTCTCCCTTATCATATGAGATGCTGGGATGAATATGCTTGTCTGAACATTTTGTGTGAATATTTATCACCTTAAGGGAAATTCCTAGAAATTGGATTGCTGGGTCAAAGGATGCACACATTTTTTTAAGGCTCCTAACACATATTACCAAAATGTTCTTCCAAAAGGTTGAACCAATTATATAGTCTCCCCCAGCAGCCTGTGAGCATGCGTGTTTTCCTGCACCTTTCCCAGCACTGGAAGCCGTGTGCATGTACGTGTGCACACACGCGCACGAACTGCGTCAGTTTCATGGATTAGGAGTTTTCCTACTGTCTCCTTGACTTCATTTACATTGTTTTGATTACTAATGAGGAAGAGGCTTTTTCTCATATTTAAATAGCTGTTTCTGTTTCTTCTCTTGTGAAATATTTATCCGTGACCTTGCCCATTTTTATTGGGATGTTTGGCTTCTTCTGAGTGATTTGAAGAATTTTTTTCTTTTTGATTAAGAACTATAGGCCCTTTGCATAGATAATCAGATTAGGTTGTTGTAGTCAGGTTGGATTTTTCAAGTGGACGTTAAGCAATATTTGGAGTATCTGTTGCTAATGGCAATGTCATTAATGCACTTTTTACTTTTTAAGAAATAGCTAGTTTTGCACTGATAAAAAAGACATATGAAAAAGAATCTGACAGCGTCAATCCAGCTTGAGTTAACTATCCCAGGACATTACCACCATTTTATTACAGTTGTCAAAAAAAAAAAAAAGGAAAGGAAAGAAAAGAAACCAACAGTTTTATTGTGTTGATTATTGAGATCCAGCCACAGATCAACTGAGCAATTAAAATCTGTAAATAACATTCTCTGAATTGTCAAACAAAGGATTAGTTCCCAGTGGAAAGGACTTTTTTAGTTTTCTCTATAATGTCTGTGCCAGTAAATGGTTGCACTAATTGGAATATACAGAAATATTTTACCAGTTTAACAATGCATGACATCCTAATAAGATTGTGATGACAAGCTTTTCTTTTTATGAAAGGTGATGTTGCTGCATGCTTCTACTATACATGGGCTCATGTGTCTTTTTATGACATGTTATAAATGAAATTTTTAGGAGAAATTAATCTGCTTTACTAAATCTTTCCTGTCTGTGAAATGAATTTTTTTTTAAAGCAGGACAACAGAATCTCGATTTCCGTTGTTTTTATTGAAGTGCTTGGAGTAATATATTTTAAGGAATCTTGGAGTTGAATAGAAAGGGATCACAAATTAAATGCATATTAAACTGCTCATTCCAAATCCCACTAATCTGCCACGAGAATGTGTGAAGCCAGGTTCCCTCGTCTTCTCCCAGCTCAGGTGGCTGGCTGAGTGCAGGCTTGGGACAGTTAATGACAATCTTCCAAGACAAGCAGGACTTAACATCAATATCCCTCTCCCTGGTAATCTATATACTCTGGAGGTGGTGAGCTCTGGCAGGGTTTTGATGATTTTATGATGGCTTGTGTATATTTACAGTGTGTTTAAAATACTCTTTTTAATTATCATTTGAGTGACAAAGCTTAATCTTTCGATCTCTATCTGCACCTCCTGCTGCTGCATGTTTGTTAGGTAACTAAAAAGCGGAAATTTAGCAAAGCCAGAGCTTTATGCCAGTAATAAGGCTGTGGAGTCAATAGATGATTAACCCGCCTTCCTCCTCTTCCTGAGAAGAAAGCAGTCACTTTATAAAATCTTTGAAGGTGGCCCAGATTTCTCAAAGCAGCATCCTAGAAACATACAATCACTATACAGCAATGAGGAACATTTGCACAAAGCAAGCATATATGGAAAAGAATATTAGACTATTAGAACATCATTTGAATACCCTTTTCAAACACACTGATGTAACTGTTGATAGCCTATGACACAAACCTTGAAACTGTCCATGTCCTGTGTATTTTATAGATACATATCTGTTTGTTTGTCCATGTATACACACATGTGTATACATATATAGGCAGTGTATAGATTATGTACATATAAATTATCATATGGAGTTAAGCAGCCTGCCTGGTTGGATGCTGATACCTTGTCAGATTTTTAAGGGCTAAATAAATAGGGTATAATCATTATTTAGTCTATCAGAGCTATACCTTAAAATGCCTCCTTGGTATTATTTCATTTGAAACAGGATGAAAGGCTACAGTTACTATTCCTTGCTGCAAATAAGCGAAGGCATCTGTATTAGTTATGGATGCTTAGGATTTAGAATTAAATATTGAAACTCTGTCTTGATTTTCCAGAATGATGAGTCACAACCACTACCCTTCTTGAAAAGTCCTTGTTTCTTATAACAGTCAGTCAAAATTTTAAGCCAAAGTAGAGGAAAACAATTTCAGGTAATCGGTCCATGTGGTTATTGGCGTCTGTGGTTATTGGCATATGTGATTAACTGATAAAGTTATGAGCATCATCATCGTTATTATAAAGGGACTCCAGGCTGCCTAAGACTCATCTCAAAGAAATCTTAAAAATCAGGGATTGATTTGCAGATTCAGTAGGATATTAAAAGCCGATGTTGTGCCTGAATAAGATAAGCATTCTGTATTGGACTGTAGTGGGGAAGGCCCTCGCGTGGCCGGTGATTTTATTGATCATCTCAGAACTAAGGGCCATAAGTTCTGCTGTCAGGTAACATACTGTCCTGAGAAATGGACATCACACAAGCTGAAGCTGAACTTGGCGGCCCGGTAGACACGCATGGAGTCAGATAAAGCATCAAACCCCGGACCAAGCCCAACACCTACAGAGCTGTCACCTGTTTTAGTCTTGATGTTGATCAGCTTGACTGCCATCAGTAAATGGTCCGTTCTCTTGAACAGTTTTCCTCTAGCACCACGTACAACCAAGAATGCGTCCCTAGCCACCTTGCCCACCAAGCCGCTAACATCAAGATGATGCTTGTCCTAGGATTGCCACTTTGAAATTTAGGGAACCATAGGACAATGTGGACTTTGTGCCAGGAGGCCAGCTAGCCAGGAAAAAAACTTACAGAGTCCCCTTCAGTCAGGCAGGCAAGTGTTCACGTTCGGAGAAATCATCAAAGGCAGAGAGGATCTAAAAAAAGCAGATAGCAAGGGCGCAGGTAGGTCAGGGGTTTGGTGTGGTGAGCGAAGTCCACAGGAAGAGGCAAGCAAGGTCTGGAAGCCAGAAAGGCAGTCGGTTGGATCGAGAGTCCAGACTCTTGGATTTGGGAGGAGAAGATCAAAGACTCAGACCAAAGTTCTGGGCCAAGAGGGGTCAGGAAACCAGACCAAAATGTCTTAACAATAAAAAGCAGAAATCAAATTAAGAGATGGGCAGTGATATACCAAGGGTGGGCAGTGGGATTGGCCCACCCAGCACTCCATCTCCCCCCTCCATGCAGGCAGTAAAGGCTGCATTGTCTGTAGAAGATCTAAAAACAATAATAAAACTGACAAGAGCCAGTCTGCTTTTCATTATCACCATTTTCTGTCAGTTCTAAACAACACCGGTGATGGAGGTTTTCTCTCTACAAAACTCTTTTGTTGATCTCATTTCTACACAATTCCTGAATTACTCATGAAGGTTTCTAATATATACTGTGTGTGTGTGTGTGTGTGCACGTGCGCACGTGTGTATGTTGACTACATACATATATATATATATATAGATATATATATATATATATGTAGGCTTTAAATGAGCACATTTTTAAAAAGTGATTTATTTATTTTAGAGAGAGTGTGTGAGTAGGGGGGGTGGGGGAGAGGGAGAGAAAGAATCTCAAGCCGACTTCCCATTGAGCCCGGAGCCCATAGCAAAACCCAAGAGTCAGGCGCTCAACCAACTGAGCCCCCCAAGTGCCCCAAATTAGCACATTGTAGTAACATACACTTTAGTAAACACAGTATTCTATGGCGACATTAACTCAGAGGACTCTTATTTAGAGCGTCAGCCACTGATGGACAAGACTTGGCTATGCCTGTCCATTTCAGACTAAGTTCATAGCCATTTGCAATTGTTTGCACTTGCCTCATGTGTAGTTTCTCTTCAGCCACTATGATGCTACATATTTCTGCATCCCAACAGTAGATTGAAAATGAACGATCATAGGCAGTGATTAAGACAAAGAAACCACAGTTGGAGATCCTTTAACTCTGTCATACCACGTGACCACTGACGTCTGTGTTTTTTTTTAAACAGTGAACCAGTTCACAGACGACTCCGTAACAATGTTGACTTAGTCAATGAAAATTTAATTCTCTGCACAGACTCTTTGAATTTGAGTAATATTTTTCAGTTAAAATTTATTCTTTCATTGTTAATCATTCCTTTGAAACTAAAGAATAAATCAAGACCATAATTATTACTGAGTATTGTATATGATCATTACTAAGAATAACTTTGTTATATAGAGGAGAGGGGCGTAATAAATGATGTTCTTCTGCTGTCAGGTATGCTGAGGATGTCCCTGGAGACGGGGGATTGTGCACCAGTGAATTCAGTGTTGCTAACACAATCCACTATTAGAAGGAGATCTAGGCACAAAATGGGCCAAACCAAGAATGAAACTTGATTCCAAGGTCTATAATCTGACATCTCCACACGTTCTCTGGGTCTGCACTGGCCTCAAAGTGAAGCCAGGGCTGACCCCACAGAAGGAAATATGTAAGTGAGTGTGCTGAGAGTCGGGAGTGCCAACAAATGACGGACAGACTAGTTGTTGATGGACAGCCTGGGGGGAGCACGTAGATGTCCCCCAAATAACTACTGTGGAGGGGGGTGACTCATGAGACAGTACAAAAGCAACTTCAAGGCCCTTCCAAACTAAAACTTCAGAAAGCAAAATGACAGAATTGTAGAAAGAGCCAGATGGCCCACCAGCAGACGGCTGACCATGACGGAAGTCTCTCCTATAGCCCCTTGGACTAGAGCAGGACCTGGTAATACAGAGGATGGAGCAGGCCAAGCACGGGGAGGTGCAATGCATTTCAGACTGGGGCATGGCCATCCTGTCTGAAGAGTGCAGTCATTACTCCCTTCTGGCCAGTGATCCTTGTGGGGCAATATTGGGCCAGATAGGCAGATCTTCCCATTTCTCAGGCCAAGACAGAACTCTGCATTTTTGACCCAAATCATCTTGGCCTTGCCTTCCTTGCCTTGCCTTTCTTTTCCATTAAATAACTTATAAATTTAAAAATTTTTAAATTTTAAATTCACGTTTTAAAAAGGTTGCAGGAGCCATACCATTTGGGCCACAATAAATGTGAGCCAAGGGTGGCCTCAGCCGCCATTCTGAGCCTTCTGGGCCAGCACCTTACGCTGTTGGAGCTGGTTGTCACTCCCAGCCATTGCATGGTGTTTGTGCTTTGAGGCACTATCGAGAGCTCATCATCGTGCTCATAAGCATAGTGGAAGCGTCCCTGACTGTTGAAGACAGTGATGGAATGACTGGCACAAAACAGTCACAGCTCGTAGTCGCCAAGTGCCAGGGAAGATATTACGCTCATAAGAGAGGCTGCCATTGATAGAGCTAGTTTCTGTGCCCTGGGGTTTGTGCCACGCCCCGTACATCTGGGATCCCACGGGGGCCTCCTGGCATCTCTGAAATAGATATGTGTAGCCCCACGTAGAGATAAGGAAACTTAGCATGGTTTTGTACATTTCCCAAGGTCAATCACACAGTCAGGATGCCAGCCCCAAGCGTCTGTGAGGTTTCAAAGCTCAGGATCTCAGCTTCTGAGGCTCAGCTGCCGGCGGCGAGGGCTTGTTAGCCACACCAAGAAGCCAGAGCTGGCTTGCCTTGACTCTCAGTCTGCAGGGCCTAACCGTGGCCTAAGAGCCTTGGTGACTGCTCCAGTGACACAGACCGGCAAATAGACTGCTTAGGTGGTTTAGGGGACACGCTGGCTCATTGCTGTTTGAACACCGACGTTTGCCATCATCCTGGTCCTGTTCGGGAGCATTCTGTTGAGCAAACCCAGGGGGAGAGGGACTGACTTATGTACAGTTTGGCCTAAAGCACTTGTGCCCGCGTTCTCCTGGAAGAGTATACTTTGCCTCATGCATTGCTTGCTTAATAGACCACAAAAGTCAACATCCCGCTGGAAGAACAGCTCGTGCTCAGAGGTGCCCCAGGCTCCAGAAGATCCTGTTGAGGCAGGATGTTGTGTGAAACCTGCAAGTGGAGCAAAAACCTCATGTCTCCTCATTATAAGGTTAATATCTTAAAAAGCTTCCGAGACTGCCTCTGTGCTTTCTACCAAAAAAGGGATTGGGATTTTCTTTTTCCGCTTTTGGTTTTTTGGACCTAGAAGCACATCACCTTGTGTGTGTGTGTGTGTGTGTGTGTGTGTGTGTGTGTATAACAGAAGAATGTGTCTCTTGTCCCTGGGAATGGTGAGGCTCCTGAGCAGGTGAAGCCAGCTTGTAGAGGGGAGGGGAGGAGGTGACTGACAAGTTAGTATACATTGGGAAGAGACACAACGAGGGCTTGTGTGCAACCCCACTCCCACTGCCCCCCAACTACTTGAAGCGGGGGGCAAATTAGATGCTGTTTCAGATAGTTTTCTTACTATGTCGTTGTTCCATTTTCCAAGAATGCTGTGGCAGGTCCCCAGTTTCTCTTATCCTCCAGCCCAGTCTGGGCTTGGACTTGTGTGAGTGGCGAAGCCGGCCATGCAGGTGTTGGCATGGCAGATACAGAAATGAAATCCAATCTGACACCCAATCAGGACACATTCTCGAGTGGCCGACAGTCTCCCACTGGTTACCGGGACAGTAGATCTCAGCCAGCATTTTCAGTCCATGCCAAGCCCTTGCATCCATGCCCAAAGAGGAATTCAATTGGAACCGAAAATAACAAGCGATATCAATCCTTAAATGTCCCCCCAAACACCGTGGCATTGTTTGGAGATTGTGGCATGCATAGGATAGTAGAAGGCATCTAATCAGAAACTCAGAATGAACAGCCTCTCGGAACAGATGGGCAAACTCTGTGGATTTCCTTCCTTCTGAGAGGAGGGGCCATTATTTAAATTTATATACAGTGGAAGCCACTGGAACCCCATCCTGATGATTAAATCTGGATGATCACAACACCCAGATGCATTAAACAGTGACCTTCTCAAGTCAGATGTGAGCAGAGATGCCACATGGCCCTGGCCAAGGACATAGAGTTCATTCAGTAGGCATTTCAGTTTGGGTGCTGGGTGGGTAGAGGCACCACAGAAAAACAGACTGATTTCCACCAGCTTCCATATGCCCCTGCAGACCAGGGATCTCCAAACTTCTACCTCTGCTAAACCCCACCCCATCCCTTTGTTTATCTCAGAAATTACTTCAGTCAGAATCTTCTACCTCAGGAGTCATGGAAGAGCATTAGAACTCTGGATTATTGAGGAAAGGGACATGGCCAATAGCTAATAGGGTCTGAACCACTGAGTCAAGGGTGGTGTTCCTCCTCCATGCTGTGCACCTCCTTTCAGTAAACCTGTAAAAAAAGCAGACCGCCCGATGCATCATGCAGTTTAGGTCTCTGTTCCAAATTCTCTCACATCTCAGTTCTCTCCACATCTTGGTTCTTAATTCTTGTGCCTCACTGGGAACTTAGCAGCAATTCTGCCTGTTGGGAAACCAGCATTCCCACCAATTCCCAAGTTCTGTGCGTAGGAAACGTGACCTCTAAGATTTGCCATATTGAGTGAAACCTGGAGCTGAGGACATCCAGTCTAGAATTCTGCTTTTAGTCAAGGCATTAGAGATTCAGAATATATGCTCAGAATGTCTTTAAATCACCTTCAGATGGGCTACGGGTCCCTCACGCTCTCTTAATTTATTATACTCTTGGACTTAGGCAGGAGAGAGAGCCTTATCATCACTCCAGAGTTTGCTGAGATTCTGGAACAGAAAAATTATGATTGGATTTAACAGAGGTAGGGGACCATCCTGATTCTCATACAATTTTAGGAATCCTTAGAAGTCAGTTTCTCATAATAAGCAAATTGTAGTTTAAAAATCTTTATGAGGTGAGAGGGATCATTCTTCTTGCCCCATTCAGGTTTGAGGAGCGCTTTTGGTTACAATGGACAAAAAGAAAACCTGTGAATACAAACTTTATGAGAAAGGAGAAAGGGTTGCATTTTGGGGTTGGTTGGTTCGTTTTTTTATTGGGTCTGCCTTCTTAGCCCTTGAGCAAAAAACAGAACACGTCACATATATATATTTTTTTCTTAATTGTAAGAAATAAATACTCTGAATGTATTTTTTTAATTGTGATTATATTACAGTGGTTTCTATGTACCATAGATTAGATTTTTATTAAGGGCTTTATTAAATAACTGGTGTTTCACCAACATCTAATTAAATCTTCTATCTAAATTGAACAGAAAATTATGGGCGAAAAGAAAGCATTTGTAGGAGACTTTATTACAGATAAGACCATTATTTGTCCATCTTAAGAATTTGAGATCAAATTTACAAGCAGCATCCTCATCAAATTTCTTTTCTGGGCTGCTGAGCCTGGCCCCTTGAAAGCAGCCCATTATCTCCACCCCCCTCCCTTTTTATTATAGTGTCCTGGTTGTTGGCAACATGCCCGCTGTTTAAGGTTACTTTCATTAATTAACCGAAAGTTAATTTCTTTGCAAGCAAAATCTCTGATCTCATTATGTTGTCTTTAAAGCTGAAAGATTCAGGTTTTCTGGTCTCCTTTGATGGCACAATAAAAAGCATGCCCTTTATCTTAAGGGAAACTGTCTCCAGGGTTTAATTTAATAGTCCTTGAAATAGTTATAGCACAGCCAGACGGACTACAATAATATGCCAGTTCTAGAAAACCTTGGCTTTGTCATGGTTAGAGAGCCCAGTGCCTGGTACAGATGTGGACTGTGAGGCATCCGTGTCCACGTAAGTTCTGCATTTTACCTCTTTAACTCTCCTATTTGCACTCCCCATTATATATCCTATCTGAGAAGAGATCTAATACCAACACTGGCCACTGTCCAGCCATCTTCTTCTCTGGCATTTCGGAGGTTTGGTGGTGTTGACATTTTGACTGTTTGCCTTTACTACATTGGGTAAGCTGTCTTTCGTTCCTCTGCTGGGAACAAGGCAACATGGGTGCTACAAAGTTTGGGATAGTGGTCTGGAGCCTGGCAGACCTGAATTTGAATCCCAGTCTTTCTCTGGGCAAGTTATTTAACCTCTCTTTCTAAACCCCCAGTTTTCTTATCAGTAAACTTGGGATATTATGTAGAGGTAAGAAAATTGAATAAATTACCTGGTCCATACCAGGTACTGAGCTAATGTGAGCCCCCTTCCCTTGACAGCCTTGTTCTTGTCTCTGCCAGCTACAGATGTTTCCAGATTGAGGCTTCATTCTGGTGTTTGGAGCCTGGCCTCCAGATTGCTACACCAAAAGGAGCCTTTTGGGGAGATGGCCAGGCTGAGTAGGGCATGTGTGGCGTGGGTTCGATCGGCGGGTTCTGCATTGCCCCCAAATGCTCTTTCATAGACTTGGGGACACGAAGAGTGCGTTCTCTTTGTCTCTCTGAATTAGCGTCACCTTCACTGATGACATCTCGCTGCTTTCTGGAGCATTAAATTCAGTGAATTGAGAGGGGCCCAAATGTCTTTTCAGAGTCGCCAGGTACAGGTCACACAGAGGGGACACAAGCCTTCAGGTAGCTCCAGTCTCCAGAGCCATCCAGATACATGGAGAAGCTATTTGTATCCCACTGAGTCTGGCGCCATTGCACACACGGCTGAGATTTACGCAGTCTGACGGGGAGGGCCGCCAGAAGCGGAGAATGGCGTGACCCGACATGCTGCTTCAGATGCCTAGGAGACTGGGCCTGTGCCATTTGCATACGTCACCTGTACCAGTTCCTAATGAAGGATGCAATTGACTCAACCCAAGCAGGTCAAAGTTACTTAGGCAGAAAATCCCAGGTCTTGGGAAGAAAAGTCACATCCCTCCTGGGCCCATGGCAAGAGTCAAAGGTCCCAAGTAATGTATTGGCAGAGATCCGGTCCTCTCTGGTGCCTTGCTTTACTGCTCCCCCATGCTTTTAGGCAGAAATATTGTCAATGCTATTGATTAGTTGATCTGATAATCCAGCAGGCTCCCTGATGTGTTAAATTTCCTACTTCGGGATGGCTGTAAGTGTGGGGAGCATGTTTGCTTCAGTTCAGGGGGCTCTCAGCGGACCTTCCTTAGACACTTCTTCCACACTGAAATTGCTCCAGGCATGACAATTCCAATTATTCTTTTGGCTGTCACGTTTAACCCTTCCCAAGACAGTTTTTCCCTCGTTCTCCATATTGTCTAGCCTTACTTTAGATTTGGGGGGGAAAAAAAAGAAGAAAATTTTTGTCTCCTGCACGGGGCCTCTAGGGTCTCTTGATTTATTAGCAGATACCGCATTGATGCGTTTAGATGTTTATTTCTTCATTTCCTTTTTCTGTTGTGGGCACGCTCCGTCCTCTGCGTCTTCCCCTCCATGGCATGCCCTCCATGGCCCAACTCCTAGCTGCCTTTCTCTCTGTCCTCTGTGGATCTTCACACATTGCGTCAGGCCTGTCCCTCATTTGAAAAACACATAGCAGCTCCATGAAAGATACGAAATTCAAATCATCCAAAGAAAGGTTGACCTCGGGTGAAGGCAGTGGAGTTTTCTAGAAGGAGCCTAGCGAAGCCAAGAAAGCTGGCACCACATTGTCCAAGTTTGTTTCTAATTATTTAGATCCTGGTCTGGGATGGCTAGAGACTTAAATGCCGTCTGGTATGTCTCCCTTTAGTGGCCGGTCATTCATCCTACCCTCCGTCTGGCTTCCGTCTTCAAGCTCTTCAGCTTTGTCAAAGGGGCACGAAGGTACCCTGGGAAATCCGGACTGCCACTTGGAGAAATCCTGCCTCTAGCCATTTGGTCTACATCCGGACTTACTGGGCTTGACATCAATTACACTCCCCGCCTTGGTACAGAGAATGTGGGATGACTCCCTTAATCCCCTTTGCAAAATAATAATAATAACAGCAACAACAGTATGGCCTCTAAGCAGAGAATGTTAAGCCTAATTCAGAGTTTTTAAGAGTGGAAAATGAATCATAAATACCTGAGAAATGAGATTCATAATGGAAGCCCCAAGAAGCCCTTTAACCTGGGCAAAATCCTATAACACAATTATAAACAATTTCACACGTGACTGGAGCTGTTATTTGAGCAAAGCTAACCATTTTTCTGCATGCACTAAATGAACCACAAGATCCGTGTATCCAGCTGCAGAAAAACAGAGGATCCTTCATTCGGTCTGCATGTAATCAGCATGCTTGATGGCAAGGGCATCGTAGGATCAAAAGAGTTAATAATTGGATCCTGCCCACAGCAACCACACAATTAAGGGCAAGATTAGCAGAGATGAAAAATTTATTGTAAAAATGCAGTGCGAATCTGTAACACAAAATGATTTCGCTGAACATTTGTTCTGTTGCCATAATCCTAATGATCAACTCTATTACACTAATAATAGGAGAAAAACTAATTGCAGTGAGGACAGGACAAATCTTTTTTAATCTGCGTTGTCATCCCAACTAAGTCCCAACCCATTTGTATTAACCTTTGCTGACAGAGTCACATGATGGACATAATTTCTTATAATTTACCAGCTATGGATCTAACCTTTCTTCATCAAATATTCATAAAGGCAGGATTCTCAATGATTTTCTGTCTCTCTTCATATTTACAGCTTGTTGTCTTCTTCCTTTTTACAGTAATTTGGACACAATTGAAGTCAAATGGAATTAAAGTTAAATGCCTTTAGCAATGAAGGTGCCTAAAAGCAAAGCCTTAGGGGAGGGGGTCATGAACTGAAAGGGGGAGGGGGGAGCTTGTGTTCCCAAGACCCTTCCCATCTCAGAGGTGTTCGAGCGTGCTGCCCTTCCCCAGAAGGGAAAAATGAACTCAGTCAGAGAATAAAATGCCCTTGCCCTCTCTTGCCTTCCTAAGAGTGGCTCTCAGGCCTGTTTTGGGGGTTGTTGGGTGGAGGGCAGGAAGGGGCCAATGGCTCTAAGCCGAGCTGAGACTGCGAGCCCCAGGCCTTCCTCTGTCTTCAGGGCTTGCTGTCGACCTCCGCTGCCATGGCTGGACTCTGAGCAAGTGAACCCACAGGAGTCCAAGAAACAGGCCAGGGGCTGTCATGGCGGACAAGAAAGTCAGTTGGTACAGTTACTCAGAAAACAAACATGACTCTCTGAAGCCATTCCTCAGAGCCCTTTTGGTAGGAAAAACATCTGTTTCCACTTTGCATCTTTGTTGCTTTGACAGTTTTTCCTTAAGAGGCATGTAGTTGAAAGAAGTTTCATAAAGCCTAGGTGTTTAAAGTGAGCATAGTCATGGGCCCTCTCTTTTTACTCTCCCCCTCGCTAGGCTTCCGTTTCAGTGGGAGGGCAGAAGTTTGGGGAAGGGAAGAGAGACAGCCAGAAGGACTCCCTTTGTTGGCGCCAGTCCTCAGATGCCCCTGCCTTTACTAAAGCAGCTCAGAGGGTTTAGGCAAATTCTCCCTTAAGACGCAAAGGAACTGGGGCAGCCGGGAGGCTCCGTTGGTCAAGCATCTGACTCTTGATTTCTGCTCAGGTTTTGATCTCAGGGTTGTGAGGTGGAGCCCCGTGGCCCCTACTTTAGATGCTCTCTCTCCCTCTACCCAACCCTCACTGCCCCCCACCCACCCCCACCCCCTCCCCCTTCACGGACTCTCTCTCTCTCTCTCAAAAAAAGGAAAGATGCAAAGCAACCATTTTACCTGTTAGACTTCAAAGCCCCATATTGACCAAGCCAAGAATTTCCTTCTTGCTGGGTTCCCAGAATTCTGACTGGTAGAAAGGAAATTAGAATGGAAGGCGCATACTGTATGCTTTAACAACAGGCTCACAGCCCCATCCCCAGCTCTGAAGTATTTTATGTTCTTCGCCATGCATTAGCATCTTTATCCGTGTTGAATGACACAGGTGCTACACAAACACAGTCACCCCATTCAAAAATGAAAACTTCAAAAAGTGCTCTTAGACCCCTAGCCCCAATCTCTGACCTTCTTGCGCTTCTAGGTAATTTCCTGTGCACTTATAGATAGATAGATGTGCTGGGGACAAATGCGTGTTTTCTTTTTTCATTTCCATAAATGGCTATTATACTGGTACAAGTCAATACCTAACTTGGTTGTGTTACTCAGTACATCTTATGTTTGGAGGTCTTCCCATGTGAGAACATATAATATAAATCAGTTCTGTTCTACTTAATTGTTGCAGAGAGGTCCATAGTACGGATATACCATGGTTTAGTATCATTCCCTCAATGATGGACATTTAGGTTGTTTCCAGTTTTAATTTTATAAGCAATTCTGCCAAACATCATTATCTGTTTGGAACCGATATAGTTCGCGCAGTTATTTCAACAGCATGCTGGCTTTTGCAAATACAGTTTTGAGAAGGCTGATATTGACCTGAGAGCTCAAAACACTTTTTAATTTTCTCTACCAAGCCACATTTCCTTTCTGATGGTAAGGACCAAAACAGTTATGAGGTATTAGGCGTCCTAAGTACCCCACAAATAAATAGACATTCCAAACGGCGGTGAATTAAATGTTTTTGATGGGGGAGAAAAGTGATAATTGGCTGTCAGAAGGGCCCAAGTGAACCTTGTTGTACAAGGAAAGCATCATTATGGTAGGGTTTCTGTTACCCAGTTTCAGAGGTACAGGAGGTCAGACTGTGTCCCCTGAGCTGCCTTGCTTATGGGAGGAAAGCTCTTACTATGATAGGATTCTCCTGCCTGGTATTGTGTTCTTCATCTGCTTTATTGGCAAATTATCATGTCATAAAGAGTTATCACTGATTATGTAAAGGGTGGTTTGCTGAGTAGGATATGCATACATACATGGTCTTTTTTTTTTTTTAAGATTTTATCTATCTGAGAGAGAGAGAGAGAGAACATGGGGGGGGGTGTGCAGATGGAAAGAGAGAAGCAGGCTCCCCTCTGAGCAGGGAGCCTGACATGGGGTGTGATCCCAGGACCCTGAGATCATGACCTGAGCTGAAGGTAGACACTTAATCGACTGAGCCACCCAAGTGCCCCTGCATGCGTTGTCTTAATAGCCATTCCTTAGTCTCTTACAAATGCCACAGAAGATATCAGGAAATTCTTTTAACAGATCAGATCATTTGCCAGAAAGTCTGAGGGGTGTCATGAAAAGTTTTACTAGGAACCTCAGATACTGCCATTCCTCTGTACTAAAACTGGTAGTTGGTAAGATGCCTACCAGTTCCCTCCGGGTTGGTGGAAGACATAAGGCATCTATACAGTCAGATGCATTTGTAGAAGTACAGAATGAGAACTTCCACTCTAAATGTAAATTAAGGATTCTTGACCAGTTTTTAAGTAGTTCCCACTAGGCACTGTTGGAGTTAAGGAATAACTCAAAGTTGGGTTAACCGTGTTGTCAAGGAGAGGTTGGCTTTGGTGAAAACCAGCAACTGACTTGAGAATGCCATGTATATGGAAATTATCCCTCCAGAGTACATGAAACATGGGGTATCTCATATTCCTTCAACTTTATTTCACACTGTTAAGTGGCTCAGTCTTTCATCCTATGTTAGACACTCTTCTTACCCTTATCTTATAAAAGGGAAAGTTGAGTAATTCTGCCAAAAATTAATAAAAAACCTAAGAAAACAAATAAGTTGGACTTCTCCAAAATTAGAAACATTTGTACATCAAAGAACATTATCAAGAAGGTAAAAACAGCCTGCTGAATAACAATAAAATATTGCAAATCATGTACCTGATAAAGGTTTAATGTCCAGGATATATAAAGAGCTCCTAAAACTCAACAACAAATAGGCAGACTAATTTAAATACAAGCAAAGGACTTGATTAGATATTTCTCCAAAGAAGATATACAACTGGCAAATAGGTACATGAGAAGATGCTTAGCATCATTAGTTATCAGGGAAAATAAATCCAAACCACATTGAAAGACTACTTCACACCTACTAGGAGGGCTGTACTTTAAAAAAAATAGTGTTGAGAAGGATATGGAGAAGTTGGTACCCTCCTATACTGCTGGTGGAAATGTAAAATCACACAGTACCTTTGGAAAACACTCTGGCAGTTCCTGAAAAAATAAAATGTAGAATTACCATATGGCCCAGCAATTCCACTCCGAGGTATATACACCTAAAAGAAAGCAGGAGCTCAAAACAGATACTTGTATACCAGTGCCTTTTGTAGCATTATTCATAATACCCAAAAGGTAGAAACAACACAGGGGTCCATCAACAGACAGATAGATAGATAGATGGTAGATAGTTAGGTAGATAGTACTCTGTATGTACAGTGAATTATTCAGCCATAAAAATAAATCAAATTCTAATACATACTACAACATGGATGAACCTTGAAAATAGTACACCAGGTGAACTAGACCAGAAACAAAAGGACACATGTTGGGTGATGATCCCACTTATAGAACTATCTAGAAGAGGCACATTCATGGAGGCAGAAAGTAGACAAGAGGTCACTAGCTGCCGGAGAAGGGGTGTGTGTGAAATAATTGCTCAGTGAGTACGGATCCTCTGTTTGAGGCGATGGAAAAGTTTAGAAATAGACAGTGGTGATATTTACCCAGTGTGATTAATACCACTGAATTGTATACTTAAAAACAGTTGAGATGGCCGTTTTACAGTAAATATATATTTTAGCACAATAAGGAAAGTTAACGGAACCAGATATAGAATGTAAGCATAGTATCTATAGTTACAGAGGTACCCAATTAAGGACCTAAAAATATAGAAAACACTATTTTTGGTTATTCGTTGCATAACAAATCGCCCCAGAACTAAACAGCCATCGTCATTATTTCTCATCACAGATGACTGGCTTTCTGTGTGTTGCCTGGGGCTCAGCAGTGGAAGGTTCTTCTTCTGGCCTCACCGGGAGTCTGGGTAGCAGGGCCTCAATCTCTCTCTCCAGTGGGGTCTTTGCAGCCAAGATTCAGCCTTCTCGTGTCGAGACTAGACTTTTTGACTCCCAAAAGCACAAATGTGGAAGCTCTCGGACTTTTCTGAGGAAGTGTTGGAACATCCCCTGTGCTGCAGTGTGTGTAAAGCAGGTGACAGGCCAGCTGACCCAGCGTGGGAGTGACTACTGAAGGCCTGGTCCACTGGGGCCATGGCTGGAGACCAGTTCCCACCAACCCCACGCGCACATGCACAGAATGAGGGCAAGGGAGGTCTCCATGTACCATCGCAGGAAGTCAATAGATAATATCTAGAGTTGATAAGTCAAGAAATAGCAGTGTGTGCATCTTAATTAGAGATACAGAAGGGAACCACCATTAGAAACAGGTCCAAGGGTAGGAGACTCTTCTTTTTTTTTTTTTTTTAAGTAATCTCTACACCCAGCGTGGGCTTGAACTTATGACCCCGAGATCAAGAGTTGCATGCTCTTCTTCCTGAGCCAGCCAGGCCCCTAGATAGGAGACTCTTGCTTTTACATTATAAAATGCATCCCTTGGCCTCATATCATTAGATGTCAGACTGGGAATGTACATTGTTTCATTAACATCATAGGGTAGTGTGACTTGAGAACATGGCTCTGGGGCCAGAGTGCCTGGGTTCATATCTCGGCCACATCACTCACAGTCTCTGACCTTGGGCAAGTTACAAAACCACCCGGTGCCTCCGTGTTCCCATCTGTAAGGTGGGGATAATAATCGTACCAACCTCGTAGGGTTATCAGCGTTACATGGAAAGACACTGAGAACTCCATCTGGCACAAAGGAGATGCTTCAAAAAAGGTTTGCTCTTAACTGTTAGAACATTAAAAAAGCAAAAGCCAGTAAGTCTTCAGTGAGCCAGTAGGCTCCTGGGACCTGGATTGTAGTTTTAGGACTCTGTCACCGGTGTCTTGAGCGAGTCTGTTCACCTCGCCTTTGAAACTGAGAAGGTATGAGTTAATGATGAGTTCCTAAAGGCAGAGGTTTGTCAAACTTGATGTCCGCAAGGGCTAGCCATGGCGGTCAAAAATGACCTTGCTGGGAAAGGAAGAGCCTCCCTCACTTTTTGGAGAGAGCTTCAGGTTCTTTACCGTTGAACCTGTTCCCTCATCTTCTGGTTTTACCCACCATGGAGAAATAACTCAGGAACTCACTCGCTGCCTGTCCAGAGACCTTTCTCCTGGGAAAGAACTTTATAAATCATTTTAAGTTAGTTGGCCGTAACTCCCAGGTGCTTACACAAGACCGACTGGAAAAGGACATTAACTTGGAACCAATTAAATTGCTTCTCGTCTGCATTTGCTGGCCTCCCGCACGGATCTCTCCCGGTGGGCTGGTCACGTGGTCAAGCCTGGGTGAAACAGTCAAAAAGGTAAAAATGGGCTTTGGAGACCCCCACCTCTCCCTCTCCTCTCAGAGAACGCAGAGCTCATGTGCTTCTCCGTCGCACCACGAAGCAGCGTGATTTGAGCTATGACTTAAAATATTCTCCTCCTTAGAAATAAATTGCGCCGCGACATGCCTTCCTCTCCTTTGTCCCCACACACTTGCGAGAAACAGATTCCTGGGGCACTTCTGGCATCGGTTGGGAGCCAGAGTGTCCTGGTGCTGTTCCGTTCACACCCCCTGGACCAGCCACCCGCCCACGCTCTCCCCTACACACAGCCCCGGCCTCTTAACTTACTGGTGGCCACCTTTGGGCACTGGAACCTTCATGAGTCAATCTCCAACTAGAAAGTGCAATTTAAATCTGGAACAGCAGGCTTCCCGGGGCCCGTGGTCTCACTTGAGCTGACCTATCCGCGGGCGCCGTAGAGAAAGCATAATGGGCCCCTGGAAAGGTATTCCGGGCTCCCTCCCAGAGGGTCGTGGCTATAGAACTGTTCTTCCAAAAAAGTGGAAATTCTAACTTAGCAGTCTGCTGAGAAGCTGGGCTCCCTGGCAGGCCGGGCACGGGGCAGGAGGTTACGGCAGCTCATCAAGTCCTCGCTGTGCTGTCCCCACTCACCGCCGAGCCCTGGCCCGGTCCCAGCTGACCCCACTCCTGTAACGCTCAGTGAGGAGCTGTACTTCTCCATTAATCGGCCTGTTTGCAGGAGCTGGAGAGGTGACTTGTAACGGGCCTCTCGTTCCCACACTCCTCTGTAATGACATTCCGCACAAGCAGATGTCGTCCTTTGATTCCTGATGACCTTCTGAATTTTGGCAAATAAGAAAGCGCCCGGGATCCGCAGTGAGGGCCTAAGGGTGTCATTTCCTGCACAGAGCTGAGCCGAGCTCTCGTCTTCCGCCTCACCCCCATTCCTAGCTGGCAGGTGGCAAGGACGTGACCTTGCTCATCTCTCCCCCCCCCCCCGCTCTCCCCCCCCCCGCTCCCGCCCCTGGTAAAAGCCTTCTTCCCAGAGCCAGGGGGGGCGTGAGATGAGATGGCCAGTCCTGGTCCCTGCTTGAATATTTTCCAGACGGGATTCTGGGGTTCTGGGGCTATCTCAGCTTGACAGATGAGAAAATGCTGCCTGAGCGCCCTTCCCAAGGTCAGCCCACAAGCAGACCCCGTTGCTGGGAGAATGAGCTCACCCCAGACAGTGGAGGAAGGAGCTGCAGCCCCAGCTCTCAGAGCCCTGGAGAGTATGAGCCTGGGCCATGGCCCCTTCAGGTGGTGGGATGCTGAGACCATCAGTAATGGATAGAGAGCGACTCATCCCTCAGCTTGCTCCGTCCTCAGAGATGCCCAGGGGGGAGAGTTGTAGTTGTGATGACTAATGAATAAGCCCACCCCCTTCACCATGGTCCGGAGGCCGCTCTGTCACCCGGAAGCAGTCTCTCTGGCAACTCGGCCTTCCTTCCGGAGGCTCTGAGGGGCTCCGTCCGCTGGCCGGCTCACCCCCAGCATGGCCGAAGCTCTGGTTGGGGAACTTCGGGGTGTGGCCTGCCTCCTACTGAGTGCAATTTTTTAAAAACTTTTTTCAAAGCAAGTCACTTTAGAAGCAAATCTAGCGCTGACTCAGACGCCTGTTCCGTGGCTCTCAGCATATAGGATTACCCTGGTTCCTCGGCCCGAATCCACAGCTCCAAGAAGAAAAAGAGCAACATAAATTGGATGTGAGTTGATTTCTGAAGATACACATCAGGTGACCTCAGGAATCCAAGGAGGGTTAGGGTTATTTCTTCTTTTCTATTCCATGGCAAAGCAGGAACAAAGCATCAAAGGCATAGGGCAGATCAGGTTCAGAGCCCTCCTCCCTCGCAGCCCCCGCTGTGGGGAGTGGCCTATTAGCCAGGAAGGAGTCTTAAGGAGGATATTTTGCTTCATCAACCCAACACTGTGGATGAGTCAAGCAGAGAAGCTTACTCTCATGAGATGACCCAGTTCTAAAGGAGTCTAGAAGCTCTCTGCCGAGTACTGGGCCAGAGATGCTATCAGTGCCCTGCCAAACTACTTTCCCATCTTACTTAGAGTAAGATCGGTCTTTACCGTGGCTTCCCTGGACTCCTCAGATCCCATCTCCTCCTTTCCTTCGTCACCGTCCTTCAGCCACAGTGGCCTCCTCGCTGTCCCTTAGAACTTGCCTAATGGGTCCCCCAAAGTACTCTTACCCCAGACAGATGGCTCCCACAGCCCCTGTGGCCAGCACCCTTCCCCCATCTCTCCAAAGAATTGCTCTCCAGCAGAAACCCTCTTTGGATCTATTTGCTTCCATTCTGTGGCGGAGACTAGCTGTCATCCTGCCCCCATTCTCTCCCCCTTCCTTAGTGTAGAATCTTGGTTTCGACCGAGAAAAGATTGTTAGCCCATCTCCTTAAAAACCTACAATCACCAGCCTCTCTGGTAGCCCAGGGACTGAGTTCTCATCAGTGAGATAGAGGCGGCGGGCAGTTGCCTGACCTCCCTAAAAAGAGGAGGTAAGCGCACATTTAACCCCTCCCTCCTCTCTCCCGTTCCCTGGGGCTCCCTGGGGCTCCCTGGGGCTCCAGCTGCTGTGGCTGGAGTAACCCAGGTCCATGAGGTGAGCTCGAGGATGGCCGGCGTCAGCTAAGAACAGCAGAGCCAAAAAGTAGATGGGACGGCCTGGGTCCTAGGTGTCTCTGGACAGCTGTCCTGTGACCTCCTCGGACTCATTTAATGTGAAAGAAAACTAAACTTCCCGTCATCTGTAGCCACTGTTGTTTCCAGGCCCTCTTGCTGGCAGCTCCATGCTAAGTTTATAACTGATACACAAGCTGCTTCTCTCTCTTCCCCCAGCAGACCGTAACCTCTGCAAAACTTGGGATTTTGTCCTAGTTCACTATGGTATTTCTAGATCCTTTACCTTGTAAATATCTGTTGAATGAATTAATGGATGGATGGATGGATGAATGAATGAATGAAAACAGAGCAGCAGTAATACACTTTCTGCCCAAATCTGGGCTTTACCCGCCAGCAGGCTCCATAAGCTACACCGAGTTGTCATCTGTCTTGACCCCTGAACCCAGTAACATAGATATTCATGTGGGTAAAAAAATTTTTTTTAGTTTATTTATTTGACAGAGATCACTAGGAGGCAGAGAAGCAGGCAGAGAGAGAGAGAGGAGTAAGCAGGCTCCCTGCTAAGCCGGATATGCTCCATCCCAGGACCCTGGGATCATGACCTGAGCCTAAGGCAGAGGCTTTAACCCACTGAGCCACCCAGGTGCCCGGTAAAATTATTTTTAATTTCTAAATATTAGCTGCAGGAAGAGGGTCCTGCAATTCCTAGAGGTATAAAAGGGGAATCTGCTTGGGATTTAAGGCCGGGATATCTCCGACAGCTTTGGAATCCAAGGGCTTTGTTAGCGTAGCGTTCTTGTTGCCACAGTTGTGCATACGTCTTGCCCTTCTACAGACTTCTGTTTCTGCCATGGAACGTCCGTGGGCAAATGGAGCAGTTTCTTACCTCCAACCTTGGAATGAGGTGGCGGCTTGGAGAATCCTTGGGTTCTTCCCCATGGAACCTGTGATATATGTGGGTGTTACCTCTGAGGGGCTTAGGACTTGCTTGCAAAAGTAGTTTTATGAATCAGAGTAACAGGACTGGGAGTACTTTTCAGTTCCACCACTGGAGGAAATGCAGCTAAACAGAAAAATGCTGGCCTAGCAATGACCTCTGCTTCCTTGTCCCAAACCAGGTAGCACCCCTCCTCCCAACCATAGTGAAGGTCACAAGAGATAAGGTATATGGAAGTTAACTGCATATTGGTAAAATCCCAGTTTTCTAGAGATGGGAAAAACCTTAAAGGATGGTCTGATTCAACCCTTCATATTACAGACCTGAGCCCTGGTGACCAGAAAGCCACAGCTTTGCCCCACATCACAGGGTAAGGGAGTGGCAGGGCTAGAGCTTGACCCTTGACCCCCCAACATTCTTTCTGCCATCCCTAATCCTCCTTGTCAGTGGCTAGTTGTGGTATTACTATTCCTTCTTTGATAGTGTCTCGCACTTTTTTTTTTAACATTATTCATTATTTTTTTTTTCACCACACCCAGTGCTCCATGCAAGCTGTGCCCTCTATAATACCCACCACCTGGTACCCCAACCTCCCACCCCCCCCAACTTCAAACCCCTCAGATTGTTTTTCAGAGTCCATAGTCTCTCGTGCAGGGAAATCAGTTCTATTTTTAAGAAGTAGGGTTCAGATGTAAGTTCTCAATCATTTCTGTGCACTCCGCTGTGTTAAATGTGGCTGGGATGTGCCCAGCTCTGCTTGAGGCTTGTAGGAGACAGCAGTGAGGAAACCAGGCAGAAATCCCCGTCTCCGGGGAGCTCATTTTACACACACGCACGTGCACACGTGCACACAGACATACCCCAAATGGTATCAGGTGTTATGTAGAAAAATAGTGCAGGGAAAGAAGATGGGGAGTGCTGGGCTAGGGGTTGGAGGGAAGGGGGATGTTGCTGTCTTGGGAAGGTCACTCAAGATAGGCCACACTATTGGATTCTGTTTGAGCAGTGGGGGAGCAAGCCGCATGGAGCCCTTAGGGGGAAGAATTTTCAAGGTAGAAGAAACAGCAGATACTAATGCCCTGAGAATGTTCTTTGCCTCTTCAGGGAAGAGCAGATGAGCCAGTACAGAGCAGTGCAAAGGGAACAAGGGAACAAGCAGAAGGAGGGAGGGTCAGGGAACCTGGTGCAGAAAGGGTATAGATCACAAAGGGCCTTGCGCGCCATTGCAAGAATTTTGACTCTGCCTCAGCTTTTAAACCAGCGGGGAGCATAAGCTCATCAGCAGGCTGGTATGTCCTTGACAGATTGGCATTTCATTTCGGCCCCCCGTTTTCTAGGTCTGAATTCGACCGCCCCATGCTGCCGATGTCGGGCTACACTGAGTTTTCTACTGTGCGTGCTCTTGACCCGTTAGTGAATGCTCTTTAAAGAAGAGAGGAGAAACAAAGGCCCAGTAGCCTCATGTTCGGAATAAGGTTAAAATAAACTTGGGAGATGTTTCTCGGCATCCCAGAACCAATTAAGCGGGTTACACGGAAGTATTTCTAAAAACAGCAGTACAGTGGAGCTAGACTGACAGGTGAGCAGATGGGGGAACCATCAACTCAAATTTATTTCACAGCTTACAACTCAAATGAGCATTCCAAAGTCAGAACAGCTGGCCTTTTATTCTGTAAGCCATTGTCCTTTGCTTTTGCTCATCTCTCAGGAGTACGAGTGGATTATGCTCCAGGGGCTGTCTGTCTGTCGGTCTTTGACTTTGTGGGGGGGGCGGGGTGGGAAATCCTTTGTAGGAACCAGGCTTCTGATGTAAATCAGATTTTTCTGCAGTGCCTGCTTCTTGCATGGGTTATGAAGTTTCTAGATTCTGCAAATCAATGACATTGACCCTTTGGCTTCCGTTTACGACACTGTATTCTTGACCTACGTGACTGTTACTATCTGATCGGGAATAAATGGAATTTAACCAGATAGCCAAAAAGCAAAATCTTCAGATCTGTAAGAAGAAATATATATATATATAAATATATATATATATATATATATATATTTATGTGACAGTGCCTCTAAAAATGACAGTGGCCTTGCATTTCTCTCATAAGTCATTCTGGAATCTTCGTGAAGTTGGAGACTGTCCCATGCAAACAAGTTTCAAGCAATGGGGATGTCCTGAAATTGGGAAGGGTTCTGTTTTGTCTATCATGGTCCTTTTGTGGGGTCCTGTGCTGACTGGACAGGCAGAGAAGCCGTATTCTCGGGCCGAAAGGAGGGCTCAAGACTGGCCGGTGGAGATTTCGTTCCAGTACCGGCATCGAATTGAACCTTCTGCCCAGCTGCAGGGAGAGCATTAATACCACTCATTAGGGCCTGTGCCTCCAAGCTTCCCTCCCAATGGCGGAGTCACTGGCAGAATATATTTTTCTCCAAAGTGTTTGTTTTCATTGTTGCCCTTTAAAAATAATGAGTTCATTCTATTCCCTTGCAAGAAAAGTTACTCTAGACTGCTTTGAAATTGTATATCTTTTGTCAGGCGTATTTCTGCGATGGTTCCATAGCTTTGTGAGCCAGGGAACCCAACCCGGCCTCTCTTAAAGCTCCTGACCAAGCGGCCTCAGACTGGATACATATAATCGTCCAGCATAGTTGACCCTTATATTGTTACCCTTGACCAGGTAGAAGTCATGCAGGTTTCAGGTGACCCTATCATGTGACCAGAGGTCACAGGTCAGCAGCTCCTAAATGTTGAGCTGTCAAGGTAGCCCATTCATCACTGTCATTATGGCACTGACAAGCCGACAAATGGACCTGGGGATGAAATTGTTCTCAATCCTCCACCCCCTGGGTTTATACCCCAGCAGTGGGCCAGGCAGTCTCACGTATTAAGTGGTTCCCCAGGCCCGGCAGAGTCCCTGGAGGAAGGGAAGGACTCCAAGAGACCTGTCCTATGTGCCCGACCCCAGGAAGTCACCTGTTGCTTGCTTAGGGGGCCAGATCTCGTGTCTGCAAGAGCCAGCTCTGAGTCTGGCGTCCTCTGAAATGGATATGGATATAACGTGAGTTCTTTATGGGCCCACGTGTCGCCCCTCCGTGCCCCATTTCAGCATCTTTGTGGTCTCTTGTGGCACATTAATGTGGTGCAGTGTTCTCGCAAACCGGCCTGATCTGAAGAGTCACTCGTGAAAATCCATACGGACCAGACCCTCTTCTGTGAAGGGTTTGACCTGGGTCTAGGCACCTTTGGAAAACCGTATTTTTAACAAGAGCCCAGAGTGATCCTTTTGATGTTGGTATTTTGGAAAAGTGCAAAGATCTTGAAGTTTGGAGTCAGGCAATTTTGCCAAATCCTGACTGTCCTTTGTTTGGCTGTGAAATCTTGGATGAATAAGTTAGTCTTCTGGGCCTCAGTTTCCATTTGGAGGACCGATGTTAATTTAAATAGCTGTATAAAGTACGTGGTACTTGGCATTTGTTACTGGCTCTTTGTAATGTTTTTATTAGCATTGCTACTGTCCCTCCGATCTGAGAAGAAATGACACTGGAGGAGCATTGGCACAAGATAGAATTTCTTCTATCGTTCTCTCCAACAACAGCAAACATGATCTGAAGTTTTTAGACAAGCAGTTTCGGAGAGGGTAAGGAGATGTGAGGCTTACACAGTGTCACCGCACGGATTGGAGGAGACAGCAGATATTCGCACTAGAAGGGGAAAGGACATGGCACTCCCGGGCCTGAAAGAAAGCACGACCATGGCCTTGAGCCGTTCCATCACCAAAATTTATCTCTGATTTTTATACCAGCAAGAGGCTCTTTTGTCCCGTGTGTCTTCATCTCCTAACCTCCTGTAGGTACTAACTGGGCACCTTTATCCTTACCCCTGAGTCTTCTCCTCTTTGGTGAGGCTTTGCCATTGGCCAGAGGAGCTCTTAGCAGTGATTAGAGTGGAAAGAAGCCTTGGTTCGATGAGCCAGAAGGATGGGAAACCCTTATCAAAGGAAATTTCTCCATGGAGTCCCAAGTTAGAACTCTAAATGTTTTGTGTGGTTTGTTTTTTCAAATATAACCAAATCAACAGAATAAAACCCCAAACCCTGATAATTGTGGTTATTGGGCTATATAGTATATTACTGTGCTCTTACAGAGAAATCAGAGGTAGTAGAAGAATTGGGAATCACGAAAACCACGGTTTATATGGAAAATGCCTTTTGAGTTCCAAACGAAGGTGGAGAACACCAAGTCATTTCCAGGAGCTGGGCTGTGTCCTGTGCTGTTCCCTTCTCTTTCCAGTGTGTAGACAGTATGGACCCCTGCTCGGTGTTCCATGAATATGCCGACTGACCGACTAAGACTTAGACAGCAGGCATATCCATGCTGAATGGCACAACTATTTCTGGAAAAATGGCTAGATGGCCATGTGGCTTGATGGCCTGGCATTCACAAGCATGTTGGAGATACTTGATTCTTAACACACCTCAACAGACTATGCCCTTGGGTTCTTCACATCTTTCCTGAAGTGTAAACTCCAGATAGATTCTTACACAACTAGAAGTTAAGCCAAGCCTTCTCTGTCAAGTGGTCATGGTTGAAAAATACTACCAATGGGGCACCTGGGTGGCTCAGTGGGTTAAGCCTCTGCCTTCAGCTCAGGTCATGATCTCAGGGTTCTGGGATCGAGCCCCGCATCAGGCTCTCTGCTCAGCAGGGAGCCTGCTTCCTCCTCTCTCTCTCTGCCTACTTGTGATCTCTCTGTCAAATAAATAAATCTTAAAAAAAAAAAAGAAAAGAAAAGAAAAAAATACTACCGACCAAAAACGTACATTGACCTGAAAAAAAAAAAGGAAAGAAAAAAAAAAAAGCTGACCTGTGGGCCAAAGTTTGGCTTTTCCTCACTCTGATGTGTGTTGACTTTACTGATCTGGAAACATTAACATGTGGTACAGAGGCAAGAGGTTAAAAGCCTTTCAGAGAGAAAGTGAACACGTCCTTTGTTGAAACTCATTTAGCCATTGGATTTGCTTAGTAGTTCTGCATTGGGTAAACTGAGTTCTAGCAATTTAAGAAGCCAATTTTCTAAAGCCAGCTTTGTCAAGGTAGAGTGTTATGGTAGATACAACAGGGCTGCTGTTTGTTTTCAGAGGGGCCCACCGTGCTGTGATGGCCACAATGGAAGGTCGGAGAAGACAAATTATAAATGGGTTAGCTCAATTCTCTTGAAAGGACTTGGCGTGTCAAGCGGAGGTTATTAGAAACTGGACCACGTACTCTTCTTACCACTGACGAAGACAGATTATTTGGAGCAAAGCGTAGTGAGACCATGAGAAACAGCCCAGTGAGGAGTGGCCACTCACTCAAGGTCCGATCTAAAATGTCACGTTCAAGGTAGACCTCAAGGAGAGTTTGAATGACGTGTGCAAATCCCCAAATTTGTGTATAAAGTACCCATCAGGGATTTAGATGGGATGGTATATGAAAAATACATGGGTTTGAACATGAGAATCCCCCTGTGGGAAAAGATGCTGTGACTCTCATTGTCCCAGAGAGAATGGGAAGAACACAGAAATTCTGTCCCCTCTGTTGGTCTCCTGCTCCCTCCAAGGCCTAAAAACCCATAGCGGCACTGGTTGCCCCCATTATCTCATTATTTCTCGCTGTTTCCATGCTGATCCCGCCAACTGGGTATTGCAGCTAAGTGTAGATTTAACGTGAGGCCATACCAGTGTGGGCTGCGTGAGCGAGGCCTCCGAGGCCTTCCATGCTGGCTTGTATGGTTAGAGGGAATGCGTTCTGCTGGGGCTGGTAGCCTAAGACAGACTCCTGCTCACCAGCCAGAGTGACCGTCAGCTCCTCATTGCAAAGTATAATTCTGGAGAAGACTCTGACTTGAAGAGAAGTGCACTTTTTATAGTTCACTGGGTATTTTCTGGTGAAGTTGTGAGTTTAAATCACTCCAGTCTTTAGAAGCGCGAGCTCTTTCATTTTTACTTCTAAGCGTTACGAGAGCCTGTGGCCAGCATTGCATAATCAGCCGGGTTTTAAAAACAGGACCTGTGTCTGTACAGAGGGGAAAGGGATATTGAGACATAATTATACATTTGTGCGGTATTTTACCTATTTTAAAGGGCTTTTATGGACATTTTTGGTTTTATCTTCACATAACCCGGTGAAGCAGAGAACCATTGGCTTCATGTAACAGCGGAGGAAAGGAAGAGGTTGAGCAATTTTTCTCAAGGTCACCCTGGGAATATAATTAGAGACAGTTTATGCCCCTAAAAGATGAACATGTGTCTTTCATTTCTCCAGACCGTAGATGCTTATGCCTTAAGAAACGCCAAGTCGTCAGAGCGCAAAGGAAGCTTTGTCAGTCGTTTGCTGTGATAACAGTTCTTCTAGAACTTGAAGGGAAAAAAAAAGTTTTGCTCTTCCTTCTCCCGAAAATGGTTTGGAATCTCCTGGATATCTAAATGTGTCAAGAACAGCTAAATAGTTGGGGAACGGGGCCCATTTTAGTCCAAAAAGAAGCACATGAGATTGATGGAATGTGCTAGAAAGGGAAGCCAGCTGGATGCCCAGGCCGGGCCCAGCCCTTGCTCCCCTACACCCGCCCTGATCAACTGTGGGTAAGGCAGCCCTCACTCGAAATGGGGATCAAATACCCACCTTGCCCCTCTCTCTCAGATTGTAAAAAATCAAATTAAGGCAGTGCTGTATATTAAGCATCTTTTGTTTAAACAGCTACAAATATAATTGTTTTAAGCAGGAGTTACTCTTTGCTCTCCTGTTTCCCATTAAAGAACTCCCTTTCAGGAGTTTTTTTCTTGTCTCCTCAACAGGGTGTGCCTGGTAATATGTCCCCATGAAGTTCTCGGTATTTTGTTGGGTTTTTTTGTTTTTTAAGCTTACTTATCTTGATGATTCTCTTAGTAGGCATCCTCTCTCTTGAAATCTTTATCACGTCACCAAGAGTTATGGAAATGTTACCTGTCCTCCTTTATTTGTTGCAAAATTTAAGGACAAGGAGGAAGACCGTATATGTTTTCTTAAAATCAATGGCCAGCACATTACTGTAAAACCTATTGATTAAAAACACGAAGTATAATGTTAGTCATTTAGTCTGTGAAGTGGTGCAATAAGGGAAGAAATTTATCCTTTGACTTTTGCATTAACCTTTTATTGACTGCTTGCATACCCATAATTAACACACACTTTAGCTAAAGTGGTTAATTTTAGCATGGCGACCAGTGTTCACTAATGTGGCCGCCATCCTGATCGCCCAGATGCACGTGTGGCCCTTAGGGAAATCCGGGGCGCAGAGGCACCATGTGAGTCACACCTGTGGGGAGAGAAGAGGGACATGTGGGCAGCCCGCTATGGGGCCAGCCAATGGGACACCTGTCAGTTGCTTCCCATTAGGACACCAGGTCATTTAGGGAGAACCATTCCTATGTAGCCAGAGTTTTGGGGATACAGAGTTTCGTTCATACAGTCCTTGGAATCTTGGAATAATGTGAATTTGGGAGGGAGAGAGATGATGTGTATATTATTTTCCTTTTCTCCCTCTGTAATGCTTCATGAAAGGGGCAGGGCTTTCTGGGTAGATCCAAGTTTATTTGCTAGCCAAAGAAGCATGGAAAATAGGATTTGCTTTATGATGGGAATACAGAGGACAAGATTGAAAGGTAAAAAGAGAACTTTCTTACTGCTAGGTGGGTCCAGAATGATCTGCTGTCCTAGGGAACACTGAGTTTAGGAGAATTTTTTTTTATAACTTTCTTGGGAAAAGTCATCCAGCTGTGGTCATGAAACTGGCTTGTTTGCATGCAGAGACCTATTTGGAAAACACCAGCATACCCTTGTTTTCTGGATAAGAATTTGTCCCAACTAGAAATACAATTGGAACCAAAACCCAAAAGCCAGTATTTTCCTGCTTTCATACCCAGATGATCCCTGCACACATTCTACTGTGTCAGCAGCGGCATCTCAATTTGGAGGCAGGACGATCCACATATCCTTGGCAGGCAAGCCCGTGGCAATGGACATTGTAGTAAAAAGGGGGGGAAGTAACTGACAGGTGGGGAGCATAGCCAGCATGTCAGCCAGGCCTCTTTGGTTGCAAGTGACAGGAAAACCTAACTCAATCTATGGAACTAAAAAATTCTTTTTTTAAAAGATTTTTAAAAATATATATATTTATTTAACAGTCAGAGATCACAGGCAGACAGAGAGAGAGGGGGAAGCAGGCTCCCCACTGAGCAGAGAGCCCAATGTGGGGCTCGATCCCAGGACCCTGAGATCATGACCTGAGCGGAAGGCAGAGGCTTTAACCCACTGAACCACCCAGGTGCCCCAAGGAACTAAAAAATTCTAAGCATGCCTGACTTCAGGTGAGGATTGATCTAGCTACAAACAATATTGCCTAGGACCCAGCCCCTTGCTGCACTAAGCAAAATGACTGTGGCTCTCCCAGACAGTGCATCCTGATAGCTCACAGGAGATAAGAAAGGCTTTTCCTGCAGCTCCCACATCAGTCCTCTGGTTTCACCCTCCCTCTTGCCCCAGATCGGGTCATATGCCTCCCCCAAAACCTCTTCCTGTGGCTGGGAGAGTGGATGTACTCATTAGGCTAAGCTGGCTGTAGCAGGAGAGCCAATCCTACCCAAACCACGTGGCCAGGCACGGAGAGGGGATGGATTTCCCTACGGGAAAATTACAGCCCTCTTGGTGGGGACAGTAGGGATAGACACAGCCTCCAAATGTGTGCCGCGGTCAGCGTTCCTAAAACATGACCTAAGAGAAAGAACTTAGGGCCCTTTTATTTCGCAAGGAACTGTAGAGTCTATATGCTAAGAAACAGTCCTACTTTCTTCCCTGTAAATGCCACATCAGTCTGGAAGAGCCACCCGTTCAAAAGTCCGACGACAGCACCTTTTACTAATTCTAGGTCTTCGGGAGCAACGGTTGAGACTTTCTGGGTCGGAGCATTTGAGCCTGTCTCTGGGAGGCTGTAGGAGCTTGACTACCTAAGCCTCAGCGTCCAGGCCTATCACGTGGTGTGGGACTCAGACTCAGGCTCAGTGTGATTCGAGCAGAAAGAGCGGCTTCCTTATCTCTACAGGGACGACAGGCAGCTCTGGTCTTGGCATTACCACCTGTCCATCACTAGTCCTCGTGGTAGAAATAACGGTGGCGATGATAATATTTAATATCTGTTGAGTGTTTACTCTGTGCCAGGTGCTGTTCTCAGCACCCTGACATGTATGTATTCATTTATCCTTCCCAACACCCCGTGAATACCCAACATCCTCCTCCTCATCATCATCCTCACTCCCACCAGACAGGGAGTTGAGGCTCCGCTCAGCAAGGGTGAGAAACCAGCCTGGGATGTCCTTTCCCCCACACAGCAGCAGGTGCCAAGTTCTCCACGACACTTCAACCTCCCTCCTGCCCCATCCTAGGAGATGAGCCAAAAGGAGGCAGAATGAGTGATTTGAGCAAGAGGACTTGAAACTGAAAAGGGGCGGGACACCTGGGTGGCTCAGTCGGTTAAAGCTCTGCCTTTGACTTAGGTCATGATCCCAGGGTCCCAGGATCAATACCCATGTAAGGCTCCCTTCCCACTCAGCGGGTAGCCTGTTTCTGCCTCTCCCTCCGCCCCTCCCATGCTTGTGCTTTCTCTGGCTGTTTCTCTCAAATAAATAAATAAAATCTTTAAAAAAAAAAAAAAAGGAAAGAAAGAAACTGAAAAGGGGCTATGTCTTCAAGCCATCCTCAATCCCTTCTCTTTCGGTTCTGCAATCTGGCGTGATATGGAACCAGACACTAGGATTTGAAGCAGGGGGTGGCCATCTTCCCCCATAGGTAAGGCATCACCTGAAATAATGTGTCCTCTGCTGGGGCCCCGTCACTACCTTTCGGAAATCGGCAAGGAGCATGGGGCATTAAAAGAAGTTTGGGGGCGCCTGGGTGGCTCAGTGGGTTAAGCCGCTGCCTTCGGCTCAGGTCATGATCTCAGGGTTCTGGGATCGAGTCCCACATCGGGCTCTCTGCTCGGCGGGGAGCCTGCTTCCCTCTCTCTCTCTCTCTCTCTCTCTCTCATTGCCAGCCTCTCTACCTACCTGTGATCTCTCTCTGTCAAATAAATAAATAAAATCTTAAAAAAAAAAAAAAGAAGTTTGAAAGTGACCTTGAAAGCTGTGAATTCAGAGCAGGAAGAGACCCCCACAAAGGGTTCTCCCTCCAGCCCAGAGGGAAGCCAGTGACGGTAGCCAGCCCCTTAGCCTCTCAGGTCCTGCATGGAAAGAAGTCATTCCCACACCAGCCTGGCCTTTCTTTGGGGGGCAGGAAATCACAGAGCAGCTGGACCCAGAGGAAAAGCTCGGGGTTGGGGGGGAAGGCATATACAACAGGGCATAAGCAAACCTCTCTGGCAGGCTTTCCTATTTTTAATACTTTCTCAAAGCGATGGGGCAAACCCATCTGACAGGTGAGAAAGCATCTCTATTGACTTTTTACAAACCTGATGATATTCTAGGTGGATCGACACTTATCATAGGCCTTTAATCTGCCAGCCGGGATAATGTGTGCGCAGATAATTTATCCGCTGAGAGGTTGAGCTGCTCAATTTGGAATAACTTTCCCTACCTAGTAAATTGAGCATTACCCTGTGATTTCGAAGCAGAGAGAGAGCACAATTTGAAAAGCTTTGCCGAGTTCCTTTGTAATTAGTCGCAGTTCCCCCTGAATGTTAATTTCCCTCCCTCCCCTTCCTGTGATTTAGAGACTGTCTCTGGAACCACAGAGACGCAGCCTCAACACCCGGGCAGCAAGAGGCACCGTCCCCAACACCTATCACCAGGTCGTCTGCAGAACACACCCTCCGTTCTTCGGTTCTGTGTGGGGCTTATCAGTGCAAACAGTTTAATATTTATGCTAAGAGGATTGTCAAAAGCAGCTTCTGTTGCTTTAATTCTTGTTTTAAATAAATAATGAGAACATTTAAACACATTACTCTTCTTGGGGCCCTGAGGTCAGCTAATCTTATTATTTATGAAGTGATGTGGTACATAATAGTACTTAGTGCATGTTAACAGACGCTATTATCAGGGTCTGACGCGGAGAGCTGAAGATATATTGGAATGTTATGTGTAATGTACGACGGATTGAGTGCAGAGGATGCCGGTAGAGCAATTAACCACACGAGAAAATAGGTATAAAGTTGAAGTATGTTTTCCCGTGGGGATCCCCTCACCATTAATAATTCCCCAGAGAAGAAGATGTCTTTTCGTTAGGAACCTTCCCCTACCATCAGGCTCGGACAT
Organism: Neogale vison; assembly: GCF_020171115.1. NCBI lineage: Eukaryota > Metazoa > Chordata > Mammalia > Carnivora > Mustelidae > Neogale > Neogale vison. The sequence continues at coordinate 29,162,310 of NC_058097.1, read as the reverse complement.
AGGACCGGGATAGCCTGTCCTTTGATGTCTTCGGAGTTCGTCCTCCGCAGGAGATGGATCGTGGCGATGGCCACTTTTTAATTGATTTCGAGAACAATGCGGAGAAGCTGGGGCGTGGGGAAGAACCCGTGCATCTCTTTCTGGGGTACTCCTACTATTTCTTCCAGGTACACGGGCTTCCACCGCCGTGCCCTCCTAGGGAGTAGGGAAACTCTTCATTTCTTATCGCCATTTGTGTTTCATTCTCTCTGATCCTCATTTTTTCAGACGAATAAAGCTAAAGCCACGGAGCTTTCCCTGACCAATTTTAAATAAGCCGGTCTCTCTGAGAGGTCGATGCCAGCCAAGCTGGGGATGATGCCGTCCCCAACTTTTTTCCTACAAGGCTATAATTTAGTTGCATATGATAATTAATTTCTCTACTATTGATGAATAATCCATTTAATAAAAACTGTGATTTAAGTGTTTTCCTTAGGGAGTAACTCTTGCTAGCCTTTTAATTTAATTTTGTGGAAGTTTTCCCCACCTATTCATCAGTGGAAATGATTATTAACCTCTATTTGCATATATCCTTATAAATCCGTCTCTCCTTGGAGTGCCTTTTTCTGAGCACAGCAAGCTGGGACACTTGTAAATCTCTAGAATCTCCAAAGTCAATCCCGGCCCGTAATATTGTTTAATCTATTCTTGGACGTTTTAATGCAGTAAATTCAATTTAATCTTTCCCAGTAATCTAGTAATACATCGAAATCCCACAAACATTTAAATCTGATAATGGCTTAATCACACACTTTAAATAACAGTTGAGATAATGAAAAAATAATTCACCATTTTAAAGGCAGAGTAACTGAATTTCCCTGGTGATTGGCTTCTGTGAAGCCACTAGAGATAATACAAAGCTGGGAATCGAAAAAAGAAAAAGAAGTTCCAACGCTATGAGGAACAGCTCTTCTGTCTTCTAAACACCTGCTTTGTGCCTGGTGAGCACCTTCTTTGATTTCATCCTCACCACCACCGCGAAGCACTGTCTTTGCAGTGCTTGGCGGTGTCGTTCCAAAATGCCCGTGAATTGGGGTCTTTCCGCAATTTCTTCTTATGGGTTAATTGCCTCTTCCTACTCTTCCAGGTGCCAGTCCCAGATTGCCCGAACCTTACCTGTGGATCAAAAGCCAGAATGTCGGCCGTACTGGGAAAAGGATGACCCTTCGATGCCTCTGCCATTCGATCTCACAGACATCGTTTCAGAACTCAGAGGTCTGCTTCTGGAAGGAAAACCCTAGAAGGAGCACAAGTCTTAGGTGGAGGAGGAAAAGATATTTTTGGCTTCCTTCCTCCAGCCTTGCCGTGGGCTTGGGCAAGGGCAGTATGGGTAGTGTTGACTTTAGATTTTAGAACCTGGGTCCCTTTAGAAAGAGTAGGGAATAAAGCCCATGAATGTTAAAATGTTTAAAAATGGCACAGTGATATAATCCGATTTGGTACGAAACAAGAACCTGCCCCCCGAATACTATTCCCCACTTGGATTTTTCACGGGAGCCATTTCAGCTCCCAAGGGCCCAGGCGGCAGGGGTGAGCCCAGTCTGTGGCCGAGCCCAACCCACTTTCCACCTTCCCCAGCCTTTTCAGAAACTCCAGAGTAGAAGGCTGCAAAGTCATTCGAGGGAAGACAGAACCTAGATACTGCCACCCCCATTTCTTACCACGCCCTCTAGAGGCTGTGCTGTCCAATATGGTAGCCCCTAGCTGGGTGTGGCTTCTTAAATCCATTTTCCATCATAATAAAAATTCCGTTCCTCAGCTGCTTAATAGCCACACGTGTCTGGTGACTAGTGTATTGGGCAAAACAGATGCAGAACATTTTCCTCATCGTGGAAAGTCCTGTTGGATAACACTTCTATAAAAAGTTTGAGAGCAGGAAATTCTCTTCTCCACTTGTCTGTAGCCACCATCCCCATACGCGAAAGGAATGAAAAGAGAAGCGTGTCACTGAAGAGAAGCCACTGTCTCTTCTGTAAAAGCCTGAGTTATGAGTTCTGTACTCTGCCCCCCCGGGAATGAGGAGGTGTTGGAAATTAAAATACACTTGACATCTGTCATTGGGAAGGATCCCTGAGCTAATGAAAGAGACGTAGCCCTGTTGGCATTGCTTCATGGATTTAGCCCGCATGTGCATTTTTCTGGAATTCTCCCATCCATATGTAATGGCAGGTGGGCTCGAGGCCCGAGGAGCCCCATGCCCCGTCCTGATGACGTCTGTGGCAATGTATTACAGAGGTTAAAACCTGGGCTCTGGCTTTAGAGCGCACTGGCTCTGTGACTTTTGGCGTGTCACTTTGCCTCAGTCTCCTGTTCCATATGATGGGGATACTAAATGCACCAACTCACAAGGTAAAGAGTAAAGGGACTAACCTAACTACAGGTGTAGAACAACTCCTGACAAGTAGTTAGATACCAAGTAAATATTAGTATTTTTCTGTATCTGTAAGCTGACCTGATGGTAGACGTTGTCCCCTCCTTCCTCTGTCCTCGTGACGATTTTGTCTCGTGATGCCATGATCTCATCCCTTCCTTTCTAGCTTAGCTCCTGCCCTGTGGTGACCCCAGAAATCATGGGAGTAGTTCGCCCCTCACCCCAATCCGGGACATTCTCTTGTAGTGGTTTACCGTAGTTTGGGAGCTGAAGAGCTCTTGTGCTTCCTGAGAGACTCTCTCCTGCCCTGAGACTCTCCGGGTTCAAGGTGGCATTCACGTCCACGGAGCTAACCGCCGAAGCGCCGCCTTACGCAGAGCAGCCAGGGTTTCATGGTCTGGAGACTCGGTTCTCTCAGACCACAGATAAATTCCCCGATGTCCTTAGGCCTCATCGGGAAGAGAGAGAGGAAGTGCGGCCCATTGGGCTGTCGTAGAGATGACATGAGCTCTGGGACGTAGGGAGCGTGTGGTGGCATCGCCCCCGCTGTTGTATTTGGTGCCCGTGCGTGTTCCATGTTCCGTTTCCTGAGGTGTCGATATTTCAGAATTGGGAGGTTTCCTATAAAATAAAAACGTGTGTGTTCTCCTTAGAATTCAGAACATCTGGCAGCCCTCGGCCTCCGTCCCGGCATGGTGACGAGCTAGGCAGTGTCTCCTCGCGCTCAGGCGGGTCGGCAGCCCTCCGTGGCCCCTGGTGCTCCCTCTTGTCATTTATCAGCACCCGACCCCTGGCGGACAGCACCCCGCACCTGCTTGCTTGCACCCCTACGTAGGAATAGATAATCATGTTTAGTGCTTTCCCCGATGTGTGTGTGTTACTCTTGAGCTCTGTTTATGGCCTACTTGTAGTAATGTGTCTTCTACATCATAAAACATTCATACACAATAAAATTATTAAAAGGCTAAGACTAGAAACTGAAAGAGGGTCCTGCTTGTCTCTGCTCGCACGCTGGTGGGTGGGCCTGCTTCCTTGGCTCAGCGGGGGCTCGGTGGAGATGGTTCTCGAAGACCTCCAGATGGGCCCAGGTGGTGCATCACCACGGTGGGAGAAACCACTACCTAGTGAATCCGAAAGGTGAGATCTCATTTCCGCTGAAGAAATGACAGCTTTCAGCAAGCATGGGCTCGGCGCGTGTGGGGATGATGTGTGCTGTGCGGGAAGCCATCGTGAAGGGGGTTGCAGGGGGCCAGTGGCCGTCAACTCAGTTTCTGAAGAGCCACAGGAAGGCCCATTGCCCCTGACAGCTAGGGGAGGACTTACCTGGGAACACGGGCCATGTGTGGGGTTGAGGGAGTGGGCAGCCTGGTCCGGGGACCACCCCGAGTCAGTAGACCCCGCCCCCGCTTCCTGCCCAGCTTCCCGGTCCCAGCGATCTGGGGAGCTCCCTGTGCACTAAGATGCTCCTGACTCCCCCTCCCTTCTGCCCTCACACAAACCTTGCTTGACCACCTGGCCCCACTCAGTGGGCTTGGGACAGACAGACAGACAGTTGTAAGTGCCAGAAGGGAGCCCACTGGGGGAGTGGAGGGTGGGACACAGTGTCGCTGGGGACTGACTCAGAGATCAGGTCAGGGAAAGCAGAGGTGTGGGGAAGAGCTTTCCAGGATAGGGAACAGCGGGCAGAAAGGTCCTGAGACAGGAAAGTGCAGCAGGCAGGTGCCCCCTCAAGAATACCAGCGGCCGTGGTGGAAGCAGGGAAACCAGGAGTGGGAGGGGTGCATGGGGGGGAGTGGGGCCGGGCCTAGGTCTGGTTCCAGACCCCTGAGAAACATCCATGGGTTCTGCGTGGGGTGGTGTTGCCGTCTTCTCTGGACTCTCGGGAGTCACTCAAAGAGCAGATGGTCCGTCCAAAGGCACAGTGTTCTCACTGGGACTTTCACGCCCTGGCCAAGATCTTGGGATGGGGAGGATGTGCTGGGGCCCCCTCCGGGTGCGTGAGGGGGCACCCCGCCCTGCTGCCTCACCCAAGCAGCTCCTGCGGCCGCAGCCTCCCTGTCCAGGGAGCTCACTAGACAGAAAAGAGCAGGGTCGTGGCATCGTTTGTGACACAATTTTAGTAATAAGCTTCTAAATCCATCATCAGCTAAATTGAGGGAGGCTGGGAATGAGAGTCCATAGGCCCTATTTAATGGACACCCGACCTTCAGGAGAAGGGTTTTTGCATGTTTCAGGGGAAGGGTATTTTCGAATGCAACTGGTTTTTGTTTTTTGTGGGTTTTTTTTTCCCCCCTGTTCTAGTTAAGGCTGATTTTACCACTGGGCAAATTGCATACATTTGGATCCATGCCATGCTAAATACTGTTTATTCTGGAGCTCTGTCAGAGGCAAGTGTGTGGAAGACAGGGGGATTCTTATTTGAAAAGGCAATTCTCCTCCAAACAGATTGAGCAGGAGAGGAGAGAGCGGGCCAGGAGGGGCTGATGTGGGAATGCCATTTATTCAGTTTGCCTTTGTTACTTTGTGATTAAATGGTATTTTTAATTAAGTCTCATTGAGAGCCATAGGTACCACGGTGGTGAAATCAATTTGACAACCATAAAGGGGGAGGAAAGGCCCAGGAGTGCTGTCGGGAGCGGCTGCGCAGAAGGCAGGCCGCAGCGATGTCGATGTCGAGGCTGGGGTGGTGAAGGGGAGGGGCTGGAGAGGCGCAGGTAATGACTTCCTGCAGGACAGGGACACCTGCGGCTGCTGGCACCCGGAGGCCGGCTTCCCGGCTGTCAGGAGAAGGATACACCAGGATCCCTGGTTCACTGGAGAGACCCCGATACACTCCTGGGCCAGCTGGGGCCTCTGGGAAAGTGTGTGCAGGGTCTGATTCCCTGGATGTCTCTTACCAGGAAGGAGAGAGCCTGTCCCCTGCGCCCTGCCTTGTCTCCCCAGCAAAGACGCCCGCAGCCCTTCATCCTCTGCCCCTGGCCCATTCACACAGGTTGAAAACTTGTGTCCTCTGCACCCCTATTCTGTTTATCCTGTTAGCATCGATCAGCTTTCCTTCTGATTCCTGGAGGGCAATCGATGCTCCTGGCTGCCGGCTTCCCCACTTTGAATCTTGGTCTGTGTGTGACCCTAAGGCTACCATCCTTTCAAACCTTTGTTTTCTTGTCTTCAAAATGGGGATCCTAGTAATGTATGTACCACCTGATCGTTGTGCAGACTTGATACTGTGCATACGGTCGCCTGGGTGGCTCAGTTGGTGAAGCATCGGCCTTCGGCTCAGGTCATGATCCCAGGGTCCTGGGATCGAGCCCCACATCAAGCTCTCTGCTCAGTGGGGAGTCTGTTTCTCCATCTCCCTCTATCCCAGATCAATGAATAAAATCTTAAAAAAAAATACTATGCATATTAAGTGCCTGGAGTAATAGGTCCGCAGTGAGGCATGAGCTATAATGTTTATTATCCTAGGTTCCTCTGATAACCGTGGTACCTTTGGGACTTGGGCAGATCCCTTGACCTCTCTGTGCCCTGGTCTTCGTGTATGTAACAGGCATGATAGTGACGCCTAGCTCACGGGATCACGCTGTCACCAAGATCATGCACGTTACGTGATTCACCTCGTGTCTCGTCCTTCCTGCCAGAATGACATGTGACCGCCTGTATTTTCTCCATTTGCCACTCTGACTTCTGTTTTTTCCTAGGCAGATGGCATGGAGCTTTTTATAAATGAGATCCTATGAAAAATGATTTTCCAGTCCTGCCATTACTCCAGCGGGATTAGGTCACCCGCTGCAATTTGATATTTGCTTAAAAAATTCTTGCCATCACCTTCTAATGGATGATCTGTGTACAACAATTGTTTATTGACTCTGAATGTCTGAGCACCAGGGTCAGTCTATTTCAAGGGGAGGGAAGCATTAATTAACTTCCAGCCTGAGACTCAGTGATTCTTTTCCAATGATGCAGTTCATGACTCTGCTTGCATTTACTTTTCATCAGTCCTGAAAGAATCGAGGTAAAATAGTTCCTCCACACATGTGTGTCAGGCTAAATGGATAACAGCAGATACAGATCTGTTTTCCTGTCTGCACTTGCCTTTAGACAAAATTCATCAATTTTACAAAAGCCACTGACTAAACACGGCACCAAATACAAATGAAGCGGCTTCCAGCACCGGGGGTTTCCTGTTGCTTTTAATCTGGTAAGTGCGGTAGCTTCCTGCGGATCGATGGGGAGCACTGGCTGAAGCCAACCCTGCTCCACACATGTGGGGACAGGAAGGTCAAGGCCGCGCTGCAGGAAGCTTAGGAGAAGTCCGGTGATGGTTCTAGACCACGTGCACTCAGAGCCATTCGGATCCGCTTAGTTAATGACCAATCTCACTCAGCCCCTCCGCAGCCTTGCTCGGTGTTAAAGATGAAGGGCACACCAGGCATCAGCATGCCCTTTAGAGGTGCCCATTTTCAAGGGCATCCTGCTTGCCCTTCCCAGCCTCTGGGACAAGGAGAGGGTCATCAAGGAGAATCAAACCCCACAGGAGAAGCTTCTTTGCAATGCGTGGCTCACCCCCTGGAGACGGCCTTGGAGGGACTTGGGAATGCTGAAGCCCGGGGCATGTGCAAGGAAGCAAGATGATGATTAGTTTGTGAGATCGATTGGTTTTGGGTGGGCAACAGGATAGGCGTACATTTTCATCAGCTCTTCTCTGGCCAGGCCAGCGTAATGCAGCAGCGGCCCACGGCTCATAGTGGAGACCCCCCACAAGGACGCAAGGGAATGTGAACGGCTTCCACACGACAATAGTCTTGAAGAACAGTGTCAAGGCCCCTTTTGAAATTGTTTCAGACCCCAGGGTGCCTGGGTGGCTCTGTCAGTTCAGCTGTTAAGCATCTGGCTCTTGACCTCAGCTCAGGTCTTGATCTCAGGGTCGTGAGTTCAAGCCCCGAGTTGGGCTCCACGCCCAGCATGGAGTCTACTTAAAAAAGAAAAATCTGTTTTCAGACCCCATGCACCCTGCAAAAATGCCCATCCTTGCAGATAGGTACGTTCAGGCCTGGGGCACCGAGATGGAGGGAGCATGCTTTCTTTAGCTTCTTTGTAAAACGGCCATTCCCCCATTGAAAACCCTGCTCATCCTTCTCAATAGGGGATCCCGTTCTTCACTTCGGAGCATGCACAGTTAACCTCACAACCCCAGAGCCCCCAAAGGGCTGACTTAGTTTCTCAGAGCAGCTCAAGCTATCCCTCGGACCTCATCCAACATGGAAAACTGGACCTCTGGTCACCCTCCTGCCCCCTGCCCCCCAACACTTCAGACAGAGATTTCCAGTTGATTACGCCTTGATTAGAGCCAGCAAAAACAGCAGGCCAGGTATATAAGATTCCCATTGTCCTCCCCTCTGCGGCTCCCGACCAGGGTCAGGCAGAGCAGCCCCTCCGTGAACATTTAAACAATCAAGCGCTGTTTACCATGGACGTTTGGTTTTCTTTTCTCGAAATCAAAACAGAGTTTAGTAGGCAGCGTATTTCATACATGCCTCTTGATCAATGGAATGATCTGTCAGAAGCCATTAGAGCCCCCATTAGCTTGAATGCATTCAAAGCTAAACTATTGGATCATTGAAGGGCCACAGTGATTGTTTTTAATATACTGTACATTGATTTCTCCCTGTGAGCAGGAACATAAGTTTGAAACTAACTGTGTATGACTAAGGCTTCGTTGGCTGTCTCCAGCCCTCTGTGAGAAGCATGGTTTCACTTCGACCAGAAATGTCTGTGTATAGTTTTTAAAGAGATGCAGACGCTGTTAGATTTCCCAGGGTTTAGACTGGGGCCAGTTGTTATTTTTATTTTTTATTTTATTTTTTTTTCCCGAGCTTTCTCCCATTTCTTTGTGCCCGTTAAGTGAGTTGTGCGTGCAGAATGGGAGAGGCAATCCCTGCCAAGGACCTCGAGTGAAAGGCAGTGGGGGAAATTTTTCTGAAAGCATGAAGCCCCAGCTGAGGCCAACACTGAAGTGCATTTGACAGCCTTGGGCCCAGCAGAACTCTGCCCACGCCGAGCAGCAGAAGTGTGGCCGTGTCAGGGGCCTCCTCCTGGGGACAAAGCTTGTCGAGCTCAAGGTGGAAGAGGCAGGTGGGAAAGCGAGTGCCGAGGGCCCAGGCCTGCCTTCGGCTGCCATATTGCCAACACTTGTGTTGACCTGTTTTGTCTGCCTTAGCCAAACTGGATCCTTCGAACACCTGATCCCTTCCCAAATACCAGACTCTGTGCTAGGTCGGGGCACAAGGTCCTTGCCCTGTTCTTAACCAGCATTTCCTATCTCAGCTCCTTGCTCATTTTAATACAGAGCCTGAGACTAAGGAGTTTGGCCAATAAAGAAGCCGTACTTACCCCAATCGCAAAGGCCTGTCTCCCAAAAGAGAAGTGTTTACACATCGCACCCATTTTACAGATGGACCACTTGAAGCCCAGATGGGAGAAATTAAATTATTTAAGGTGAATTCTAGAAACTGGATTTCAAGTTCCTGATGTGTACCAAGATTTGGGGGAAAAAAAATGAACATTCTTGGGCCCACCTCCCAAATAAACCCAAATACACTGAAGAAGAAGAAAGTTCCAGAAGGCTCACAGAAACAAGAGCAGCCTATCCCTCCGATTCTAGCCCAGAAAGGAAGAAACGTTGTAAGTCTAGAAAATACTGTGTGTGCCATTCATCTTTTTTCCCTGGGGCCCCAAAGGTCCACAAAAGTTTGGTGATTTTGAACTCCCCAAACAGACCCTTGGAATTCATGGTGCAGGATATTAAAATCAAAGAGGCCAAGATGGGTCACCCCAAACACACAGGTCAAGCCAAAGTCACAATAGTAAAATCTAGAGCAGAAGTCAGCAAACTGCAGCCTTACAGGCAAATCTGGCCCATCCCTTGTTTTTATAAAGTGAAGTGGTGTGGGAAAAGAAGCATTCGAGGACAGCTCTCTCAGGGGGCAAAACAGAATCAGGGGCCAAAATCAAGGCTCTTCCTGAATTAAAGACACCTGTGTGATGCAGGCAGGGGGAGGCCATCCCGAGGGCGTGGACAGTGGCCCCTCGGCTTTCAGGTTCAGGCATCTCGTCTCCACAGAGGACAGGCCTGCCGGGGAATGACCACGGCCTGATCATCCAAGTAGAACTGCAGACCAGACAGGCAAAGGATCTTGTCTGAGTGCTCCCGAGCCCTCTGCTCCTACAAGGGGCTGGGAATTATTCTTATGCCTCATTAGGAGATGTGGTGATCTGGTCTATGATCTTTTTCTACTTTCAGGCTGGGGGGCAGGAGGGGGCTGTCTCTGCTCTCCAACTTACGGGGCTGACTAATGTGTCTCTCTAAAGGGTCAGGAGAACCTGGCTGTTCTTCTCCTGCAGTTGACTTCCTACCCAGGAGCCTCTGGCTTTTAGTGTTTCCGTGAAGGAATTCCAAATTGCCCATTTACATTCCAATGTGAGAGTTGAGACCAAGTTGCTGAGTGGCCGTTGATGTATTCTCCATCCCTTGATGTTCCGGTCCTTCTGCCTCTGGAAAGCCTCCGTGCAGAGCCTCTGCTGTCCAGAGTTGTCGAGAGTGCCCTGGGTCCTTCCTTCTCTTGCCTCCTGGATCCTTGACGCACCTGTAAGTCACTCCATGTGGGTCATTTTTGCTTGTTCCATCACCAGAGAGTTTAGGACTATGATTTTATTTGGCCGATTTAGCTTCTGTAGTGGACTATCAAATACTAGAGGGCAGAGCTCACAGCATCAAATCTTCCATTTATAGTGCATTCCATCAAACTCAGAATAACACTCCTACCCCTGGATCAGTTCGCATTTATTGGCTACCAATGACAACAGCGATCTTTTTATCTGACATGTAGGAAGGACTCAGTGAATACTCAGCCGGCTGTTAGAGTGAAATGAATCTGGCCATCACTCACCCTGGGGTAGCATCTCTACTAGAACCTTCTGGCCACAGCTTGCAACCTACCCCTCACCTCTCCCTCCAGCCTCACCTCCCCAAACTTGCCTCTTACCTTTGTTCCCGCCACACCTGATGTGGTGCAACGTCCTGAATCTCTCCGTGGCTCTGGTGCCATGTCTTAGGTAGGCTGGCCATGAGCCCTGGGGACCTCATCGGCAGGCCAGAGAACAAAACTGAGCATGGGTAGGACCATGGAGAATTTGGCCAGCAACGTTTCGTGTCCCAAAGAGGCATTTGATCAAGGAGGCACTGGGAGGATGGCCAAGGCATGGGAGCTGATGGTTGGACGTGGCAGCAGGGGTCTACAGGAGTCCAAGGAAGGAGGAAGGCAAGGCCTCCTCCAAGCAGGGGCCCCGCTGCAGGGATCCAGGCCCAGCACAGCTCCAGAGAGTAAAATCACAAACCTTAAAACGCCTTGGCCCTTGGAGGTTGAAAGAAGGCTGGAAGACCTCAGTGGACATGGACTTGGAGCCATGGGCTCCAGCTGACAATTTCAGATCCTACTGGCCTGGGGTCGTGAGGCTAGCAAGTCGCTTCAGACAAATCATAGACATTTAACCCAAGGATGTGTGCTTGGCAAACACACACAAACCTAAGAGCAAAATGGCCTGATGATTCCATCCCCAAATTACCCTCCGTGGGTACACAGCCCACGGTGGAAGGAGAAGGGACCAGTCTCTCTGTTCCCTCATTCTGGAAGTTACTGCGTGGCTGAAATCACAAGCCAGCTGCTACACCTGCTTCCTCACTGTAAAACCACAAAGAGAAGACATGCTAATGGAGAATAAGCCCGTGACAAGTTGGCCAATAGCATTTGCCATTAGCGAAATGCAAATAAGACCACATCTATGACAATGGCTGCCATTTTATTTTCTTCTTAAGATTTTATTTATTTCTTTATTATCTATTTGAGAGAGAGGGAGAGGCTGCAGGCATGAGCAGGGAGAGGGACAGAAGGCAAACAGAATCTCAAGCAGACTCCCTGCTGAGCGCTGAGCCCAATGTGGGTCTCGATCTCACAACCCTGAGATCATGACCTGAGCTGAAATCAGGAGTCAGATGTTTAACCAAATGAGCCACCCAGACTCCCCTATGGCTGCCATTTTAAAAGCGGCGGTAACACCTCCTGCTGGCAGGAGTGTGGAGAACCTGGATCACTTTTTCATTGCTGGTGGGAACGTAAGAAAAGCGACAGCTGCTCTGAAAAATAGCCAGGCAGTTTCTTATAAAACTAAGTGTGCCATTAGCATGTGACCTGGCAATGGCACTCTTGACCATCTGTCCCCCAGAAGGGAAATGTATATTCACACAAAACCTATATGCACATGATCATAGCCGCCATCATTCAGAAAACAGCCCCCAAATGTAAACAACCTTCAGGGAGTGAATGAATGGCAGTGCATCCATATGGTAGAATACTACTAAGCAATAAAAAAGCAACGGACTATCAGTACAGACAATTTGGATGGAGCTCAAGGGATGTAGCCTGCAGCAAAAAATAAGTAAGTAATTAAATAAATAAATAATCCAATCTGTTCTGTGCTGGAAATGTGTATAAATAAATGACTCCATTTATTACATAACATTCCCAAGCTAACAAAAGCATAGAGCCGGAGAACGGATTGGTGGTCGCTAGAGGTGAGGGATGAGAAGGAAGGGCTTCTCGGGAGCAGCACAGGGAGGCTCATGGTGCTGGAACAGCTCTGTGTCTTGCTTGTGGCGGTCACAGGGAGCTCCACAGACGACATCAGCACATACACACACTGTGAAATTAGAATCACCTGTCCGGATTACAGCTCTGTGCTTTTCTTGGTTTTGATGTCGTGTATCATGTCGTGTATCAGCTATATCGGATGTTACAATCTAGGAAAACTGGCTGGGACGCCATGTTGTTGTTGTTTTTTTTTTTTTGCAACTCCCCCATGAGTCTATAATTATTCCAAAATAAAAAAGGTAAACAAAGTTAAACAGGGGCACCTGACTAGCTCCACTGGTAGAGGATGCAACTTTGGACCTCGGGGTTGTGAGTTAGATTCCCCACCATGGGCCTAGAGCTTACTTAAAATAATAATAATAATAATAATACATAAAAAGACAAAAAAAAAGATAATGTGCCAGTTTCCAACATGGCGCCCCCATAGGGGACTCTTAGGGGTAATTGTACATGATTTCATGTGTGGATCCTTTGTTAGACGGGACTGCACACCTGAAGCACCAAGCTTGCTCATGCTTGTAGCTCAGGACGGCGGGAACCAACTTCCTCTGGGCATTGCTGCCATATCCTCATGAATCCTGCCAGAAGGAGACCCATCTCGCCCATTCATTGTCAGGAGACTTTGACCTTTGGTCGTCTGAAATGGGCTGTGGGATATACGGGCCGAGGCTGTGCTCCTAAGTGTCCTGGAAATCCTGTGGCTGGAATGGATAACCATCCATACCGGGCACAACATTGTGTCCAGCTACGCTGACTCATGACGTTTGCACGCCAACCAACCCCACGTGGTACACTCCATTGTCCAGGTGACGACACTTAGGCAGAGACAGGCAAATAACTAGCCCAAGGTGACCCAGCTCGGAGACGCCAGGGATGGGATTCGAACCCAGGCAGTCCGGCTCCAGAGCCGGGGAGCACGTACCCTCTGTCTCTCCCAGCCTGAACATAGCACCATTTTCAGTTCCTCCCAGGTTCTTGGTTCCACCAGACATGAAAGACACCAGGTCTAGTAAAGACAGGAGGCAGAGTTCCTCCCAGCCACCGCTACCTCACTCACCAAGAGTGAGTGCGCTCACTCTAGCAGAGTGGTTAGAGACCCGAGCTTGGGGGGAAATGTGACCCAGATTCCAGTCCCAGCTGACGTTCCCCTCTGCGTGCGCGCGTGCACACACACACACACACACACACACACACCAGCATAACCATGTGCAAGTTGCTTAACCTCTCTCTGCCCCCATTTCCCTTCTTCTAATTGGGGCTCCTACGAGCACCTACAACATAGCATTGTTTGAGGATTTAAAAAGAGACAAGAGAAAAAGGACACAAAGCGTTGAGCATAGGGCAAGAGTCTCTTCAATTGCTCAAAAAAGAGAAACCTAGCTTTTCCAATGAGAAACTTTGCTCTTTGGTGCCCGGTGGTAATTTGAGGGCGGGGGCCGTTTCTTCATCACCACTATTGCGTTAAAGAGTAATTTCTGATCTCTGATGAAAAACAAAGGCGCTATCTCATGAATCCCCCAGTTTGAAAGCAGTCCGTGTCCTTCTTAGCTTGGAGGGGGTCCCATGAACATGTCTGCTCTGAATGAACTGGACGATTGAACAGCTTTCAAGGATGACATCTACACAGGAAGGGGGATCTTGGAGGAGATGGCAGGGATGCTAAGGCACATTGATTCTTAAGCTATACTAGAAGCTACCCTGGTAGGGTTTTGGAATAAAACTGATAGATAACACCCCCCCAAATATTTTAAAGAATATTTTAAAATTTGTGTTCGACTTCATGGAAAACTGGAGGAAACTTTTGCATTTATTCTCGCCGCTCTGATCTCATCTCCTATGACCCTGTCGACCCCCACTCTCCACCCCTGCCATGTCTCTCTGCACCATTCACTCTGGCTTCCCTGCACCAAGACCTCATCCACCGCAGGGCCTTTGCACTGGCTCTTTGCTTTGGCAACACTCTCTTCCCCCAGATATCCACATAGCTCCCTCACCTTCTTAGGTTTTTTCCTCACCTGTCACTTTCAAGTGAAGCCTTTCTTGACCACCTTCTATTTAATGTCTCTGACATCAGGATGAAGTGATGACTTGTCATAGTTGGTGAATCTGCAGGGTTTTCATTTTTCTTAATGATACATAAAATAATATTGCACCTTATCATCAAAGGTATCTTTGAACTGACAAAATATGGTGTTTAAAATTCCCACCTGTCATTTATTCTCAAGTACAGGTTTCAGGTAGACTATTGATAAAGATAATAATGTACATTCTTAACCTGCGATAAAAGGATTCCATTTGGGGTCAGTTGATGTCGGGTTGGGGGCATCACGTCTGCTGTTGGTTCTAAGTGCATCTGTGCCAGAGGGAGGGAAATGTTTTCATTTATTTATGATTCCTGCTATTCTCTTTAGAATCTTTTCCTTGTCTTCACTCGGTTTCTCTTTCTCTCATGCTTGCTGGGGGGTGGGGGAGAGGGTTTCTCCCCCCACCCCTGCCCCGCACGAATGTTAAAAATAACAATAATGCGAAACCCTCCCGGTGACTCAGGCTTTGAAAACTGACATCAAGGTGAATGTCTAGAGGAAATTTGGGGCTGCCATGGGCAGTTTGCATTTAAGCAAGTTGTGACTTTGATTTAAGAATTTGGCTTGATGGGTAATATATCCAAGGCAGGGGACGGTATATATATCCTGTTTCCATCAGAAAGATCAAGTTCTGTGTGTGATGTGTTTATTTCTCTGAGTGGTTATGTATTTAATAAATAATGTGTTTCAGTGGGGTATTATTTTCATCTCGGTGTTTAATACCTCCGCAATATGTCTCGGATTTGGGGTTGAACGGCACCTCATAAATTATGAGCTGTTATTAGCTGCTTTCTGGCTACATCTTAATTATCAAGGCTGAAAAGAGAGGGCAGATTTTTATAAGCATTCATATTTTCTGTTTACAAGGCTTTTACTGGCGTCTAATAAATTTAATTACCTCTAATAAGAAGAGGAAATGAAGTTCTATTTAGCAAATTCATAGCTTTGAAATGCATCTTGTAGCTTTATGAGCTCAGCAAGCTCTAGGAAGGTGAAAGCCAGGGAAGGAGCGGGTGCGAGGTTAAACTTAAGTGCAAAACCATTACATTATTTTTTGTTTCCATTTTATTGCTTCACCTCCAGGGTAAACTTCAGGCTACCTGACAAAGCAGCCTGGCAGGGACTTAAACTTTCCATGCCTTACGCCACAGGGCCGAAGCAGATTCCTGGATTAGAGGTGCATTTTTCAGACATAATGTGAAATTTGGAAAATTGATCGTGCATTGACCTACTTATTTCCAGGAACCGTTCAGTCCCGACTCCGTTGTTTTGCTCCTATTATAAATCTGTTGTTCTTTTAGGAGGGCTCCCCGCTGCTAAGGGGGTACAAGGAGAAGTCTGTGCTGTGAAGAGGAGATGGGGGGGTGCCAGCCCCTCTATCATCTGAAATGAAATCCACAAGGAGGTGGATTCAGGCTGTGGGAAAGACAGATGACGGATCAACCGCTTCCTGCAGAGGGTGGAGGGTGGGAACTCGGGGAAGACTCCCAGCATATCGAGCTCCTGTCTGGGGGAAGTGGGATCCTGTAAAATAGTTAAACACTTATTTTATGAGGCATCAGATAGCTAATTTGGATTTATTTTTTTGGTCACCTAGCTTCCCAAATGGCCCTTTCAGGCATCTTGACTTTCCTTTATTGTTGCAGACGACCAGAGGAGTGTCGGACTCTCCCTCCTCCCCCTGACGGTGTGTCTACCTGCCTTGTCACCAGGCGATCGACAGACGGCGCTTCCCAAACTGATTTGGAAGCTCCTCTTTTTAATATTCTAAATTCCAATTTTTATTTATTTATTTTTAAAGGTTTTATTTATTCCTTGGAGAGAGAGAGAGACAGAGAGGGAGAGGGCAGGAGCAGGGAGGAGAGGGAGAAGCAGGCTCCCTGCTGAGCAGGGAGCCCGATGTGAGGCTCGATCCCAGGGCTCCGGGTTCACAACCTGAGCTGAAGGCAGTCACCCAACCAACTGAGTACCCTGCCCAGGCGCCCTAAAGTCTAATTGTTTTTTTTAAGATTTTATTTATTTATTTGACAGAGAGAGATCACAAGTAGGCAGAGAGGCAGGCAGAGAGAGGGAGGAGGAAGCAGGCTCCCTGCTGAGCAGAGAGCCCGATGCGGGACTCGATCCCAGGACCCTGAGATCATGACCTGAGCCAAAGGCAGAGGCTTAACCCACTGAGCCACCCAGGCGCCCCTAAAGTCTAATTTTTAAAGGAGAATCATCCCTAGCCTGTTTAAAGAGATAGAGGGAGACTACAGCATAAAGGATGAGAATGAAGAGTTCAGGAAAACTCAGAGATGCCAGAAGAAGTCTTGTTTCTGAAAGGGAGGGAACTTGGTCCACAGCAGAGGTTCATCTTGAGTGGAGACTGGAGGATCCACACGAGTGGCGGGAAGGTGACCCAGCAGGAGCTGGGAGTGTTTGCCTCTGAAGGCCTCCATTTTCTCTGTGAAGGAGTAGGCAGCCATTTGCTGAGAGCCGCAGTAATAGAGTGGGACGTTAGTAGGCAGTGATTCCTGAGGGAGAAGGTTTTGATTAAGGGAAGGTGGAGCAGCACCCAGAAGAATGGTGGAGTTTGTCGAATATGTCCGTGATCTGGGTACTCCTCCTCATGGCAGGCCGCCATCTTCCTTTGTGGATCACGGCAGTCGTTCCTCAGAGGCGACGACGTCTGTCTGTTGTGTTCACTACTTTATCTCTGGCACCTAACACAGTGCCTGGCACAAAGGAGAGGGTCAGTAAGCACTTATGGGATAAATGAATGAAGGTTGGGGGGGGCTCATTGGCAGTGGAAAGAAGACTCCCCCCAGAAGATACAGGAGAATGAGCTGAGAGAAGGAAAAGCAAGAGGTGAGAGAAGAGATGGGAAGATGAGGATGAACGGGATGCTGGGACCTGCTGGCCTCAGTGTACCAGGCAGATGCAAGACATGATCCCAGGTGCTGCCACTGTCCTGGGGAACTAGAAATGTGTTGGCCTAGCTCAGTGTTTGCCCAAGAGTCCAAACAGAAGGATGCTAGAGGAGATTCTCATACTTTGCCCAGTGAGGCAAGCACTCCAGGGCTGGCTGGGAGAGCTTCCATCCTCCCTGGGTAACCAGGGGACCCTCAGAACTTGGCTGCCTCAGTCATCATAGGGAGTAGCTAGAGGTATCTTAGGTAGCAAGAAGTGACTAGAGCCCTAAAGATAACCTTGCCCAGGTGACCGAGGGGAAAGGATTGACCACCAATGGCCCAGAAGAATTAGGCCTTGATGACTTGGAGATTGAGCCTTTCTGGAACCAGAAACCACCTGTGATGGCAAGAAATGACCAGGCCCACGAAGAAGGTCCTGCCCATAGAGCAGACTCTCAGAAGAGATTTGTGGAGTGGACAAGAGACCAGACAAATGATGTGGCTGGGTGAACACTTGCATATCAGAAGGACGTTCTCAATTTCAAGGGCAATGGTGGGGGGGATTATTTCTCCTGGACTCATCTATATACTTATATTTATTTTTAATTTTTTAATAAATATTTTACTTATTTATTTATTAGAGAGAGAACAAGTCAGGGGGAAGAGCAGAGGGAAAGGAAGAAGCAGGCTCCTCACTGAGCAGGGAGCCTATCGTGGGACTGGATACCAGGATCATGAGATCATGACCCGAGCTGAAGGCAGATGCTTAACCAACTGAGCCATCCAGGCACCCCTAGTCTACATACTTTTAAAGAAATCATTAGTAGCATTTGCTTAAGACTTCAGACTCTCCATGTGCAAAGAACATGGTCATAGGACTTCCCAGCCTTAGATAGAGTTATGCGATGAGTTCTGGCACAATACCTTTGAGTGGAAATGTCATGTGTAATATTCAAGCCAAAACCTTCACTTAGTTGTGCAAGACCCTTTGGACATCCTTTCCCTTCTGGCATGTGCTGCTGTGCCAGGATAAGCAGAAGGGGCAGGACTCCCTAACAACCCAGGATGACTGCATAGTTTGGGTGAGAAATTTGGGGGCATGATTTTACCTAGCAATAACCTATCCTATCCTAACTGACATACCTTCCGCTCTAATCCAAACCCCGGTTATAACTGTATTTCTAGATGAAAGAGAAGGGAGGTCTATTTTTCAGCTACTGAACTTTTTCTTTCCTTTAAAAGGTGTGTGTGTATATATGTGGTGTATAATAAAACATAAAAACGTCAGTTTTACCATTTTAACCATTTTAAGTGTGCAGTTCAGTGACATTCAAAACATTCAAGTTGTTGGCCAACCAGCACCGCCATCCAGTTCCAGAACTTTCTGTCTTCTCCTACTGAAACTTTCTATCCATCAAGCTATAAGTTCCTATCCCCCCACCCCTTCCTGATAACCCCTATTCTTTCAGTCTCAATGCATTCAACTCTTCCAGCATCTCATGTGAGTGGAATCATCCAGTAGTTGTCCTTTTATGTCTGGCTTATCTCTTAGCATCATCTCTTTAAAGGTCCATCCATGTTGTAGTAGGGGTCAGGATTTCCTTCTTTTTAAGCTGAATAATATTCCATTATATGTGTACACCACATTTTGTTTACCCCTTTGTGCATCAGCAGACATTTGTGTTATTTTTGCCTTTTGGGCCATATGACTCCTGCTGTGGGGAACATGGGTATACACATTTCTGTTCAAGCTCCTACCTCCAATTCCTTTGGGCATACCCCCCAAAGTGGAATAGCTGGGTAGGTCATATGACATTTTTATTTTTAACTTTTTTGTGGAACCACCATACTGTTTTCCGAAGCAGCTGCACCATTTTACGTTCTCACCAACGATGCGCAAGGGGTGCCCTTTCCCCTCGTGAGACAGAATCTGAGTCTGCATGATGAGTCTGCATCTGATTTGAATGGGCGTGAAGTAGTGTCTCCTTGTGGTCCAAATTTCTTCTTGACCCATTCTTTGCCTAGTGGGAGTGAAACCATGGTTGGCATTGTCCCTATAGATCAGAGAAATGCATTCCATTCCATCTAGGTAGGAAAGCAGCCCTTAGCAAAAGTATGACATGGATGAATTCAGTCTTTTCTACAGATTCTTCCTGTATCTTAGGGCCCTTTGCAAATGCTCCTACTTACAGCTCTCCTACCCTTCCTCCGCCTGCACCAACACATGCATTTCCGCTAGCAAGAGAGTGAGACCTCCCAGGAGCATTTCCTGTTTAAACAAAGAGAGGGTTTCACCCAGAGAAATAGGTTGCTGATGGCACAAGTTCAAAATTTGGGGAGGAGAATGTTTTGGGGGTGGGACACCCCTGAAATCAAATCACACAGACGAGGGTGCCTCCGGGAGAGGATGCCCCAGACCCGCAAGCCACATCCTGAATCATGGCCACATCCAGTCACCATACTGCTCTTTTGTTTACTGTGTTTGGAATTAGCTTCTCTTGGACGTGGTCTTTAGATGACAGCATGATTACATGACTTTATCCAGAAGTTTCCCCAAGAACACAGTGCAACTAGAAAACTCAGCTTCCTTATTGGGACTAAACCTTTCATAGGACTGAAATGGAGCCCTCACATTCTGGGATGATCTTAAGGCTCTGTCAAGAGATGGGTCTGGGTGGAATCTCTGGAACATATATGGGCATGGTAAGGTTCCATCATGGAGACCCAGGCTGGGGGGTGTCTGGGCAGCCAGGCCTTAGGACTCCCATCTTCAAATGTGACATCCTTTAGGTTCTGGAAGTGCTCCAGAGTGATAACCAGAGTGGCCACTGGGCTCCTTAGCAGGCAAGAAGCTCCATCCTAAGTTTCCTTCTTTCCCCACCTCTGGTCCCAAGGCCTTGTGCCTCACCCCTTTTAAGAGAAGTAGGTTTTGAAAATCAGTTAATCTCATAATTTCCTGCAGAGCCTCCATTGTGTGCTCCACAATGCTGGCCTTTGACACGAAGATGCTGACATCTTAATACTTTGTCTAAAGCAGGTATTGCCGGGTGACCCCATTCCCCCAGCACAGCAAGGAGGGTCTTACCTAATCTCTGTGTGATAAACGTTCCCAAAGAACAACTCTGGTGCCCACTTCTAGGGCTACCAAAGGTTCAAAAATATTGGGGCCCGGTCTCAGACCAAAAATACTTCCTAGTTCTCAACCTACCATGTGGCCTGTCTGTCCATAACCACACAGAGACATAGACCAGATCATTAACTTGGATCTCAAAGAACATTTTACAAGCCATCATCCCATAAAGATTCATTAAACACCTACCACCTTATAGGTCCTGTGGGGAGTCAAGAATCTGGCTAGACAAACCTCCAGCCCAGTTGGAGGAGAAAAGAGGAATATGATGGAAATAACATGATATGATTCATGATCAAAGCCTGATTCCAACAGGAAAATTGTCACTTGCTCTGGGCATTTTGTTAGAGAATACTGGAGACTCTGGTGCTAGAAGGATCTTGGAAACCAGTTGTTCTAATCTCTTTACTTTTGAGGAAGGAAGCTGAGATCCAAAGCAGTTATAGGACTTGAGTTATAGGACAGCGAGTCCAGTCAAAACTGGGGCCATCACCCAGGGTTCCTGACTTCCAGAACTTAGCGTGAGTCATGGACCAAACTGATGCTCTCAGGGAACCCTCAGTGCCCGAGCCTTTAAAGGACACTGAAGCATTAGTTCATCTTCTTTGAGCTCACTGGAGCTCATGTGAGTTGGAAGTGGAGCAGATTTCTTTACCTTTCAAGACACAGGCCTGACTCACTTATGGCTGAAACTTGATCCAGAGGCCGGCAGCATCCTAGCTGCCTTCCCTCCAGCTGAATTCACCAGCCTCTTCCTCACCGGCTGGGTCAGCGCCATGCCTGCTCAGACTGATGGTGACTCCCTTTGCCTTCTCTGATTTGCTGAAGTTAGTGGGTGCACCCTTCTCAAGGTTAAGTCTTCCTTTGATCCCTGTAATCACTGCCAAAAGAGTTCATTTCTCTAAATTGAGATATAATTTACATACCACAAAATTCACCCTTTTAAAACATAGAGTCAGTGATTTTTAGTATATTCTCAGTTATGCAACCACAATCACTATCTAGCTGTAAAACATTTTCATCACTCCAGAAAGAAACCCCATACCCATTAGAAGCTGCTCCCAATCTTCCCTCTCCCCAGCCCCTGGCCACCACTAGTCTATTTTCTGTCTCTATGGATTCACCTACTGGGGACAAACACTACAATCTGTGACATCTGCACCTGGTGTCTTTCACTTAGCAAACTGCTTCCAAGGTCCATCCATGTCACAGTTTGTTACACGCTCTGTTCCTGCTAAAAGTTGAATCCTATTCCATTGAATGGCTAGACGACATTTCGTCTATTCATTAATTCATGGGTATTTTGGTTGTTGCCACTGTTTGGCTCTTATGAATAATGATGCCACGAATATCTGTGTGCAAGTTTTTATGTGGATGTGCTTCATGTTCTCCTGGGTTCTCTCCCCCTAGAGGTGGAATTGCTGTGTCATACAGTCACTGTATGTTTCACTTTGTGAGGACCTGCCAAACTGTTTCCCAAAGCAACTGCACCATCTTGCATTCCCATCAGCAGCTAACAAGCAGTGTCTTCCTCCAACACTTACACTTTCCATCTTTTTGATGACAGCCGTCCTAATGGATGTGAAGCATATCTCCTGGTGGTTTGGATTTGCTTCTCCCTAATGACTGATGGGGTTGAGCATGATTTCCTGTATCTATTCATCATTTGTAGACTGTCTTTGAAAAATATCTGTTGAAATCCTTTGCTCATCTTTTACTCGAATTATTTCTCTTCTTTACTGTTGAGTTGTAAGAGCTCTTTATATATTCTGGATACTAGTCCATCATCAGATATTGACTCTCAAACAGTTTCCCATTCTGCGAGTTGCCATTTCACATTCTTGATGGTGTATTTTGAAGCACCAAAGTGGTTGCCTGTAGTTTTGGTGTCATGTCTGTCCAAAGGTTTTAAGAGCCCTTTTTAATTTCTTGTCCACTGAGCGATATTCACATGGTAACTGCACCTGTTAAAAAGTGGTCTTTCCCGTTTGAGCTGACCAGGGCTCTCAAAGTCTTCTTCTTTTTTTTTTTATTTAAAAAAATTTTTTTAAATAAACATATAATGTATTTTTATCCCCAGGGGTACTCAAAGTCTTCTTGAGGGAGAAGGGGGAGGGTTAACACTGTGGGTGCAGCTAGGAAATTGTTTCCTAGGGGTAGGGTGGGAAGATGCTTGAGGAATAAATTGTGGGCCAGGGTGATATCCAATTATAAATCTCTTGTACCTCATTTGAGAGGAGCAAGTAGTTCACATTTGCCTTAAAACTCCTTAAAAGATAGAGACAGAGATTAAGCTCTCCTCTGCAATATTTCAAATCCTATGCTGGCCTCTTGACTTAAGGTTTGACCAAGTGACCATATTCCCCATGATGAAGCAGACTTTGTATGGCAGAGAGCCCTCCTGTTCTATGGTACACTCCGCTACTCATTTGGCTTTTTGCTTTTTTTTTTTTTTTTTTTTTTTTAAGTAAACACTATCCCCATTGTGGGGTTTGAACTCACAACCCCAAGATCAAGAGTCACGTGCTCTACTCACTAAGTCAGGTGGGTGCCCTGACTATGCTGCTGTGGATGGTGTGGAGGCACCTCCATGTCCTGCTCTCTGCAAGGCAGATGGTCTGAACCCTAACCTCATCTCTTTGAATGACCAGTTATGGTTTTTGCCCTCTGAAGGGCTTTAGATTCTGACAAAGCTCTGAGTCTGGGCTCTGATGGAATTCGCTCATAGAGTTACTTGGGAACCTACTCTGTCCCAGAGCAGGAGAGACCAACGGGAGCCTGGACAGTCACGGCAGTGTGGAACTGGGGAGATGCCTATGGTCTACTCGGGGTGGGGGTGGGAGGGGAGGTCAGTTCGCTCTCCTCATTTGACAAAGATCCCTGAGCCTGATGTGTGGCGTCTGACGTCAGACCGTTGCTTTCCTTCCTCTCCACCTTCATTCTCTCCCACTTGCCCCATTTCCCTGTCAGCTTTCAGCCGGCAGCCTGGGCACAGTCAGAGTTCCGGACCTGTAGTAGAAATAAATGAACTAAGACCCCTGGTGTGTTTCAAATGAAACCTTTAGGTGCCTTGCCTTGTGGCTGGGCCAGCCCATGCGCCGCCAAGTAGATCGTCGGAATGGGGAGGCCGGGCGGGGTTGGCCGAGAAGGCACTTAGAATGGAAATGGAAGGTGTGATGAATCTGCCCCCTAAGGAGAGGGATCTGTCATGCTCCCAGCCTCATGGCCACGTCCCCACGATGGATCACGCAGTTGATAAGCAGAAGATGGAAGCCCCTGCCTTCTTCTCATTTATTAGGATGTAGAGAAAACGAATCTGATTTGGAGCTCTCCGGGGTCGGCACTGGGCTGGATTCCTTTTTTGTTGGGAAGCGGGAGGATCTGGAAAGGTTAGTGTTCTGTCCCCGAAGCTGTTAGCCAGCCAACTCGGAGGCTCAGGAAAGGCGAGGGGGTTGCGGGGGGTGGGCGGCACCAGAGCATTAGGGAATGAAGTTCACCGTCTGACCCCACTGGCCATGAAGGTTAAGGAGCTGGTGACAGCTGATGATTTCTCAAGGGCGTTTTGTTTGCAGATGGCTTTCTAGTGATTTAGGCGGGTCGTTAGTGGATCAATACTTTTCTCGGGAGTCTCTGAAATCCCCGACTGCTTGATAGTTGAGCCCGGGCAGTTACTTCTAATGAGCAATGGTGCCCAACGGTGGGGCTGTCTCCTCGCCATTTGTCGCTGCTGTCTGACCGCCTACTAGGTGCCGCTCGGTGCTAGGGGGTTTCTGAGTTTGTGTTACCCGTTTGTATCACGGTGGATTTGACTCAGCCAAGATGCAGGGGGATTAAGTATCCTGACCACAGTCCTACAGTCAGTGCTCGCTTCGGCAGCACATACACAGTCCTACGGTCACACTGTCTGAGCTGGAATATTCTCTTAGCTTGCGAGCACAGGTAATGTACTCACCCCTCCTAAGCCTCAGTGTCCATACCTGTCCGATGACATAACACACGTTAAGTCCTTGGCCCTGGGACTGGCACTGGTTAATCCATGGTGAATGACCACTGAGGGAGGACCCCAGGCCTGTCTGCCTTCAAAGTTGACGTTCCTCCCATAATATCACGAAAGCCCTGAGACAGGAAGGAAGAAGTGTGGTTGCCTTTGGACAGAGTGTCCATATGCCAACTGACGGTGTCATTTCTGGTTGGGTGTTACTTGGCAAAGTCCCACGAAGCCATGGACCTAGTTGAGAGAACATAGTTGAGTGCCCAGGGTCTAGAGGTCGATTACCTGGGCTCATATCCCAGGCCTGCCACTCGCTAGCTGTGTGACCTTGGCCAAGTGAGACAACAGCCCTGTGCTTCGGAGTCAGTCTCTACTGATAAAACGAAGACGGTAAGCGCCCCTGCCTCGTAGGTTTCTGAGAGTGGATACATGCGAGGCTTCGAAATGATTAGTCCCTGCAAGCATTCAGTGCGTGTTAGTAGTTACTTCGTCAACAAATTCTCTCCAGCACCCTCGTGCCGGGCCTTAGGGATGCATCAGAGGAGAAGAAGATGGTCCCTTCTCTCATGGAGATTATATTCTGCTGTGAGGTGTAGGTGCAGACAGAAAGCAGATAAGCCAACAAACAAGACAATGATAAATGCACTGGAACTGAGCTGGGAAGGGGCGCGTGGGACGGGGAAGACCTCTTTGAGGAGGCTCCGTGGGCACTGAGTCCTGGAGAGGTGGCCAGATGTGGGGAGAATGGCCCAGGCAGAGAGAGGAAGAGAAGAGACACCCAGGAGATGCGCGCAGGCAAGGCCGAGGGAGGGGTGAGCCGCTGTGTGGAAAGCTGGGAAGAGCTTGGTCACACTGAGCGTCAAGCATCAGGCGGGCAAGGAGTTCAACTTCTGGTGTAAAAACCTACGAGAAGTCTGGGAAGGTGGTTTAAACGTGGGGGTGGCCTCAATGATTTCCACTGTGCGATGGGAAGAGCAGCCGCGCAGAGCATGGGGAGGAGGGATCAGGAGCAGGTGGATGGAGAGGGGGCCGCCGATATGGAGAGAAAAGGATGGATTTGAGACGGTGTGAGGGCAGAGCTGGCCCGACTAGGTGAAGGCCGAGGACAAGAAGGAGCTCAGGGGTAGCCCCTGAGTGTGGGGCCGAAGTCCTCCCGATTGTCCTGAGCTATGCCGAGGTACCCTCACAGCCCCAGAATCTCAGCAGCTGATAGGAGAGAGTGAGGTCCTCTGTCGGCTGCAGGTCCCTCTGGGTTGCTGGTGGAATCTGCTTACGGAAGCTTCTGTCCCGAAGGAGCAGCCTCTCTTCCAGATGGATTGCAAACGAGGAAGGGAGCTGGCAGGAACATGATGGTTCTTCAAGCTTCTGCCTGCTTCACACCCTCTTACATGCCACTGGCTAAGGCAAGCCACATGACCCAGCCTAATGTCAAAGGCAGGGCTCCTGGAGCACCCCCACCCCCATGGGACCCATGGCAGGGTTCAGGCAGTTGAGCAGGACAGCAGAATCCTCCTGTGGTGCGGGGTTGGGGTGTGTGTGACAATCTGAGAGCATGCACTATTTGCTGCAAGACCTAGGTGAGGGCAGCAAGTTTTGGGGGGACACCGTCAATCATCGTCCCCTTCACCTCTCAACATCTGCATTTCCAACAGAGGCTTTGAGCCAACGTGACATGAAGGAAGGGGACGCAGGCCAGCCTCGAGAGGGTCGCAGAAGGGATGTTCTAGGGACCAGTGTGGGTGGGTATCTGGGTTAAACTTCCCTCGAGAGAAAGGCAGGAACCCAAGCCCTTTGGCTTTGTTCGGCCACTTGCTTCAGTCTGGCCACCGAGTTCTCGGGCCTGAGCTAGGGCCCCCCTTCTTTGTTCTCTCTCCTCTACCCCAGGCTCAGGGTCCTCAGGGCGGGGGGTAGGGAGGCTCTGGGGGAGGTCAAGCACTGGTTCCCTGCCCTCCTTTTCAGAGATCAAAAAATGGTTCTCTGGTTGAGCTATGGCCCGACCATCTGCGACATGTTAACTGCATAATGGAATGTAACTCGAAGGGCTTTTAAAAACACGAAGAGAGATTTTATTGTAACTAATCGTGATGGATGGTGAGTGTGGTCACACTAGGCACATAAATCTTTGTGCCAAGCCTCCAGCTAAAAAGCCAACCAATTCCATAGTTCAGGGAGCCTTGTCCTCCGCCGCAGGCAAGCCACCCGGGAGAGGCACAGGGACCTCATCTGCATCAGCGCCTCCCCGGGGCCCCTGCTTGCCCGGCTCCTGGTGCCTCTACTGGGATGCCACTCAGGTTGCCCCTGCCTGAGGGACCCACTGCCCTGCTGTGCCTGCCTCGTTGCCCATCAGTGGAGAAGCAGGCAGGCTCACTGAGAAGCGACAAGACAGGGCCTGGGGAAGCTCCGACCACTTTCCCATCTCATGAGCGAGAAGGATGAGTTAAAGAGCGGGGTGAACTCTGGGCAGGAAAGTCCCTGTGTAATAGCTGCTCCCGTTCCTTCTGTTTGCTCTCTTAGGACCATCTCGGCTCCCATGGGTGTGGCCAAGGCTCTCATTTATTTGTCAGTCAGGTCAAGGTTTTATGGTTGTTGGTAAAGGAACAAGACCACGGGGCTTGGAGTCAGAAGCTCCCAAGACGGGAGTCAGCTCCACCCCTCTGTGACTCTGGGCAAACCTGTGATCTCTGGGCCTCAGTGTTCTCATCCATCATCTGTCAAATGGGCACGATGACACTGGGGCTACCTAATTAAAAGGGTTCATCTGAGGGGCTGAAGAAATGATGTAGGTCTTAAAGCACATGGAAAAACATCAGAACGGATTATTTTTATTCAATTCGAATTTGGAACACAACTCAAAAAGTATGCCTAGATATTTTATTTTCCCTGGAAAATAAAATATTTTTATTTTATTTGGAAAAATAAAGTATTTATTTGTTTGGAAAAAACAAACAAAAGGCTGAGGGGAATGAGAAAAGTAGATGGGCCTCGCCTTCCATGTGTAGCTATGGCTCAGCTCCCGTTCCCATCCTCCACCTCAAACATTTTTTTCTCATTCAGCTCAGCATTTTAGAATCAGAGAATGGAGATGCTTTATTTTTCATAGGGACATTATGACAAATTTGTGCTTTGGAAGAGAGTAGTATCTCATGATGACAACCTTTCTGTGGGTCTTTACCACCCCATACTTTAATTTGCTTTGAGGGCAAGGGGCCAGAGCCCAGGGGCCATAGGGAGCCCCACAGACTGGGAAGGGCACATCTGTCAGCTTCCAGGTAATGGTTATTGTCATTGGTCATGGTGGCATTGGCCTCAGAACACCTAAGGACTCTGCTTGAGCACCTGGTTGGTTGTCCCTGGACCATCCTCATCCTGAGTCCTGCCTTTCTCCTCCTCCTCCTCCTCCCCCTCCTCCTTCTAGATTTTATTTATTTATCTGAGAAAGACAAAGAGAGCATGAGCAGGAGGAAGGGTGGAGGGAGAGAAGCAGACTCCCCACTGAGCAGGGAGCCTGATGGGGCCTCGATGCCAGGACCCTGGGATCATGATGTGAACTGAAGGCAGATACTTAAATGACTGAGCCACCCAGGCACCCCTGGAGCCCAGCCCTTCTGATAGGAGGGCAGCCCTTCTCTTGGGCTCCTGGAGTGTCCAGATTCTTCTCAGGAGCTCTCAGGGTTCCCTCAGGACTGCCACAAAATGCAGGCTCTCTGTCACTTATTGGATGATTTTTCACTCCTCTTTCGGCAGCTTTTAGAAGTACTAGAAACTTTGGGTCCCTTAGTTGCATTCCTGTCAGTTTTCTGGAATAGCTACAGTTTGTTTTGTGGTGTTAGATTTCTTCAAACATTTCTATGGGATTTGGGAAATGAAGGGAAGAGAAGGTTGGGCTTGATTCTTCTGTCAGGGGCAATACCATTCTTTTTGAATTCATTAGGGTCATCCTTGGAAGCTAAAGATAATTTTGCAAAGAATCTCTGGAAAACTGAAAAGAATTTGGTCTCCTTGGTAGGGAACATAATTGATATGTATCTCTTAAATCAGCCTTATTATCAAATTTTTTATATCCTTATCTAATACTTTTGAGTTCTTCTCTTTTAGGATAATCTCACAAAATAACAACTTTTTTTTACTCTATCTGGAAATCTCTAAATTTATAGTGTTAACTCATTTATATGGCTTTATATATAATAGCTC
The DNA here is from genome assembly GCF_020171115.1 of Neogale vison. Classification (NCBI taxonomy): domain Eukaryota; kingdom Metazoa; phylum Chordata; class Mammalia; order Carnivora; family Mustelidae; genus Neogale; species Neogale vison. The sequence continues at coordinate 29,133,909 of NC_058097.1, read as the reverse complement.
ATCTGATCATAAAGCATGATAGTCATGTTGGTTTTATTATTATTTTTTTGGCTTGATTTGCCCTCCGTCTCTTCTTCTTCTTCTTCTTTTTTTATTACAGATTACATTTACTTTCTTCCTCTTATTAAACAAATAATTTAGAAGGACGTACTCCCTTTTTGTTCTGTTAGTGGCAACCTTTAAGTTTTTCAAAAGCGTCTTTGGTCATTTTTCTCTGTCGCCGTAAATCGGTATCTATCAAACGCCCCCCTGTGTATAATGGAAGATGTCTTGAATTTGTCTCTTACCTCATTAAATTGATTTTCTGCAGCATCCAACCTGCTGTTCAGATGATGGTTTTTAATTAATCAATTGTGTTTTCTCTCCATTCACTCTCCCCTTATCTCAGATTGTTTCTCTCTCATCCTGCTTGCTCTCATTTCTGGCTTCAATGTCCTCTTGAATATTGTTGAAAAGGCAAATCAGAAATGTCCTAAAGCAGTCTATTTCTTCCTAGGCGTGAAGCCATCCCTGCCCATACTTCCCGCCACCTCCCTCCACTCGAGAGTTTCCTCTCCTTCCGTCACAGCTGAGCTGCTCTAAAATGGGCAGAGGGATGGCGAACAGGCCTCCTGGGTCCCTTCTTCTGGGTTCGGGGTTTACCCTTATGAAGAACAGTGGTATTTCACGGACAAGATAACACCAGCCAACCCATAACCGGCTCTTCATTACAAAAATAAAACAGAAGCAACAAAATAAAAAATACAAACAAAAGAAACCATATAACATCACTCAGTGAATGTTGGACCTGTCCCTAGACTGTGGGTTTCTCTGATCGTATCCAGAGATGATAATGACTCAGTGACAAGTCTGATCTTTAAAAACAAAAACAAAAACAAAAACATTCATAGATACAGCAGAGCTCCTGATCTTGCAATTGATTCATTAGCCGTAATTATGGCTGTGGACAAAGATGCAGTCCATGATGGTTGTCCCACATCAACAGACAACTGGAAACAGCCTAGATGTCAGAAATAAAGGACTGATTGATTAAAGCTTGGAGATGCAGGCCTTAAAATAATACAGGAATATTTAATGACATGGTAACATTTTTACTGGTTAACAAGCAAAGATTCACACAAGCTTGTTTGATCTTATGTTTGTAAAAGTAGTGTGTGTGTGTGTGTGTGTGTGTGTGTAAGGGAGAAAGAGAGAGAGAGAGCAGAGAGGAATTACTGAGCCAGTAATACCCCCAATATATTAATTCCTGGGTGACATAATTACAGACATCTACACATTTTTATTCCTTTGGCTTTCCTGAATTTCCCTGCATTCTTTTCTTTTTTTTCTTCTTTTTAAAAAGATTTTATTTATTTATTTGAGAGAGAGAGAGAGATCCCGAGCAGGGGACAGGGGGAAGGATAGAGGGAGATACAGAATCCTGGCTGAGCAAGGAGTCCAAAGCAAGACTTGATCCCAGGACCCTGGGACCGTGACCCAAGCAAAATGCAGACACTTAACTAACTAAGCCACCCAGGCGCCTCCCTGCATTCTTTCCGATGCACATGGAGTCCTTTTGTACCAAAGGAGAAAAGATATTTTTTTTAAAAAATTGGTTCACTGGAGGATTTCTGGGAATGCTTAGAGACCTTATCTCTGCATTCGATGATTTTGTCATTCTCTTGCTTTCCCCCCCCTAAAGAATGAAAGGAAAAGTGCTGGATAGTCTGGACATGGTCTTCATGAGAAATCATGTTGCTATTTATCATTATAATCCTGGAGCTGGGTGGGGAAGGGGAGCAGCATCTCTTCCTACCAGGCATGCACTTCATAGTTGCTTCCAATCAGCTGGAGGGGAAGAAATTACACCACGGGAATGGGCAGTCTACAAGCCAGGCTTTCTGCCTCCAAGAGATGGTTGTTTATCACCATTACTTTAGGGAAGATCTAACCCACCAAGGAAATGGGGCTGGGAGAAGCAGAGGGATGTGCCCAAGATCGCATGACAGCTTGAGGACAGAGCTGGCTTGGCAGCCTGGGAGGATGGGGCGGCTTTCCTGAACCCCCACCCCGCCCCACCCAGGTTCCGGCTGTCCCCAAAGGGCTCTGCTAAAAACAGCACCACTAAGTTTTTCCCAGTGCTGAAGAGAGGAGTGTTTATTTTGTTTAGGAGCAGGAGAAAAAAAAAAAAAAAACACCCTCACTTCTAGAGTCTAGAGAAAAATGAGCAAGGTGTCCAGGATCATGATTTTGCTTTATGTGGATTCACAGAGACAGAGAGTGATAACTACACAATTTATCTACATGGGAAACGAAGCATTTATCACATAATTGAAAAAAAAAAAGCCCAAATCCCTGTATTAGACAACGCAATATTCTTACCTTTTGTGCAATGATTTGTTAATTAAATTGCTGCTAAAACAATATTTATTTTTCACCTTAAAATCAGCGGAATATCAATCTACAATCAATACAGTGTTGCCTGGAGGCATCTCCTGCTTCAAATTTGCTTCACAAATCTGCTGCAGGTAATTTATACCCAGTCAATAAGACATGTTTCAAAAGCCACTTTTCGCTCCCAACAGGCAACCCTGGTCTAATTTACAATTGGATAAGAACTGGCAAACTATACACACCTGAGTTAAATGTAATTTGTAATAGGATTTTTTTTTTTTTTTTTTAAGCAGCAGTGAAAGATTTGATTTCGCCTGTTCGGTATGCAAGTAATCATTGGCTATTTCTGGGACGGTAACTGGAAAACATAAATTGCTTTTGTTTCCCTTTCAGGCATAATTTTTTGTTGTTGTTCTTTGGGCGGGGGGAGGGGGTTCAGGGAGGGGGGCTCTGGGGACCGCATACACCACAATTGTCTCCAGGACATGCTTGCAGAATCTACCGGTAGTGATGGGAGAGGCAATCACTTGTTATTTGGAGTTATTTTCTTAAGGAATTCTTTATTTCAAGCCACATCGTTCCCTTGTTCCCTTAATATTTGGGCAGAGGCACAGGCGAAGCAAGAGTTGTCAAATTTTGGCTGAACAGAAGACTCACAAATTAATCCCTGGGCTTGAAATCTCAACAAAGGTTGAAATCTGCAATTAGCAGCAGAAACTGCAATTAACATATCGGGAAGGTGTGCACAGGTCGAGCGCGCCTCTGGTCTCGAGGGTGGGTAGCATCCCCAGGAAAATCCTCCAGGAAGAGGGTCTCTTAGCTCCCGCCCCGCCCGTGCCTGCCGCCAGCAGCCAATTTGATTGGCTAAGTAGATCGGACTGCACCATCCTCTCGTTTTCTTTTGGATTGATGTGTTTATTACTTTTTGTGACAGTGGCTCCCAAGGCAGATGTTCAATAAAGAAAAAAAAATCTGATACAGACCCAAGTCAGGAGAGAAGCGGTGGAGATTTGCAGAAAATTGGGAAAGTTTATAAGCATGGCGCTGTTATTGGCGGTTTTGCTCCCAGGGTTTGTAGTGGTGGTGTTATTTACTTTTCGCAGATGGAAGCCTAGCAGGGAATTATTGAAAACTGAGCTTCCTGAGTTTTAAATTGCATTCTTTTTTGTGCACATCATAACAGCAACTCATCAAAGGTGGTGGGGGGGGGCGGGTGGAGGACAGAGCGCTAAATTGAAGGTCTGAGAGTTGGGAACTGTTTGGTCTCTCTGTCTCTGGGTCTCTATGTCTCTGTGTCTTTTCTAGAATGAGAAGAACGACCTTAGCTTCTAGATGAGGAGGTGGTGTTTTGCTCGGTGGCATCAGGGAGCATGGTCAGGCTGGGGTGTAACTGAGCTGGATGACGTTCGTCTTTGGCGTTCTTTGGGGTCCCAACTCTGTACCCCCACCTCTTTCGATGGCTCTGCCAGGCCCCAGTCCTCAGCTCTCCTGGCTCTTCTCCTTCCCCGTCCTTCTGCTTTCCCTGCTCACTCTCTCGCCCCCATAAAGGCCTACCTGCCAGTGGCAAACCTGAGCAAACTGGTTTCCTCCAAAACACTCTACTGTTCTCGCCCAGCCCTGATGTTAACCTTGAATCGGATCCGTTCTGGAGACAGCGCCTTCGATGGGGATTTCCCTCAAATGGGCTTTGAGGAACTTCAGGTTTCCTGTCTACACAACAGCTTCACCAGTCACCCCAAAGGCCATTTTTATCTGTTTCACACTCCCATTGGTGTCCTTAGCCCGGGAAGCTCTTAATGTCCTTAGCCCGGGAAGCTCCTCTGCCATAGGACAAGAGTAGCTCACTCAGATGGTTAACTGCTCTTAGATGTTACTATTAATCTTTTAGAGAAATTTTTATTTTAGTTAATTAATTAATGTAGAGCACCCACACACGGGGGGGCGGGGCAGAAGGAGGGAGAGAATCTCAAGCAGACTCCCAGCTGAGTGTGGAGCCCGACGTGGGACCCAATCTCACGCCCTCAGGACCATGACCTGAGCCGAAATCAAGAGTTGGGTGCTCAGCTAACTAAGCCACCCATGTGCCCCTGCACTTGGGAATTATTAAACACAAATAAGTGTTGGCCAAGGAATTCCCTCTTGGCATCTCTTAAGCTTGACCAAAGCTTCAAGAAGGCCCAAAGGGAGAAGACTCCATTCATCTGGGCTTTTGCCCGGTGCTTCTCCCAAGCTTATTTGACCATTTATCAATCATCCCACGTAGATTTATTGTATTTTCTATGTGGCAGACCTTGTGCCAGGATCTGGGGTGTCCTGCACTTTCCCTAAAGAACTCTTCCTACCCTCCCCCAGATACTGATTTTTGTGAACCTGGCATTTCATGGAACGCACCTTGAAAAATATTTCCTTACAGCAAAGGACTGGCTTTCATGGTGGCATTTCAAGGCGCGGGAGGCTCTTTCACTGCCCTTAAAATCGTACCATTCAGAGAGCACCTTAGTTGGCTTGTGCAGAGAATGTCCCTGCGAGTGAACGGGGCTCAGAGTTTCAGGTCCTGACTAATGGAGAGTGTGCAAGGCCAGGCCTCACCTTCCTGCGGGCCTCCTGGCCTCATCAGTGCACCCAGGTCTTTCTGTTGAATCCTTCACAAGGGTTGGGGGCTGGGGGGACCAGAGCTAGGGCAGGCGGGCCAGACAGTCGTGCAGTGACATTACTGGTCACGTTCTCTTCAGAAGAGCCCAGCAGGATCAGTCTGGCTCACTTTGGGTGTTCATCACAGGCTGGAAAGTGGCCTTGGAAATTCGGAGCAGAAACTGATGGCTTTTCTCCCAAAAACACAGGATAATTTGAAACTTCAGCTTCGAGAAAGAAGCAGAGATACAACACACCTAGGGCTCTCTCCGTGTTTCCACTGTTCAGAATTGGCAGACTGGACACTTAATCCCATGACTTCTTCTGTGTAAAGTGGGTCTGGAGTTAGAGAGGGGTAGTCCAGGAGAAGCTTGTGTCCACGGGCCTGTGCACACAAATACAACATGAAATACGGCCCTGAGAGAAGAGGAAGGAGGGTCACCGGACAGTCTCATCACGAAAAGATCATTCCCACATCATTGTTCCCCTTCCTGTAGAGGAAAAACGCCTCTAGTTTCTGCAGGGTCCCTTCTGCCCCGAGTTCCAATGCTGTTTGAAGACAGACCCTCCTCATCAGTAGAGAGCTCGGTGTCTAGCCTGGGAGGGCATGAGGGGCTGAATTTTTATCTCCCCAAATTCATATGTTGAAGCCCTAACTCTTCACTGTAGCTCAGAACATCACTGCCTTTGGAGGTAGGATCTTTGAAAGGGAAATTGAATTAAAATGAGGTCTTTGGATTGAATCTGATCTGACTGGCATTCTTCTGAAGAAGACAAGCATTCAGAGACCAGACAGGTGCACACACGTGGAAAAAGACCAGGTGAGGACCCAGCAAGCAAGAAGACAGCCATCTGGAAGCCAAGGGGAGAGGCCTCTGAAGAAACCAGGCTGGCCCACGCCTTGATCTTGAACTTGTCAAACTGTTGCAGAGAATGTCAATGTCCAGAGAGTGAGGAAGGAGAGAGAAGATGGAGAAGGCGCTTGAGCAAATATCCAGGAGTGGGGATGGATGCTCATCTCTGTCCCCACAGACCTCTGAGCGGCCCATGCTCGCTATGGTCACTTGAGAGACACCCGCTGAGGGAGAACCAGGCCGGGAGGCGAGAGAGAAGCATGTGGGTGACGCCGTCTGTTTCCTGAGCGACGGCAAAGGGTCCACTTGATGCCGCACTATTTACTGCCTCATGTTTTCAGACAGTGAATATTTGGACCTGCCCGTGGCCAGCCCAGCAGATAGATTCGGTTCTTTCCAACTTTCGTGCTTGGCTCCTTCAGGCTCAGAAATACCAGTGCTGGTTTCTATGGGGATGAAATGATGGAGGGGAGACTGAGACTCTTGAGTCTTCCTTTCAAAACCATCTTTATTTCCAAAAAAAAAAAAAATCAAGTAATTGCCACCCAGCCAGATGATCAGCAGAGAGCCTAGAGATGGAATGGGTGTTTGGTGGAAGCGAAGAAGAAATACTCGACACAGCGCTGGGAAATGGCCATTTTTTTTTTTTTTAAACAAACCTCCCTTGGATGTCTGCATCATATAAATCTAATAAGACAGAGTAAAAAATATTGGATTTATTTTTACAAGTTAGCTATGACCTCCCGACCTTCTGAATGGATTCACTTCGCCCGGTTCCTCTTAAGGGCCTTAGGGTGATGACTAACTCATAAAAATAAATCCAATATTTTCCCCTTAGCCATGTCATAGCCAATGTAGGGATTCAGATGATGGGGCAAGGGAGGTGGGTTTTCATTTCGTTTGACCTCCCATTATGAGAGGAGCTGAACCCTCAGCCCTGGTGGGGCCTCCAGCTTGCCAGCGCTCCCCACAACCTGTGTACAAAGGAAGAAAAACAAGGCTCCGCACTGCGGCCAAGCCAGGGCAAGGCCTTGTAGGGATGTGGTGACCAGACGGAGTTGATGCACCTGGGGAGAGACACGCTTCCTGGCCTGAGGAAAAGGGTGATTCCTTCCCTCCTTTGTGGGGACCTGGGGAGGTGGATTGGTACAAGAGCCCACTGTTCTTCAGTGAGAACAAAAAAATCCCACCCTTGAAGGAAGGTCATCACAGGAGAAGGAATTTGGCTTCAGTGGAGTAGGGTAGGTTGGGCCTTCCTCAGGCCAGACATGTCACCCAGATTGGAGCCCTGACCCTTGTCACTACCAGGGACCTTGTTCATTAAACTCGTGTATCCCAATGACCTCCCAGGTGCTAGGCCTATGGTGACACTGAGCATGTGCGGGTGACGAAGAAACACTGTTCCTGACTCTGTGGGGCCTGTGGGCTAATAGATAACTTGGACAACAGCTAAATAAACATAGTCACCCATGTGTAATCATAAACGCAGGTATGTCCAGTAGAGGGGACACCAGGGTCCTATGGAAGCCAAGCATGGCAAGACCCTCGCTGCTGGTGCCAGGGAGAGACAGTTCCACGGGACCTCCCTGAGGAAGCAATGGTTGAGCTGAGAGGGAACAGGGAGGTCACACATGGTGGGAGGTGTGGAGGGAGAGGGGCCTGCCCTCAGGAGGAGCTGGCATTCCCTGACAGCAGGCCTGAGACAGACGGGGCACCCGGGTTTACTATCTGTGGAAGGGCAGGGCGGGGGAAGGAGGGGATGGGAGGACAGGGCAGGGTAGGGGGAGAAAGGAGGGCAGGCCAGGGCAGGGCAGCACTGGGCAGCTGGAGAGGCTGGGCTGTGGCACAGGGTCAATGAAGGCCTCATCCATCGCCTGTCCCCCGTTCCTCTGCCCCAGAGCCATGAGGCTGGGATGGCCTCTCAGACTAGTTCTGCTTCAGTATGACGGTGCTGGGCTCTTATAACCCCTCAGATACTAGCCATTCTGGTGAGGCTGTGGGGCCTTGGGCAAGGCACCTGTCTTCAACAGAAGCCATTCCTCAGGAGGGTTAACAGCTCAGGGCCATCTGCCACCTGCCCTGCCAGGGCTCAGGGAGAATCCCATCACAGAAGCCATGACAACGCACAAAACTCTCTAGCCCCCTTTTCTCCCGGGGTGAACCAACTCTTTCCCATGGCTTTCAATACCATCTACATGCTGGTGACTCACCAATGGGTATCTTCTGCCCAAACCTGTCTCCTAGACTCCAGACCCATATGTCCAATAGCCCACCAGACATCACCACGAAAATGTCTAAGAAAGCTTGCCTCGCTCTGAGGGAAACCAGCTTCCTTATTGTGAGCTGCCTCCGGAAAAACTATGTGGCCAGGACCTACAGCTCATGAGGACCCAAGATCCTGGAGGTGGCCCCTCCCCTTGAGCCCTGAGATGGGACCACAGTCTCAGCCAACACCTGAGTGCAGCCTCCTCCACGTGAGCGACGCCCAACCAGAGGACCCAGCTAGGCCGAGCCAGGATTCCCGGCCTGGGATAACCAATGTTTGCTGTTTCAAATGCTAGGCTTGGGGGTACGATGACATCCTTGTTCCTTGAACTTGTTTGAAGTAAAAGATCCCCTACTCTCAGGCCCCAATGCCACGTGATCTCCAATAACCCAGAGTGTTTGTCAAGGGTGAGGTGGCTCCTCTGAGCCTGACTTTACAGAGGAAATCTGTGAAGTATCCACCTTTGGACTAATCTTTCCTCATGCACCACGGCTCTCCTCAGAGAACTGAGTTTGGTGTGCTCTCCTGTGTGAGACCTGTTGTTTTGCCCTCTGCACGCTCTTTGCTGGGTGAGGCAACATCTGTCTCTCCATAGGAGGGCTCAGGGAAGCCAGCTTGGGGGCGAGAGTGAGGGGAGGGGAGGCGAAGCTGAGTCAGCCAGCCCTTTAGGCCAGCCTGAGGAAATGTCAGCTGCACAAGCCAGTGAATGGGGGGGGTGCTCCTGAGATGGGAGGGGTCTGTGAAAGCCTTCCTCACTTCCTCACAGTGCTCTGGGGCCACTGCCAGAGTCTGGGCCCCATCCGTCAGCAGAGGCCCCACCTGCCTGCTGAGTGGGGAAGGCATCTTGTACTTCAGGTGCCCTTCTGGAGTTCTCCTCAGAACCATGGCTCCATTTACAGTCTCCCCCTTTACTGTGTAGCAGAGACACATGGTTTTGGGGAGGAATGTGGCAAAACTGCCCAGCACGCTCTTATATGGGTAATGCCTGCTTGTATTTGCCCCCACATAGCCTCTTCCCAGCCTCAGGGGGAGCCTCTCCTGTAGTCCCGGGAAGCTGGGGTTCTTGGGATTCACCCCAGCCACGTGGTTTTGGATGGTTACATACTCTGTTCCTGTCTCTCCTCAGACTTTCTCTTTCCAGACCCATGACACCTACTTTGGGGTTTTTCCTTTGACAGAAGCCCCTTGGCCTCTGGGCCTCCCCTTCCTCTTCACCTTTTCAGCGGGACATTTTTTTTTAATGGTCTATCCTTTTTTTTTTTTTAATTATAAAAATAAAACACTTTTGTGTTTTGATCAATCTTGAGATAATTCAGGAGTGTATCAACAAGAAAAACAAAAATATTGTCTTAGGATAGACAATAAGAATCGCCCAGAACACCCATCTGGGGTGGAGACAAATCAGAGTTTCCTGCACAGCAGGGTTCCTGAGAGAGCAGCATGACCTCACAGCCCTTGTGTCCAAGACACCCTTCCTCAGATCCTGGCCACTCCACTTCTCCAGCTGTGTGACCTTGGCAAGTTACAAACCCTCTCTGAGCTTCCATTGGCAGGTTAGGCGAGGATTGAATACAATCATGGAGGCAAGCCTTGGGAAACGGTGTTTGGAACAGAGAGAGCACTCTGAAAAGATGAACGTGTCCCAAACTGAAGTCATGGTTAACAGCCTTCCGCCTACGTTGAAGGCAGACGCTTAACCGACGGAGCCACCCAGGTGCCCCTGTATTTGTCCCCTTAGCCCCCGTTCCCCCAGCTGTACCCCACAGTGGCGTTGGTGCCCTGAGACGTGACTGGTGGGGATGTTGAGCAACACCATCCCTGTAGTAACTCCTGGCAGTTCCCCAACACGTTACACATGCCGTTCCTGTCAGATCCAGCGATTCCATTCGGAGGCACATACGCCGAACTGTCAGAAGCAGGTGCTCGATCAAAAACTCGCCGCAAACGCTCCTTGCGGCTCCATTCACGGGAGCCGCAAGGTGGAAACAATTCACGTGTCCATCGGTGAATGATGGATAAGGAGAACGTGGTCGATCCGTACAACGAATGAAGGTCTGGCTCCTGCTACAGCCTGGAGGAGACTCGAAAATATCATGCCGGTTAATAAGAAGCCAGACTCGAAAGACCGCATGCTGTATGATTCCTTTTTTTTTTTTTTAAGATTTTATTTATTTATTTGACAGAGAGAGATCACAAGTAGGCAGGAAGGCAGGCAGAGAGAGAGTGGGGAGCAGGCTCCCCGCTGAGCAGAGAGCCCCATGTGGGACTCGATCCCAGAACCCTGAGACCGTGACCTGAGCCGAAGGCAGAGGCTTAACCTACTAAGCCACCAAGGCACTCCTGTATGATTCCCTTTATACAGAAGGCCCAGACTGGCTGAATCGGGGGCTGGGGCCACCGGGAGTGAGTGTTTCATGGGTTACCATTTGGCAAAAGGATAAAGTTCTGAAACTACAAGGTAATGCCCCTGGATCATCTATGTACTCAAACACGGATAAAAGGGTAAATTTTATGTTTCCTGTATGTTACCATAATAAAAAAAAAAGGTATGTGTCCTTGGATCAATACTTCCTCATTTTCCCTTTGCACTCCCTCCCCCCCATTCCTGGCAACCACAGCTCTATGAGTCTTGCTATTTTAAATTCCACATATAAGTGAGATGGTGCAGTTATTTGTCTTTCTGCATCGGCCTTATTTCCCTCTAGCCGAATGTCTTCCATGTTCATCCGTGTTGATGCGAAGAGCAGGATTTTTTTCCTTTTTAAAGGCCAAGTAATACTCCATTATAAATATAAACCACATTTTCTTTTGGCCAAAGGGCACAGAGTTCCAAATACACAAGAATGAGTTCTAAGGGTCTGATGTCCAGCATGGGAGTGAGAGTCAGATACTATTTTGCATACTTGCAATTTACTAAAAGGGTGGATTTTGATTTAAATATCAACACACACACACACACACGCACACACAGGCACACAAATGGTAACATTGTGGAGGCTTGATTTTTTTTCCTTTTTTTTTTTTTTTAAGACTTTATTTATTTATTTGACAGAGAGAGAGATCACAAGCAGGCAGAAAAGCAGGCAGGGGGCGGGGAAGCAGATTCCCCGCGGAGCAGAGAGCCCGATGCGGGGCTGGATCCCAGGACCCTGAGATCATGACCTGAGCCAAAGGGCGAGGCTCAACCCACTGAGCCACCCATGTGCCCTTACAGGCTTGGTTTTGATGATCTTTTCTCAGTACATACGTATAGGAAAACATCAAGTTGTGCATCTTAAATATATACAATTTTTCTATATCAAAGACGTTGTGATAAAGTTGTTTAAGAAGCAAGGTTATTTCTCTGAAATCCAAATTTAACGGGGCATCCTCTCGTTGGTGGGCACACCGTTCCCAGCACACGGTGGCTCCTTCTTTCTGCAAGTCCCTCCTCACCAGGGCAGCCTCTCTCCTCCTCCTGCTGTCCCTTCATTTGCAGCTGCTTGAGACTGGGCCAGCCTGTTCTTCTTCTGTTCCTGCCTCTCGGTCAGTGGTGATCTTGTTGCCCAGTCCCCTGGGCTTCACCTGCAGGGGGAACCCCCAACATGGCCGAGAACCTCCGCCGTGTCTTTTGGACAAGCACAGTGGCTCATCTGGGAGCTGGGGTGGCGGGATTTGAATTTCCAGAAGCACCGTTCCTCCCTCAACACCCTCCCATCCTCTCCTGTATGTCAGAGCTGCCCCCCCTCCACCTCCGCTCCCCTCTGTCTTCATCTTTAATATGAGCAATATCCTCCCAGGCTCCAAGGACGGCAGTGTGCCTTCAAGAGCACAAATTAAAGTGATGCCACCAACGGCATTAATGGTCTTAGCAGAGTCAACATGGGGAGCATCGTGCATTCCCTGTGTAATATGAAGAGTGACTAAGCACAGGGACTGCCCTTCCAGCCAGGCCGGGGCTGAATGCTGGAGGCTCCCTGGGGAAACTGGCGGGGAGAAGGGAGAGGGGAGGAGCTCCGAGCCGTCAGTCACCCTGCAGTGGCAACCGCTCACCTCCCAGCCCTGGGGGGCTGCGGGACAGAAGGTAAAGGTCAGAAACTCTCAGCAAATATTTGGAAGGCTGTTCCCACGCCCGATGAGTTTGGACACAAGGTAATCCTCTTCTGGAAGGGGCCCAGTAATTCCTGAGCAAATGCCCGGCCTAACTGGTAACTCCGTGGCTGAGCCAGCCCATCCCCCCTGGGAGAGTCAGGCAGGGAGAAGGTGAGGCCCACTCCCCCAGTCTGAGATTCGAATGAGAGCACTCCTGATGGTGAAGGCTTGAGTGTGACACCCGTGACAGAGGGGTATGCGGTATTTTGTTAGCTAGAGCAGCCGTAGAGGGCATGTGTTGTCCACCACGCCCTGTGCTGGGGACGGGGCTTCAGAGATGAGAGATGTGGTCCTTATCAGGAAGCCGGACTCTGAGGAGAGAGCAGGTCTGAAGGCTCCTTGCGGATACACGGCGTACCTGATTTCCCCAGGAGCTAAAGCAGTAAGCATTAAGGATGAAGGCACGAATAACTTCTAATACAGTGGGGCTCGCTCTATCATCTCATGGGATTTAGGATGACTTTCCGGAGAAGAACTTAAAGAGAAGTCAGAGAGAGTTGGACAGAGAGAGCATGGAAGGGTAGACCCGGGCAGAAGAAACAGCATGTGCAAAGACTTCAGGCTAGTACCCGTCAGGATCCAGGTGTGGAAGGACTTTCTGGGCCCTGGGAAGGGGCTTGAAGGAGGAATCTGTGAGGCAGGAGAATAGCAGATGAGAAAGGAAAAGACAGCAAGCAGGAAACAGGGGGCTCAGTGAGGAGGCTGTGAAGCGAGCCCCTGGGAACAGGTGCCATTGTATCTTTTTAGTTGAGATGATTTCCGTTTTGATTCTTCTTCCCCAAGCCCGATCTCTGGGCACCCCACATTTCCAGCACCCGAATACAGATGCACCCCGGGCAGGTGGTGTGGCTGAAGGAGATTGCAGGCTCCACTACTTGCTGGGTGTGTCCATTTAGGCCAGAGGCTCCGTGACCCCCACCCCCCAGCCTTGGTTTCTTCCTCTGGAAAATGGGTGTGTGACAGCAATCGATGGAGGAGACAATAAATTGGCACATGGTGAGTGCTCGATTAGGGGAGGTTACTTTACTTCCTCTCATTTATCATCTTGTGGCCGGTTTGCTGATGAGCTGTTCTTGGGATTTTTAGGCAGTGCCCAAGCCCTACGGAAAGCGGGATGGGTTTTGGGGAGAGTTCTTGGGCTGCTCCCTTTCCTTGCAGATGAAGTCCAGAGAGTTGAAGTCCAGGCTCTTGCTGTGAAAAATCACTTTTTTTGTGAAGCACATTTCCTCCTACTATCCCTTCCTTTCCCCGCTTTCCCAACTCATTCTGGTCCTTTCTATGAAAGATTTTTTTCATGGGCAGAGAGTCCTGGGACACTCCTTGGCTAATTTTTTAATCAGACCAGGAAGCAGGAAAAAAGGCACCAGATTAGAATCTCTTTGAGGACCAAGGCTAACCAGACCTTTCAAACTCTCTCCTTGATATTACCCAGAAAAGGAGGAGAGATTTGGACCACCCTTCGCTTGGCCTCTCGGGGTTCAAGGTGTGATGGGAACATGAGTTAGGCAATCGACTCCAGGGAAACATTTTCTTTCATGTGTTCAAATATCTCTTGTTTCATCTTTGAAAATCAATAAATTTAGAATTCTAGTCCATAATTTATCACTGTTCATTTTAATACAATAATAAAATTTTATATTCTTTTCTAGATGAGTTACATGATCTCTCTCTACCCCATTAGTTTTCCCAAGACTCTGAGATATACCATTGTATAATCCCGGAGGACTGGAATGTCTCAGCCTGGGATAGGTCCAACTCCATCCACTACCATAAACACCCAACACGCTCTCCTTGGGTACAATTTATCTCCTGGACATTTGATAGATTCCCAATGATGCAGGGTATGATGAGTGGATGAAGACAACAGCCATGGGTGCATAATTCTGGAACAGAGTGCTCTCCTGAGAAATGGGAAGGTTCCTGAATTCTCCGTGGCTCCAAAGAGACTAGGGTTCTCTTTTTCCAGCTTGTAGAATTTTTCTATCTGGAGTCTTGGTGGTTAGCAAAAAATGTTTCCATCTTACCTGGAGGGCCCTATTGAAGGGGTTTGGTGTCATCCTTTGGGCTATGGTCTGGGCCTCGTAGGTAATTGAGATGGGAAGCACTTTTTGTGCTTTGCAAAGCCATTGGAGACAGGTTCTATGTCAGCAGACATGGCCACGCAAACTGGCTGTCAGAGCCTCCCAAGAATGATGCCAGGAGAAACAGAATGTCAAAGACAATGTCCTGTTCTTCCTCTCTTGAGAAAGAAGCCATCCCCGGGTTGCTCAGGCATGGATGGCGTTGACTCTTCTGTGACACGTCACACACACTGTCGCTAAGTTTGCAGTCATTCCAAACAGGGATTACAGGTCCCACTAAGAAAAACACCCTCTGGTTTTTTTTTTTTTTGCTCTTATGAACCAAATGGCTTCAAATTTACATAATTAAAATTCTGGTGTCTTTCAAATCCTAACAATGGGTAATTAACATTTTTACTTGTCAGCTGGGAAATAGCTCTGGAGGAGGATATCAGAGCCCAGCCGTTTTATTTTGGGCCACATCTCATGGACCATCAGGGCTAATTGAATCACCCCCATCTCTAGGAAAATGAATGAAAGAACACTGAAGGTGGCTAGCCCGGCTCACAGTCCACTCAGGACGGCTGCTTGCTCAAACAAGTCTGCGTGAGATCAGAACCTCAACTCTGCGTCGAAGACAGCAGCCTGACAGTCTAATTTAGAAGCGTTGCTTAAAATCTTAATCAGCGTGTTGAAATTAACAGAGGCGAGTTTCAACACCATGTTTGTTGTTTATGGCTATCAATTTTAATAAACGTTTAAATGTTTTTACAGGTGTGGAAAAAGTCACATCCCAGGGACACCGCTCTCCTCCATTTGTACTCTCTACCAAGAACACACACACACACACACACACGCACACACACAACCATGTCATCGTCAAGAATGAAGACGTAACATAGTCATCAGAGCTTGGCTGCCTTTTATTTTGTGGTTCCCTGCAAGCTATCTGCGGTCCTAAGCCCGGGCCCATCTTCTCTGCACAAGCGGTATCTTGATTGACACGTCTCCAAATAAGCTTGTGAATAGCTTTCTGTATTAGCCTCAGAATAATTCAGATGTCAAATTATGGCTCGCAGACACCCTGACTCCTCTCGAGCCCCAGAATGAATTTTTTTTTAAGTATTTGGGAGAAAATATTAAATTTTGTTTGGGTTGGGTCAAAGTTCATATCACTTGGAATAAAGAGCCACAGAGGGTGTTCTCGTAGGGTGGGTGGCGTTGGTTTTATCTTGTGCCATCGCGGCAGGTCAGGTGGACCCCTGGCCAGCCATCCGGTGCGTGCACGTCTGCAGACTCCTGGCATCGTTGCCGTTTGCCGTGGGTTTGCTTTGGACGGAAAAGGGAAGGAGGAAAGAAAGAAGAGAAGGAGAACAAGGTGTTCTCTCTCTGTGCAGGACTCCTGGCTGATGTCATCTCTAGATATGCAGCTTTAATTGCTCCTCTCTAGAGCAACAAGGGAAGAGACGTTAGTGACTCGTCTTCATCACCGTTGAAACTGCGCAGCCGACCTAGCCCGGATTCCCATCCAGCAAACCATCCAGAAGCATTTCTGGCAAGCGAGAAGGCAAAGCAGTGCCTGCCGCCCTGATAATGACCACTTTTCATAATATTTGTTAGATGCTCTGTAACGTGGGGCTGAGAAAACTTTCCTTATTACTGGCTGTCGGCGCAGCTGTAAATATTTAACCAAGAATGCTACCTGCTTTGTGCAAAGACTTGCTAATTACACCTGCTTCTCTCTATAATTACATATTGTTGTAAAATTCCATGATAATGACACAACTGTGTCTTCCTCATGCGAGAGGTAAATTTATACCGAGGACAGCACTGGAATTTCCATAAGCAATTAGCCTACACATTTACATCCCTGTGTTTTCCTGTGATTTTATTGAAATGAAAGATAATGAATTAAATCCAATTACAGCAAGAAGACAGCTAGCAACTTGATGTTCCTTTCAAACCACAGTTCCACTTCATAAGCAAAGTGCGGAGGAGACCTGTATTCCTGCTGAATACCTTTGAAGCATCTGGTAAATTAGAACTATCAGCCGGGTAGCCCGGACCCTGATAAACAGCCCGTATTGGGGGCTGGGGTTCGCTCGACAAAATGCTTCTCGAAAAAGATGGGCATTTCGAGTCTGAGGATTGTGAGGGTACTGCTCTTGGCTCGTAGCCTGATTATGAGTAGAACAACTCTATAAAAAATAAGTAAGTTTTCCCAGCTGCCGTAATAAAGCCCAAGATAATAATCTGTAGTTCATGGGGTTTGCTGAGGAACATGAGAGACAGAGTCCTAGAATTCGGGCAACAGAGACAAATAATATCTTTATCTTATTATCTCACTAAAATGTGGGCATGCCTGTTCTTTTGAAAATCTTGGCGCACCGCGAGATTTAGAGACACAACCCCTCTCCGGGCTACAAGAAAGCTTTGGATGCTGTAATCAGGGAAACGTTCCACAATCCAGAGCCACAGTGCCTGAAAAACAAAACAAAATGAGCGGCGTGTGACACACTTTCAAAATGCTCCTGCCTCGACATCTTCATTGTTTTCCTTCCCTTTTTCCACACCCCCCGTCCCTCTCCATCATTTCTCTCCACCCCTCTTCTCCCTCTGCACACATGCAAGCATCTCAAAACGTCAGAAGCAGAGAAGTGTCCCATCCTTTCACGGCCCAGGGGACAATCACGCTCTGATCTCTGCGTCATTGCAGACACAAACACAATTCCCAGGGTTACAGGCTCTCCGGCACAGTTTTAAACCCGATGATGAATTTACTTATTTATTTAGTGGTCATGACCATTCCTAGGAACACTTTAGTAAATAGGGAGGTGATGGCATAATGACAGCAGACGGGGAGAGAGAGCGGAGGGGCAGTGACAGCCCCGTGGGCCAGGGCCCGGGAGCTGATAGGCTGTCCTGCCCAGCCCGGCCAGGGGACTGCTCTGTTCGATTTCCTCTCAGTGGCGGGGCTGGAGTGTGCTCGCCTAATGGTCGGCTGTCGATACAGTAAAAATGCTAACCCATCTTTACATCTAATCCATTCTGAGAGGGCTCTTTGCAGAAATGGCCTCTTTCATTTCTTCATTTTCACAAAAGCCAATCAAAGAAGATGGACCTGCACGGGCTGTTGGTACAGTGTTTTTTGTAAGTGTGTGTGTGTGTTTAAAAAGACATGGTGATTAATTTTGAGACACAGCATTTTGTGTTAAGTTGTCTTTGACGATTTTCTTCCCCGCCTTTTCTTTTTTTTTAAGGGCTCTAAAAATCGATGCTACGCTCCACGACCATCCATCTTTATATAGTAATAAATTAAGTGGGAGGTATTGATATTTTTGACTGAGCTTTTAAAATTTACATACTAATGACAATTATACCCTGGTGAGTGTTGATTTCTGCTGCTGTTTACTGTTTGTGACTGGGGCAAGAGGCGTTTGAGTCTCGCCTGTTTGCTGTGCTGTTCCCGAGGGTCCCTCCATGTCTCAGGTGGGAGACTGAAGTCAGTCGGAAACTGGGTTCCAAGGAGGGGAGCGCTCAGGAAAGCCTTGCTCTCCCGAAGGCGTTCTCCAAGAACTCGACCAAGGGCAAGGCTGGATGACCTCAGGCTTGGCAATGAACGAGGTGGAACTAAGGTAGGGTTATAGCAAAATACCCCATGGTGGTGGGCAGTGGC
Source organism: Neogale vison (assembly GCF_020171115.1). Classification (NCBI taxonomy): domain Eukaryota; kingdom Metazoa; phylum Chordata; class Mammalia; order Carnivora; family Mustelidae; genus Neogale; species Neogale vison. The sequence goes on along the minus strand of NC_058097.1, from coordinate 29,115,918 downwards.
CCTTGCCCATGAGCACCAGGCAGGGATATCCTGTGGGTCCTCTTGTGGTACCAGATATTAACCCTTTAGGTGCCGAATTAAAGGAAGCGAGGAGAGTTCTGGGCAAAAGCCAGGACGGACAACAAGCACCAGGGGGACTGGCAGGGAATGGCTGTTCAGCAACTGGTATAAAATATCCCAATATTTAACACCAATGCAGACTGGGTGAATTTTAGCTCTGGATATGAACATCCTGCCCTCCCCGCCCCGCCCCCCACACCACCACCAGCACAGACACGTTTCGAAATCTTGGGGTCACAGAGGCATTGTGTGCCCTCTCCATTTCGTAAAGAAAAAATAAATAAATAAAGGAGAATTTGGAACCCCTGACATGGAGTGTCTGGCTCGCCTCATTGCATACAAAGAGCTTCTAGTAAATTCTGAGTTTGGGCAGAAACGTAGACAACCACCACCTGCCCCCCGCCTGGACTTCTCCCTCCCTTGAGACAAGTGAAGGGTGGCTTCTCAACTCTTGGCAAGGGTTTGTTTGGAAGCAGAGACAAAGGCCTAGCAGAGAGGGAATGAAAGGAACAAGGACAGGGACGCCCTATGATTTCCTCCGATGTGACCGAAGCCCTCTGGCCAACCAGAGTGCTAAACCACAGGCAGCTGCCCAGGAAAACTACCCACAAATGGGCATGAAGGCCTCAACTTCATTGAGACAATTATGTCGGGCACCGGGACAGCCTCCAAGCTAACAACACTTCATACGCAGAGATTAATTTGTCACTAATATTGATTGTCGGAGGCCTGTCTCATTCTAGTTAAGATGCCACGAGGCACCAACAGCGGCCACTTGTGCTTGATTTTTTTTTCCTTCTAGAACGTCCAGGATGTTGAGGAGGCAACTCCAGGAGGTGCCCGGCCCCAAGTTCTGTCAAACTGGATCCAGCAGGGCTGCCCCCACCCCCGAGGGCAAGGTGTGTGCATTTTGTCTCCATTTTGCAGAGGCAGCCATAAATTATTTGTTTACACACCAGGGTCTGGTGGGTTTTGTTTGTTTGTTTGTTTGTTTACCTCCTTCCCCTCCCTGACACGGGTCACCCAGCTGGGCCAGGCGCCGAGCGCAGAGAGGGGCCCGTGGAACTTTCCAGACGCAGCCTTGAAATCGTTATGCAGGATTATCCAAATATGAAGGCAGCTGAAAGCCCACCTTCTCCAGTTTCCCGCGGCGTGGAGACGGCTCGGTGACATCCAACCGTCCAGGAAGTGCCTTTGCAAGAGTGGGCGCAAAGAAAGGACGGAACACAGGAGAGGTGTGCAGAACTCACTTTCATCAGAGGATCGGCTTTCAGGCCGGTTCGGGAGCCCAGAGCGTTATTGTATTACACGCGGCGGTGAAATGCGCCTTGCTCTGCTTCCTTCTTCCCCCTCCCTCGCCTTTCTTTTCTTTGAGCGTTTTCGAAATAAAAGAGTGTTTTCTTCCAAATTGTGCTGGGAGGCAAATTCTTGAACAGTGTAATAGAAAATGTTAGACAATATTCCTTACCGGAGCTATTGACATTTTGGATTGTTGTGACACTTTGATTTTTCTCAAAACATATGGATCAAGCCTGGCTGCATTATTGGACAGGAAGTCCTGATGAAAGGCCTTCCTTTATCTTTCTTTGTCTTCCCCCCCTCTGTTTGTTCATGGCTTTCGCTCTGAATATAATCGTGGTTTTCTTAAGCTGTCCGGGGAGTCCTTACTGCCTTGCTAAATATTTCATGGCGCACAGCACACCATACCTGCCAACTGCCTCTTATTTGTTGTCAAAAATAAAGGGTTCATCCTTCGGAGCGGGGGAAGAAAAAGAGCACCGGTTTATTCTATTGTTTTTATTTTAAAGTTTCTCATCTGCCCCAAATGCGTGGAGACACTGGCAATCCGGGAGTGGTGCCTTTCATTTTCCGGGGACACGGCTGGCCATTTATTTATTTATTTGCGGCGAGCGCCCTTCTATGATTCTCAGCGCTTGTTTCTTTGCAATTCTTTCCCGTCCTATTTGTTCAAAAGGGAAAAGTTCAAAGCGGCTCCGTCAGCTGAGGGAGAAGCCTGCTGAATACTAACCCTCCAGCGCCCGCCTGCGCTGACCTTGAGAGGGGAGCCCTAAACGGTCCCATGGCCAACCCGCACGTGTGTTTGGTTAGACCAGGTCGGGAGGGGTCAAGGCTCACCTGAGGCCAACCGAGCCCGGCCCGACCTGCCCGAGCGGCGGGGGTCATGCATTTTTAAAAGGGACATTCTCCGCTCTGAATGGGCCTAATATGGTCTCTGTTTAAAAACCTGTCAGAATCCCAAGCACACACTCCATAAAATATAAATAAGTACTTACTGTTTGCAGATGTTGCTTGTTTTTCATAATGTTTGTATTTGAAGTCTCGAATCCTCACTTCCTGTCAGGTTCCCCCATGCCTCTCTCCTCCTGTTTCTGAAGGAACAAGGGAGAACTTCAGATCGCAATTTCTCAATGAAGACACTTTCTGTCAAGTCTGTCAGCATCTGTGGTACAATTAGCATTTTTCCTCTCTCTCGGTCTCTCTCTCTCTCTGTTTCTCCTTCTCTCTCTCAACACAGATTTATTTCTCGCCAGTTTGACCGGGGACGTGGTTTTACCTGTCCTGTTGGTGCCTTTGCAAGGGGCTCGCTCAGGAAGATGTGAGATAGATAGATAGATAGATCGATATCATCTATATCTATCTATATATATTTTTGATGAGGCCCTGAAAAGCAAAGCTGGAAGTCATCAGGCCTATAAGCTGCACACTTAGATTAATTGGAGAGAATCAGGGGAAAAGACCATGGGGAACCTTCATCATCGTTCCTGGGGAAATTTGGAGATAGGGCCTCATACGTCTTTGCCATGTTCATCCTTGGAGCCCCGGTGATAAATTCAGCACAGGTGTCTTGATTAATTTATCTACGTGTTAGGCTGCGTCTGTGCCATCCCGCCTCTGAACCGGACCCTGGGATTCCTACCAGGGTCTTCCTCAGGCCTTTCTCACACTGCCCTGAGCCCACCCAGCTGCAAAGCCACTCCGCAGAGCCTAGGGGGGAGTCCGAGGGGGCTCCATCTCCACCTCTGTGCCCATGGGACCCCTTCTCTGCCTCCTGTCTCCCTTCTGGTTTCCTGCTGGCTACCCCCATGGGGGTGGCAGGTGACAGGTGGGACTGGGCCCCTCTTCTTGCATGACAAAGCCAGCAGGTCATTTATTCCAGAGTCCCCGGTGGCTGGTACATGGAGGAGAGGAGTGTGGATGTTGCTTGGGCAGCCCTCCCACGATCCAGCTGAACATTTAAATAACCCACTCTCTGGGGCTCCCACTTCGCCAATTTTAGAAAACGATCTGGGAGTGCTCCCCCCATGCACGAGGACTTGCAGAAACGGGCATTTAGGCATGCACTTCTTTATTTACTTTTTGTTTTTTAAACTGTTTATGCAATCCTCTGGTTAAAACGGCCAGCACAGCCCTTGTTCTCCAACCCTGTTGCTTCTTTGTTTAGAAAGTGGTAGTTTGAAAGAGCCCCTCTGTGGGGTCCCCGCTCTGCCTTTCTTCTCAGGTCCCCAGTTCCAAAGCCAGCGTCACTGGAACTGGTGACCAGTTCCAGCCAGGTCACCAGTCTCCCCAAGAACCGAAAGCCGGAAGCCGGCTGCCCCAGCCCCAAATCCCTGCTCAGGATCAAAGACTCCCCTTCACCCACTCGAGCTGGAGATTGATGACGGAGCCGTTCTCCTGCCGTTTACTTTAGTAATAATAGTATGGAAGGCAGGGAGGAAGGAAGGGAAGGAGAGAGAGAGAGAAGGAGGAAGGGAGGAAGGAAGGGAGAGAGGGAGGGAGGGAGGAAGGAATAAGGAAGACTGGAGGAAAAGAAGAGACACGCCAAGCCTTCCCCGTTTGGAGGATCCGATGATAAACAGGTTCCCAGGACGGGCGGCTCCGTGCTGGAATCAGGTCGGTGGGGCTGGCTTCGTCTTTAAAGCACAGACACCATAAATCAAGATGAAAATCCTTCGGCCCCAAAGCTTTACCAATTGATACAATTTGAAAATGGGCAGCGGAGAGGCTGGGGAGAAGGCTGACATGATGACTTTTATAATAGCAGAACGTTTAAGGTTCTAGAAATAAAAGGAAGAGGATGAAATCAGGCCCGTTGGTCTCTGCCTGCAGGCTCTCTGAGCTCTCCCTGGAAGCTCCCGTAATTATTTCTGCTCTGGCTTTCCCCCCTCTCTCTCTCTCTCTTTTTTTTTTTTCCAACAGTCTGTTTGAAATGAAGCAGAACCGGGCATGGCAAAGCTTATCAGTGTCATTAGCTGACAGGGCGCCCGGCACACCTGCTTTTACTAGCTGCCATTTCAGGCACTAATGCCACAGAGAATGTTGCTTGGGTCCTTATAATGTGTAAAGATTCATTTATTTCACCTTTTGAACCTGACTGACCCCCTGGGCTTGTGTTGGGGAGGGGAAGGAGGACTGGAGAGGGTTTTTTTTTTTTTTTTTTCCCTAGCACTTAGAAGAAGCTGACAATTAGGGGTCTGGCCCTGGGGCTGTTGTTAGGATAGAAGCTTAAGAGTGAGGTGGGAGCTTAGCCAGGGAGCTAGGTAGGGCTTGGGCCATCAGGCCAGGGTGGGGACTGGCGGGGGGGGGGGGGGGGGGGGCGCCGGGGGGGATGGTGCTGAGCCCCCCCCCACTGCTCCCTGGATCTGCGGTGGCCCACGTGCAGGGGCTGCTTTGACATGGGGAGAGGCCCCCTTACCTGCCGAGACCCCCGCCCTGCCTCCCACCACACCCATTACACCTCCGCTATTCACTAGGACCGTGAGAAAGATCTTTAAACGTCTGCCCTTGGAATGACTTGGCTCTGAGTACCTCGTTTTGTTGATGATGGTCGAGCATTCTTGGCCATCGTGTACACCTAGGAATTCCTGCAAGGGGAGAAATATCTACCCTTCAAACTGCTTTGCAATATAATGGAATTTTTATGACTACTAAACTTAGCCATTAATGAAGTTGCTATAATATTAAGTTTTGCAGGCATTTTAATGAAACTTCTATTAATTTTAATTTTATGGTTTTCTTCTCATATTTTGAAATACGAATATATATATCATATTATGTATCTAATAATATAATATATATGTATCTCGAACATTTTAATAACCTCAGAAAAGGAAAGGCTGGTGGTTCCTAGGTGTCTGATGAACCTTCCCCCCATTTCTTTCTTTCTTTTTTTTTTTTTTTTGCTTTCCTTTGATATGGCTTTGACGTCTACATTTTCCCTTTTAGAAGTTTCAGCGTGAGGTCTTAGTTTGCTAGGAATAAAAAAGTCATTCTTGTCGGTGGAACTTACAATCTTGTGGTTTTGATTCTGGCTCTTTCCATCCTGTACCTCCTAACTAGTCCTAGAGAGTCAGCTATATTCCTCAACCTCTTCCTGGAAACCCGGGCTCCCTTCATTTCTTGATTCTTCCTTCTTTTCGGGAACTTGACTGTACACCTCTGTGATTTTTGCCTTACTGGCCGAAGATGAGCTCTTTCCTAGGAAACCCCAGGTCCAGGGAAGATCGCCCTTATTGACCTGTTGAACCCAAGCTGAGTTTTCTAACCAAGAACACGACTGCCGTAGGCATCAGGCCTCTTTTGAACCTTGAAAGCGCGTGCTAGAAAAACATCTGTCCCCACCTGTAAAATAGACTTCTTTGCTATCCCCCTGAGTCAATGATTTCAGGGCTTTAGCATCTTTTATGAGGGCATGAGTTTTCCACGAGTTCTGCCTGATACTCTTGGTGGCAAAGTACTCCTGAATTTGTGATGAGATTGATTTTATTTTTAAAAGCTGCAGATTTCCGAGTGGAGCCATCCATCAGTTGACTTCTGTCTGAATCCCTTTCCTGGTGGAATTTTATTCCTGCAGACACCGTACAGTTCAGAGTTCATGTACTTGAATTCTAAAGATTCTTTTGGATGAAAACATCTCAGTCCGCAGTCCTGGGGAGTGAGTGTAGCATCATAGAATCTGGGCATGTATATGGCTGCATGGTGAATTAATACTTGTCAGACCTTGTTACTCTGAAATGGCCGTGGCAAGATAATGACCATCATTCATTTTATTTTATTACTTTTTTTTATTTGATTTCATTTAGGCTTTGGCAAAGGTGAGGGGACCGACTCGTATTTCCTGTTTATGTTTGATATCCAAAGCCCCCCGGGGGAGGGAAGGCGATGCTAGGGGAAAATGATGCAAATTAAAGAGGAAATTTGCAAAGACACCTTGATAAACTCAAAAATGAGAACATCTAGCTTTCACTGCTTGGTCATCCTGATTCTTGGCTCTTGCACTCATGATTAGTGAAGAAGGTCTGAAGAGGGCATGGAACCCGTGTGGCTTTCCAGGTGAGTGGCTTTCTTGTTTGCAGGTGAAATGGTGTTTGGAGATTCAGCATCCAGAAGCAAAAAAAAAAAAAGAAAAAAAAGCTAAGTTTTCTCTTAGCAGCTGAGACTAGAAAGCCCACTGAATGATGAAACTTCAGGTCTTCACAGCCAATAAATCCTCTCTAGGCCTGTTAGAGTACGTGCAATTATGAAGGGAGCCTTCAGTGGGGCATCGTGGGGGTGGGGGCATCCCCTGGGAAAGAGGCCGTTCCAAGTGAAGGGAATCTTAATAGCCGGGGCATTTGGTGCTGGGACAAAAGGCAGCGTGGCGTACTGGGAAGTAACAGTTCAAATCCCACTTCTGACACTTCCTAGGTATGTGACTAATTTTAAAACAGGCACTTGTGATCTCTGTCTGTCATAAAAATAAAATAATAAAAAACAACAACAAGGGGCGCCTGGGTGGCTCAGTGGGTTAAAGCCTCTGCCTTCTGCTCAGGTCATGATCCCAGGGTCCTGGGATAGAGTCCCACATCGGGCTGTCTGCTTAGCAGGGAGCCTACTTCCTCCTCTCTCTCTGCCTGCCTCACTGCCCACTTGGATCTTTGTCAAATCAATAGAATCTTAAAAAAACAAAAACAAAAACAAAACAAACAAAAATAAAACCCCAACAAGCCATTTTCTCTCTTATTATAAATCCAATATATATATTTTTTAAAGTTCACTGTGATAAGCGTAGTCACTGTCTGTCACCGTATTACAGTATTATTGGCTAGATTCTCTATGTTGTACTTTTCAACTCCATGACTATTTTAGTTATTTTTTAAAGATTTATTTATTTATTTGTCAGAGAGAGAGAGCACAATCAGAGGGAGTGTCAGGCAGAAGGAGAGGGAGAGGCAGGCTCCCCACTGAGCCGAATGTGGGGCTCGATCTCCGGACCCCAGAATCATGACCCAAGCTGAAGGCAGATGCTTAACCAACGGAGACACCCAGGCATCCCTGACTTATTTATTTTATAACTGGGAGCTGGTACCTCTGAATCCCCTTGTTTCACCTCCTTCCTTCTACCTCCCCTCCAGAAACCACCAGTTTGTTCTCTGTATTGACAAGCCTATTTGCGTTTTTCTGTTTGTTCATTCATTTCAGTTTTCAGATTGTACATATAAGGGAAATTGTGTGGTATTAGTCTTTCTCTGTCTGACTTATTTCACTTAGCATAATACCCTCTAGGTCCATTCATGTTATCACAAATGACAAGATCTCATTCTTTTTGATGGCTGAGTAATATTCCTTTGTACACATAAACCACACCTTATTTATCCATTCGTCTACTGGTGGACACTTCGGTGGCTTCCATGCCTTGGCTATTGTAAATAATGTTACAATAACACAGGCATGCACATGTCTTTTTGAATTAGTGTTTTCTTTGGGTAAATATGTAGCAGTGGAATTACTGAATCATATGGTAGTTCTGTTTTTAATTTTTGGAGCAATCTCCGTACTGTTTTCCACTATGGCTGCACCAATTTACATTCCCACCAATGGTGTACAAGGGTTCCCTTTCCTTCACATTCCTGCCAATGCTTGTTATTTCTTGTATTTTTGGTACTAGCTATTCTCAGTTTTTAAATTTTTTTTTTTTAATAGAAGCAGAAAGAAGAAAACAAAAGCACATCCTTAATCTCATGCATTCAGACAAAACCTACCCTTCATTCTTTCATGGCCATCTTTCCAAATTCTCTCTCACAAATAGATATACACACTTGAGTAACAAAAATAAGATAACACATGGCATCTTATAAGTCCTTCTTTTCTCTTTATGTTCAGTTCTGGACATTGTCAGCATTTTGTAATGGCAGCACAATATCTCATTTTACAGATATGCTTTATTTACCCAAACTTCTATTGTTGAATGTATAAGTTGGTCCAACTATTCACAACTATAAAATGGCTGTGACAAACACATGTAGCTAACTGTCCACCCAGGTTCAAGATGACTGTATCTCCTTACAGAAAAACTCCTCAAAAGTCAGATTTTTGGACAAAAGGACATGCATGTTTTTCCTTGAATAAACTTGAAGTTTGTTAAGATTTGTGGCTAGGTAGATCCATATGTTTTCTAAAATTTAGGACTTTGGGGCCGTTATTTCTTCAAATCTCTCTGCTCCTTTCTTACCCTCTTCTTCTGAGATCACCTTGATGCATACATTAGTCTGTTTAATGGTACCTCATAAGTCCCTTTGAATCTTGTTTTCTTCATTCTTTTTGCTCCCCAGACTCATAATTTCAAATGACTCCTCTTCAAGTTTGCTATTGTTTGCTCTGCTTATTCGTATCTGCTCTGAACTACTCTTGTGAATGTTCTGAGTCAGTTATTATATTTTTCAACCTCAGAATTTCCTTTTGGTTCTTTTCTTTTCTTTTCCTTTTTTTGAAGATTTTATTTATTTATCTATCTATCTATCTATTTATTTATTTATCAGAGAGCGAGAGAGAGCACGCACACAAGAGTGGGAGTGGCAGGCAGTGGGAGAAGCAGGCTCCCGGCTGAACAAGAGGCCAGATTTGGGGCTCGATCCCAGTCCTGGGATCATAATCTTAGCTGAGGGCAGATGCTTACCCAACTGAACCAGCTGGCATCCCCCCTCTTGGTTCTTTTAAAATAATTTCAATCTCTTTGTTCAAGTGCTTATTTTGTTCACATGTTGTTTTCCTGATTTCTTTTAGTTCTTTGTGTTTTCTCTTAGCTGTTAGAGTCCATTTAAGATAGGTTTTTTTTTTTTTTGGTTGTGTGTTGTTGTTGTTTTTATATCAGATGGGTAATGTGCCAAGGTCATAAGGTTCAAGGCAGACAAGGCGTGCACACTCAGTCATCATGCTTATGAACTACAAAAGGATGTTAAGACAGTTCTTTTAAAGATTTTGCCAAGTAAGTATGATGCCTGTGTGTTTTCAGGGACTGTATCTGGAGATTTATTTTGTTCATCTGTGTGGGCCGCGTTTTCCTTTTTCTTTGTATGCCTTGTGATCTGTTGTTTAAAATTGGGTATTTAAAAAAATCAGCCACCTCTCCCTGTCTTTGCAGACTGGCGGGCAAGACCTTCACCAATTAGCAGGGCAAGTTCTGAGCCTTGGGATCAGCCTCTCATGAAAGTTTGAGGTCTTCTCAGGTCTTTTCTGGACATAAGTCTTTCCTGGGCCTGTATACTGTGCCCTACCTGTGACCACTTTTAAATGTCTTCATTTTCCTGAGTCTAACCTCTGTTTCTTCTTGGGCCTTCCCTGCTTTCTTATGCTCCCCAATCAGTAATCACTGGCCTCAGGATTCTGCAGGGGTGTAGTTCCATTGAATGTTCTTGAATCACACCCACTGCTTCCTGTCTGAGCTCCAGGTCAGATGCCACAGAGGCTGGTCCCTCAGGCAGCACCCCCACAGGTTAGAACATCACGAATTAGGTCCATCCTGCTCTCTCTGATTTCAGGAAGAGAACTGGGACTTGCAGTCCTTCCCCCAAATTGTGCCATGGGGGGGAAAGGGAGGGGCAGTAAAATAAAACCAAACCATATTTCCCACCCGTGGAGCGTGACTTTTTCTTGGTTGGGCCTTTGCTTGGTTGCTGTAGATCTTTGACTGATTTCCAGAACTCCTATCACATCATTTTAGCATATACAGGAGTGATTATTCAAGAGTTTGCTGGGAAGGGCCCACAATTCTTAAGCAAGTCTAAGAATCTCCTCTTCACCCCTTTGGGCTGCAGTGCCAAAGCTGAGTCATTCTTGAAGTTCTCTGGAAAGCTGCTGTAAACCTTGCATCATCTTAGGCTCTTGGCTACAAATGGCCTCTAGAGAAAGATGACTTCTCTTCTACTTTGCAGATCCCACATCCGGGCTTCTCACAGGTTCTAACCCCTGAACTGGGAAGGGGGTTCTGGGAAATGTAGTCCCAGCTGCACAGGAATCCTAGGAAGGAGATTGGCAGCCCACAGCAACAGCATAGCCCCAATGTGTCTCGAACCACTCTACACAGTCGCTGGTACCATTTACTTGATGGAAACAAACGTGTGGAAGTAAAGATGGTTTTTGTAATCCTACCTGACCTGTTTGATCCTTCTGCAAATATCCCTGTCTTGATGGACATCTCGACACTTTTGAATACTATATAATTATTATTTTGTATTTTTTTAAAGATTTTATTTATTTATTTGACAGAGATCACAAGCAGGCAGAGAGGCAGGCAGAGAGAGGGGGAAGCAGGCTCCCCGCTGAGCAGAGAGCCTGATGTGGGCCTCGATCCCAGGACCCTGGGATCACGACCCGAGCCAAAGGCAATGCCCCAACCCACTGAGCCACCCAGGCGCCCCTATTATTTTGTATTATTATATATATAATATATATTATTATATATTATACTAAATAATTATTTACTTAGTACTTTCCATCCAAAGGATCACTTTTTTATTTAAATAGATTATTTCAAAAGAAACTATACGAATTCCACAAATGGAAAAGCAGTATCATTTGCCATACATAAGAAATACCTGTTAAAGAAGTGCTTTAAAGGGGTGCTTGGCTGACTCTGTTGGTGGAGTGTATGACTCTTGATCTTGAAGTTGTGAGTTCAAGCCTTATGTTGGGTGTAGAGATTACTTTAAAAAAGAAGTGGAACCAAAACCACATTGCCATTTCTAGCTACACATTGCTCCCCTCGCCCCATCACCACCCTCTCCTATGGTGACCCCTCAAATTCCCCTCTCAAGTGGAGCAGGTCCTCCTCTGTTTGACTTGTGTCCTGGGGGTCCCAACTCTGCTGAGTATGTTGATCCCACTGTTGACAATGACTAGAAACATCTGAGTCCCAATCATTTTGGTACATCTGAAGACATCCCACGGAGGCTGCAGTAGGGAACGTCACTGCTGGTTGGAGCTGAATTTGGCTGGAAAGCAATGCTTTCAGGTGCACCAGATGAAGAAAGTGGTTTCATGCCATCCGTAAAAAAGGAGGACCCTGGGGTGCCTGAGTGGCTCAGTCGCTTAAGCGCCTGCCTTCAGCCCTGGTCATGATCCCAGGGTCCTGGTCAGCCGAGACTCTGTTTCTCCCTCTGCCCACACCCCCAGCTTGTACTCCCTTGCTCTCTTACATTCATTCTCTCTCTCTAATAAATAAATAAGTATTAATAAAAGGAGGACTCTGCCTTGTGTAGCACCTTCTGTAAACAGGTCTTGGGATCTTGGCAGGGAAAAATTCTATGTCTTGGGAGAGACCCTTTGCGTCCTTGTGGAAAGTTGATCCCCAAGCTGATGCGGCAACTTTTCGTGGAGAGCTCTGGTCGGGGAACCCTTGATCCTGAGATCACTCCCATCTTTACATTTGGTGTGGTCCCCTACTTCTCCTCAAGGGATCTACGGAGGAGAGAAGAGACCAAGGGCACAAATAGAGACAGGTGTGTGGTATGTGAGTTACCTAGCAAAGAGGTGAAGGGACAGATGATGGAGCTGGTGCTGGTAGCACTTTGGAATCTGCCTTTGGGCACAAAGTGGAGTCTTTGCCTCTTGCCCCTATGACTGGCCTTCAGTGTGCTTCCCTTCCAGTGACTGTCATGTGAGCAAGAGCTTTACATAATGGAAGTTACCAGCATTTGTGGAGTGACTACAGTGTTCCAGGCACCAGTAAGTATTTCCATGGCCAATAATGGCAAGAGCCATAAGAGGATAAGACGTAAGCACTTCTTATGCATGAAGATGACTATTATAAAACACAAAACGAGATGAAACAGAAAACCCCCAGTGCCGGCAAGGATGTGGAGAGAGTGGAGCTCTTGTGCATTGCTGGTGGGAATAGAAAATGATGCAGCTGCTGTGGAAAAGAGTGTGGCATGCCTCAAAAAAATTAAACATAGAGTTACCATATGATCCAGTAATTCCATTCTGGTTGTACATCCCAAATAATTGAAAGCAGGGACTAGAACAGATCTTCATATATCCCGTGTTCTAACAGCATTATTCACAAGAGCCAAAAGACAGAAGCAACTCAAATATCCATCAATGAATGAGTGGACCAATGCAATGTGATACATACATGCAGAGGAATAGTATTCAGCCCTGAAAAAGGCAGGGAGTTCAGATATGTGCTACTACATAATAGGTTATGTCTATTTTACCATGAATAAAAAAAAAATATTTGTTTTTTGTACCTGGGGAGCAGGCTCTGGAAAAAGGGAAGCAGGCTAAAAGTTTCACCTTGCAAAGATGAAGGTGTACCCCCCTTGTCTCTGCTCATTCTCTTCTGTATTGACTTCTTCAACATCCACTTACCGATCATCTGGCGGGGGGTAAATCATCCTCACCCCCACTTTATGCTGGAGGCTTGGGAGGGTCTCAGGAAGCTGGAATTTTAGCCATGTGTGGTCGTGGGGCAGGACTGGGGAGTGGTGAAGACTTGGGTACCACCAGTGTGTCACAAAGCTGAGTGTCATCAGGCTGTGGAAGGTGGGAATGGGCTCCAGAGATGCAGGGAGGTGGGGACTCATTTCTGGCTGGGATGATGCAGAGCTCTGGGGGAGCTTTATGGAAAGGAGCAGTGGGAGGCTGATAAGGGGAATTGGAGAGGGGATTCCTGGAGGAAGATACAGGGTTAACAGGGTAATAGTAATGAGAATATCAATAGCACTTTCTGCATGTCGGGTCCTGTTCTAAGTACTTAACCTGTGTTATTTCATTTTATCCTCAGAGAGGCAGATACTTTTAGTAACCCCACTTAACAGATGAGAAAAGAGAAGCCTAGAGAGGCTAAGAAACCTGTCAGAGGTCACCCAGCCTGCAGGGAGCGGGTGTGACCATCCACATTTTGGGATCTTTAGGTCCTAGGAGTTAGCAGGAATGTAGGGTGGTGAAAGGGAAGTGGTAGATGTGAGCTAGGAGAGGGTATCAGGACCTTCAATACAGAACGATAGTATGGGCACTGTTTCAATAATTGAACAAATCAATTTACAATCTATCTCTCTTTTTTTAAAGGAATTTGAGAGATGGTAGCAAATGGGGATCTTCGTGGGGCAGATGAGGGGACTGGAGGCCAGTGATGGGGTGGGGCAGGTCAGGGATGGTGGTGCTCAGGGTCGTCGAATATGAATATTAATGATCATGCTAGCCAACCTCCAAGGTGACCCCTAGTGACCTCTGCCTTCTGGTAATAACGCCCTTGAGTGGTTCCCTTGCATACAGAATAGAAACGAGTCACATCACCAACAGGATACCATGGAAATGATAGTGCGCCACCTCCAAGGTCAGAGCATTCAAGACACTGTGACTTTCACTGGGGCCACCTGCTGTGGAGATAGTGGCTGCCATCTTGTGAGGAAGCGCAAGCAGCTTGGTGGGGAAGGAACTGGCCTCCCGTCCGCAGCCCCATCCATGCGCCAACTCGGAAATGGACCTTCTAAGCCAGTCAAGCCTTCTGATGACCACAATTCCCTTCTGGCATCCTGACTGCAAGCAGATGAGGAACCCCTGCACCAGTCCGCTCTCAATCCTTGCTCTCAGATCCCTGACCTAGAGAAACAGCACGAGATAATACATGTTTCTTCATTATTATACATCTTTCACGACATTAGGGGCTTAAAAATTGGCTCGAGGTTAATCATATATATACAGTAGATAGCAAATGTAATTGCCAAAGTGACTTCTTCTCTAGCTCCTGTCTGGGCAATAATGTTCCCTTCAGCAGGGAAGCATGTAATGGTAGCTGAACTTCTAGCTTAAGGAATGTTTCATTCCAGCAAGGCAGAGAGGAAGCTGGCAGAATAATTCTTACATGCTGATGTCAATACCGTATTCTTCTTCACCCAAGAGACCTCCCTACAGTTGCTCCTACTTGGCTGCTTGCTTCCCCATAACCCCATGGAGTGGCTGTGCCCTCTAGGTGAGGGGAAACACCAGGGACCACATGAATGTGTCAGCAGTGGCCTAGGAGCTCCATGGAGGGAGGTGGTGGTAAGGGCCAAGTCTCTGTCCTATTGCCTTAGTCTATGCTGGGTTGTCATGTCTTGGATGAATGACCTTGTACTCAGCCATACCCTGGTGATGGGCGATAAGGTTGTTCCCAGTTATTTTGCTGCTGTAAGTAATGGTGCAATGGAGATAGCCTGGAAAATGCCTGCTGTGCCCCTGGGTTAACTTCCTGATAGCGGGTACATGCATTGGCTGCTCCAGTTCTTGGTTTTCTAAGTCTGGGACATATCCCTATGGCAGGAGACCCCGGAATTGTAAAGGGAGGGTGAGCAGGTAGATACCTTAGTTAGAGAAGAAAAATCATGGCCTGAGGCAGAATGATGTAGGAGCAGCTTTCTGGAGTCCCTTTCCTATTGCCAGCTCCCCAGACTGGGTCACATTTTAAGTAAACAAAGGCTTAAAGGGGGATGTGGCCAGAGGG